>NW_016690181.1:7756207-7896341 GCF_001604755.1 Lepidothrix coronata
ATAAAAATATTGAAAGGCACTTAGATGTTGCTCAGTTCTCCACTGCAGGTTCATTAGTTTATTAAGAGCCTTGTATTACCAAAATACCCCTGCAAAAGTCAGAATACTTTACTATGACATCTACTTGATGTACATGGTTCCTGTACTAATGTTTTATGGTGGACAGACAAAGGGCACAAAATGGCAAGTAAACATTTACTCTTTCAGTGCAGCAGACTCTACCTAGAGGAAAACAGGAACATATTTTCCTGTGTTCTATTGCAGAACTTCTGTGGATACACGGAAAAGTTTCTGGACTTTTCTGTGGGAATGGGTAGCTGACAGACACTACATGTCTTTAGGAACTCTTTATATGCTGGCTATTCTGAATCATAAGACAACACAACATCAGTTAAAAAATATCCAAACAACAGAACTGGTGATGTCAGAAAAAAGAGGAGCTCTTTAGAACATATTGACTGACTGTAAATAAGCCCAAATGAAAACAGTAGGATTTGAATATTTATTTCAAGAAAATTAGAATAGGTACTGATGTTTTTAATAAGACTTTTAGTTAGGACCTGTAATTTGTGTCCTCTCTATGATGAGTTTATCCTTCTTTTAATATGAAGGACATTGGTCAAATGCAGCCAATTCCTGCTTTCTCAGGTTACCAAGGGAAAAAGGAAGAATCTATAGTCTGTTAAATAACATAGTTAGGTGTGGTTTCTTGTTGGTTGTTGAGACCTATGCTTGAAGCAGAAGAGACTTTCATAACAAAAGGTACTAAGGATATGTCCTGGATCAAGCTGTGAGGAGATCCCTGGTGAAAAGACTCTATTACTCAGCTCCAGCCTTCCCATACTATTTATGTGGTGTTGCACTTTGTTAATAACCCCTGCTGTTTAACAGAGAGATGACTCTTTATAGTTCAGGGAACATTCTCCACAAGTGCCTCTAAACTGCTTTTAGGGGTCCAAATTTGTTCAGGTTCCCTTTCTCAGCCCGCACTTTTGACAATTGTTATTTCACAAAAGAGATGAACAACTTAGTAGGCAACAATCAAAACTTAGTATGCCACATCTATGCCCTAAACATACACCCTTTGCTTGTTCCATGAATCTTGCAATGTGTCCAGCCCCCAGGCAGCCCATTGATTAATGTGTTCTCTATTTTTAATCATCATTCTAAGCTATAACTCTCCCTTTATCTTTAGACTTGATTCCAAGAATCAAAAAACTAAAAACAGTATGGCATTTCACTCCTGGACACGTCACCACTGAATCTACAGTTATATATGTATTGAACTGGTTTCTGTTAAGCACTCTGCCTAAGATTTAGGCATGGCAAAGTTTCACAGTACTTTTTTTTGAGGATGAAGCCGACTCAGATTTCATGCATTTTCAGTAGCAGGTCTGTCTGCAAGGTTTATCTGATTGTTTTTCTTTCTAGAAAAGAGTTTTCACTTCTGTTCGCACTGTAGAGCCAGAGGAGATAATGAGCTGGATTCTGTCCTGTCTCAGTACCTACAGAATTAACAGCTAAATTCTCATTTTAAAAATCATTTTAAGGTAATTATAATAAAGGCAATTAAATAATTTGGTAATATTTTTGTGTCCCTATGTTAATTACAAGTACTAGATGCTGAGAATTCTTAAGAGAATGTATTTGAACCTTATAGTCAAACCTACAGCTCCCAGTTACATGGAAAAAAATAAGTCAAGCTACTTCAAAGCAAAGACAGTAAAAGATCTCTAATGGAAGTATATTTTTTGTTTGAAACAAATTTGCTGTAAATTACATGTTCAAAAGTAGAACTATAGATTCCACAATCCAAAATTACATTCAAAGGACAAATTAAAAAAAATTCCTGCCTTGTGTAAGAAGCATCAGAAATAACAAAAAAAATGGTTGAAAATTTGTGTGACTGTTGGGAACTATTTTATTAAAAATTGCTAAATTTGTACAGAAGAAAGATGGTAGAAATGTTCAAACACAACATGAACACCATAGTGACAATTCATCAGAATAGCCAGGTGGGACATTTTTGTATCCATGAAATATACTACAAAACCATAATGCCTTTTTAATTTGCTCTCTCCAAGCCTTCCTGGCTGCCATCAATATCTTTTCAAACCCGTGGCTACAAGACTTCCATTTCACTGCCAGTTTTAACTTCTGCCATAGCAGCACTACTTAAAATGTTATTTCCTTCTCTAAAATTTCTTAGCTATGTTGGCTTTTTTTCAGACCAGAAGCTAGTATGAACATGAACAAGCCTATTCCAACTAATTGCATAAGCTTTTCCTTTAGACTCCTCTGTTCTTCCTGAAAAGAGTGTTTGTCATGTCACAAAAACACACATACTGTGTTACTCGCCTCCTTCAGTTATTTTCTTTCACTGGTTATTACTAGTTCATCCAGTTTGTACTAGCTGATGAGGCAACTTCCTTTAAACTGAAGCATGGTGGGACCTCCTGTAAGGAATTTATGGGACCTGCTTTCTTAAGTTCTCAGTTCTTCTTGGACTGGTGGAAGGAGCTCTGCTAGGAAATTAAGACAAAGCCAGAGATAGCTTCGTTTCAATGTGATTCTGATTTTTTCTGGTTTATTTATTTTGATCTTCTCTGTTAAGAGACAGTCATTGTCTTTAAACTTCACAGAATGCACTTTTGTATCTTTGGTAGGGATCAAGAGACAGAAGGAAATTTTTCTGTAGATTTCTGAAGTTTTCTGTAGTTTAGTAAATCTAGCACAAATAAATCATAATGTATTTCCTTTTAGAGCAGATTAAATTCTCTCCTATATATGTAATACACTGAACTAGCACCACAAGAGTTTTGTAGGAGTTAAACTCATTTCCTGAGATACTACTTTTATTTGATGACAGAGAATAAATTCAAATTGGTGGAATATTTTTCTTGCTTTTTCCTTATAAGCGTATCCATTTAGGCTTTGCTAAGATATTTTCTAAGTGCCCTCTTTCTTTTTCCCAGGATCAGTTTTGGTTTCACCTCAAATTCCTTAGAATATTGATAAGAAAAATATGGATTTTATTTATGATGTCAAGTTTCTGTTTTCACCCCAAGTAGATGCTACACATTTTCTTTATTTAACTATTGGCTTATTGTACATCTGTTCTTTAAGAATGAGTGATTTTATTTTTTTAATAGAAAGTTACTCTGTAGTTTTGAGAAAATAATTTTGAAACAAGAAGATTTCAGACTGTCACATCACTTGTGAAGTCTTGTTGTTACTGTAGGACTGTTCACTATAATGTCTCCTAAATATTTTCAAGTAGCTCATAGGATTTCATGAAAGAAGGAAACAAGAAAAACAAAATTCATCAAAATGAATGCTGTTTAATCTTCTCTGTGTTGCTGTTGTTTGGTGAAATGTTATTACTGCAAGTTTAGGCATCTAACTTTAGTTTGCAGTTACTCCTCTGAGATCAGTAGCTGATTTTTCTGCCAAGATTTATTTGAAATGCCTCAGTAGCATTAATGCCCCTGCAACTTGGGCTGGTATCTTCAGTTTGCCATACCTGAGTTTCTCTTATTGCTTAAAAAGAAGAAGAAAAAAAAAAAAGGCAACATTGACCATTTTCTCTCTGGATTAAGTACAAAGAGAATAGGCAAGTTGATGGTGTTGATGGTCACCCCTGATGGGCAAACAATATTTAGAGGTTTTCTTCTGTCTTGTAGATGTAAAGATGATTGATTGTGGTTTCTTACTTTTCAAACAGTTTAGTTTTGTAAGTTAATCTGCTTGTGGTGTAAGCAGATCAAGTGTCTTCAGTTGGAATATCATAACTATCTTTTACTGTTGGTATTGACGCCACTAAGTGCTTTGAACAGAAAAAAAATGGACTGATAGAGCAACAGATGTTGGCCTGAAATACTTGAGCCTACATTATTAATTTGAAAAGCTACCACAACCACAAATTGCACTAGTTCTGGAGTACTTTGGAACCTTGAATAAAGGAGGTAAATAGCCACAGTCCAAAGCGAGGAGAGGCCTATATGTGTGCATAAATACGTTCATGTGAAATATCCCTGCTATTTCAGCCTGAAAATTCAGCACTTGCTTCCATCAGTAATACTTTGATACTGGGTTAATGGAGTTTATGATGGAAATTAAATTATTAAAATTGATAAGGGAAAGGAACTGGTGCCTACTCTACCCTAGTCTTTCAAAAATTAATAGTCTCTTATGGATGCTATCTTCATTTACCTCCAACAGTTCAATTAATCTTAATTAGACTTGTTTATTAGGAGATTTGAGTATGTGTATTTAGCTCTGAAGCTTTTCTGGTGCAGTCCAAACAGATTGAAAAAGAAGTGCAATCAATTAAATGATGTAGGGAAGTAGGAAATGAAGAGTTTCAGTAGGATGTAGGCAATGTGTGATCTTAAAGATGCATTGCACCTTTAAATCTTTGCTATTTCAAGCAAACCAGTTGAAATACCTCCCTGAACTCACTCTGCAAACACAGGCAATGAAGAGAATATATTAGACCCAGTATCTCCATGACAGCGCCTGTATTAAAAATGGATGGACAGCTTCCGAATACCCATTGTTTGCTGTCTCCACAGATAGGATTCAGCTAATGAAACAGCTAATTAGATTTTTGTAATCCTGTTGTCATTGTTTGAGAGTGACACTTTGCTTGAATTTCTCATGTGGATCTCTTCAGTCTAGGAAGAAATACTTTTTTCAGGCCAATTTGGCTCTTGTCACTTTGCTGGAATGGCAGTTCCCTCTGTTGGTGTAATGAAATCACTGCTTTTCCAAACAGAACTATGTCACTTAGCATTTAAATAGAAAAGAACAGAAAAATGAGGATATGATTAGTCAAACAGGCCCTATGTTCAAAATCCATTTCTGAAATCAAATAGTAGAATTGGATTGAGTTCATAATGGAAGAATTACTTAGGTATTATTGCAAGCTGTATTGCATATTCATAGACTTGCTGAATGTGCATGGATTTGTCAGGCATTCTCCACTCTCCACTCCTCATTTCTTTCCAGTGCAGATGCAGTGAAGGGATAACCAAGTGAAAAGCCGTTTAAATTAAGGAGTGATTAAGGCAAGTTTGGGTGGATGCTGAATGTTAATCTCACAGGCCACACGTAAGGAGGTGCAATTTTCATTGGTAGCTCTCTGACTTCAGCAGTGCATCGTGATGAGACTAATATATGAGAGACTGTAGTCCTTGAAGCTTAATTGAGTTGTGTGTTGGGTTTTTTTAAAAGCTTCTTTGGTAATAGCATTTCTGATGGTATTGATTTCTAATGGTAGTTGGGAGGTATATTCCCTTCGAGATTCTTGTAAAATCCTGCAATTAGAGAAACAAAACTGCACTGACCAGGAAAGCTGTATTAATTGGTAACTCAATACAGTTTGACCCAGATCACCTGCATTTCTGAATGGATGGTCCCCTGCCATCTGTGGGGCTCTGAGTTCTGCCCACAAGAAGCTCATTGGGCAGTTCTAATTATACTCTGAAAAGTCTTTGCAATAAGAGTGCCTACATTTAGTATGTTAAAATAATAAAGTTGAGTGAATCAGTGTGCAAATTGCTAACCTGTTGTTAGTGTATCTGTTTTATGGGTTTCTTTTCATGGTATTTGTGGCTGGTTTGATTCTTTTTTTCTTGAATCAGAAAAGCTGTGGTTTTCAGGAACTTGGGTCTAGTGTTGAAGCAGGGGTACTAATACCTTCAGTTATTATTTTAAGTGAGAAGACAACAATTTTCTGTGATCAGATGTGAACTACAGAGTTAGTATCCTTAGGGGAAAAAAAAAGAGAAGAATGAAAAGGATAGTTACAAAGAAAATTTAGAAAAATGTTTCAAACTTTTCACAGCTGATTCTATTTCTGTAAAATTTCATCAAATTTAAGCTCCATTTTTCATTAATTTTCTTTTCCATTGCCATCCCATGTCTGTCTTATGTATATTAAGAACTAAGCTGAATAACTGATTTGGTTTCTACAGATGCTGTCATCCACATTTTGAGAAACTGAGATGTTCTGTTTTCAGAATGCATATGAAATGGACTAAATTATATGGGACATAAATACTTTCATAGCATTGTTGAAAGCCTGCTGTTCTTTTTCATGGATCCTCAAATGTTTAAACATTATGCTTAGTGTATGCGTCTAAGAGGTTTTGTCTCATAATTTTTCTTTTCTTTTGTTTTTATAAATTGTTGAGATTTTTTGGTAAAAATCTTTTATAAATAAAACAGTATTTACTTCTACAAAAGAAATTGGAAATTTTTAATCATAAAGTGTTTTTATGAAAAAAACCACAATTCTTTTTAGGTACTGAAAAATTTTGTTCCTTTTTTCTCTTGCTGATATTGAAATACTTTCCTTTCTGAAAATAAGAATGGCTTAAGTAGAGGAAGACGGATTTCTTCAAAATACTTTAGACCTCCCCTGACCTAAAGGGACTATTTTTATCACGTATAGGTCATGTCAACATTTCAAGGATGCTAAAAAGGGCAATTTATATTTTTTTCTGGGAGTGTTGGTTCATTTTTTTAAATATGGACATTGTCTAGGAAGAAATAGAAGAAAAAGTATTTTCCCGGTCTTCTTGAGTTTTGGGGTATTAATGAGTTTGATCACTACAGAAACAAAGTCAGTCCTCCTAGTAACATAATTTTAGTTTAAAACCCTCTGAGTCATCTAGTCTTTCTTCATAGTTACTAATTATCAGTGGTAATTGCATGAAAAAGAAGTTGTTTGTCTGTTCCTGCTGCTTATTCTCCACTAGAAAGCATAATCCTTTGTTTGTAGACAGCACAATTAGCAGCTTTGGAGATCATAATTATTTCATACCTGAGGTTTGGAAGAAACCTGGGGAAAAGATACTCTTAAGCCTTGTCTGAAAACTGAATTTACTTAGAGCTACTTTTCAAAGTTTCAGTTGTTTGAGACATGAGTGTATCTGTAAAATGCTCAGTCCACGAGTATCTGTGTGGATGGGTTACTGGAAAATTTGTATGGAACAGTCCTGATCTAGTTACTATACACAAGGCAAAACACAACAATAACAAAAAGAAATCCAAAACAACAACACAAGGTGTAGCACAAAAGTAAAGATCCAGACAACATTATCTTACAATAATTTTCTTAACTGACTGATAGACAATAGATTTGATATTCCTGTGTACCTCATCAAACTTATATGAGCTACTTGACTGAGAAGTCTGAGAAAGAGAGAACCAAATCCCTAACTACTTGGTAGACCAAGTAATGGTAGCTTTTTCTTCCCCTCTGGTAACTCACGTTCTTTTAATAGGTGTTGATATGGTGTCTTTGGCCATATTTCCAGTGTAGGTGTGATGGTATGCAAATACATGAATTTTCCATTTCATACAAGTTCAAACAAACTTACATGCTTCAAAAGGCAAATTTATAACAAACTTATAAATTAGCTTACTTATCTAAAGCGGTAGGGATAATAAGAGTCACATGCAACTGTTCCAGTTCAGCTAGGGAACATTCTGGTGTTCCTGTTCACACTGGATATGCATCGTATCAGACAGCAGCTGATGACAATTTTTGCTCTGTAATAAATCACATTTTCTGTTTTAAAAAGTAGCAGTGGATTTCAGTTTGGTAATTTATCAATACTTTGTATCACTAGAACTCAGAGTAGATAGTATGCTCAGGGATTAGAAATTGCTGAGATTAAAAACCAAATCATCATAAAACCAGAACTTTCTGGTTCAGTTTATTTCCACATCTTTGATTTTGAAAAGTATCTGTTGACTTTGGTGCCTGGGATGAAACTTTATTTCTGTAGGCCCAACACATCTGTAAAAGAGCAATCTTGATTCTGCTTTGATTTCTTCATCTTCATTTCTTCAGAAAAATGACCAGCTAAATTGGCAATTTTCTATCAGTGGCAGTAATTTGACAAAAATACAGAGCTCAGTTTTAAACTTTGAGCTGAGCTAGTGGCTAAGACAGCAAAAAAATTCCTCCACTGAAGTTGAGCATACTTGATTTGTGGTTACTGAAAAGGTTAATGTTAAACCTCAAAATACATTTTACTTAACAGAATCAGTTTAAAGTAGATCAACATTAAAACAACACTTAAGCATGTCAAATAAAACATATTAGCATCTGCTTTATTTTTCCAAACCTAGAGTTCATTTCAATTTAATTTTATTTATAACCTGTTTAATCTTAAATAGGAAGAAAGCACAAAAGTGGGTAGTTTTTACTTTAAAAATCCCTGAACATTATTTGACCTGTAAGAGTATTTAGTGGTTGCTGTTGAAATAAGAATCCATTATATATACCAAAAATATAAAAGAAAAAGACACTATATATTCTGAAGAATTTGTCTAAACAAAAGTGTTATGTAAGTACTGCTGGGGAAAGAAAATGACAGATTTGGTTGTATGAGCACATTGCATAAATTTTAGCATGTTTTTTCTGAATACATTGTTTCATAATGTTAAATATTCTCCACAGACCCATACCATCTTGGTGTTCTCTGAGTGTTCTTTCGTATGCCATTACCAGCAGTTGCTCTTCTTTATGTAGTTTCCAATATTTCTTTGCTGGTCTGGTTTTTTCTTCGTATATGATTATCCCCAAATACATATGCACTAACCAGCTTTTGAGAAAATGGCCTGATTTAGAGTCCAAGGCTCTGAAAGAAGTACTAGATGGGACACATTTTTCTGGTAATAAAGTCATCCATCATCCCACTCGGGAAACAGTAGAGCATGTCTGTTTATAGAAAAGATGTCATCTGAAAAGCAGATTTGTTGTGATCCTGTGCTCCTGAAAGCTAGGCCTGGAGAACAGTTTTGTTTATTGACATTGCTTAGTGTCCTGGAATCTCCTTGCAAAGGTATTACCTGGAAGGACAAAAGTAAAATGGAGGGGAAAAAAATCCTGGGAACTCATGCGCTCTCTAGCTGTTATTTCACAAATGAATATAATTTAGCCCTCTTCCTTGTTTTCTAACATTTATTTACTATGAAAGAGATTTAATATATCTGTTTATAAACGTATTTAATAGCTACTGACATATCTTTCAGCAACCAAAATCAGTGTTTTACACATCAGATTGGTCAAAAAAACTTAGTCCAAAGGTCAGCAGTGTTTCTGAGCAGAAATACTGAAAACCTGACAGTAAAATTAGCTTGAGTTATATGTGTCATCACTTCTGGTTATGGGACCTTTACAGCCATTATTTAAAAAAAATATAAAAAAAATAGAGTGGGGTCCAGTGTTAAGGAATACATCTGGTGTAGTTAGCTCATGTTGCAAGCTGCCAATTGAGATGCAGATTGAGCTCTGGGTGGGAGCCTGAGACATGAGGCCATGAACTGCCAAACCTCTGGTTAACAAAGGGCATGAAGATGAGTGGTGCCCACCAGGTGAGTGGACACTGAGAGCCACAGCAGAAGATTGAAGATCATTGGCACTAACCAGGTGGAAGGACAGCGGGAGACACAGCAGGAGCGAAGGACTCAGGAGGAAGAGTGAGACTTGAGTGAGCATAGACTGTGAGAGGATAAAAGCCCAGGGCTCCTTTGTTGGAGGAACCTCCTCAGAGGCACCAGCTTGGGCAGTTTCTGTGTTGCTGTATCATGAATAAACAGCTTTATGGAATGGGATATCTGAGGCTCTGCTATGGGAAACAGGGGGTCAAACTGGTAGGGAAACCTGGTCTGACTGTGTGAGAATGGAGTGTGCAGAGAGACAAGTGGGGCACTCGTGGGCTCACTGGAGCTGCCTGCTGTGAAGCTTCTGCACGTAGCTTCAGTCAGAAGTGATAGTTATCATGAAATTACATTCTTGTAAAAACTGCTAGAGGCCTAGCCACCCAAACAGCACCTGCTGATCTTCTGTGTACACGTGGGATTTTCTTCAGTTGCCTTTTCCCTGATAGAATGTGTTTTAGAGAAACAGACTTTATGTTCTTGTTATGTATTCTTCAGAAAACAAACAAACAAAATCAAAAAACAAAGGGACAGCTTCTCCGTTGTTTAATACAAAAAAAAAGAAAAGGAAATAATACCTTTAAATAGTAAAGTGTCTAACTTAGGGTGAGAAAAAACCCCATACAACTATCTCACAGAATATTATAGCATTGTCCTGATCTTGCTTCATATAAATCCATATATTTTTGTTTGGACCCTTCAGTTATGTGTTAAGGTACTTCCTGAAAACATCACCTTTCATTCCTTTGACATATTTCTTGGCCAGAATATCTGAGGAACAACAGGCTGTTTACTAAACACCTTTTAAAGGCAGAAGAATGAATAACTGACTTTCTGTTCTTTCTGGAAATGGACTTCACAAAAGAAAGAACTTTTTAAATTTTGATTTTTCTTTGCATCTCAGTAGAGGAAGATCTACATAGATATAGTTTCTAACAAGCTGGGCCCTCAGTATTGACCGACATTTCACAAGACAGTTTAAAATTTCAACAGAGCAATTAACCTGTTTGAAAGTGACCATTCACTGAAGCTGTGAAACTGGGTACTGCACATAAAAACGTGATTTAGGCTTGGGACTGCTGGTGAAAAGTAGATGGTGGTGCTTGTTGAGTAACTAAGGGCACCTAACACAATGGAAACATTAAACAAAAGCAGGAAGAACCCAGTGGGATAGTCCATGGAAACAGTTGTGTCTTACCGTGGTGCAGACAGCAGGTTTTGCTGATGCTGTGCAGTGAAAGTGAATACTGTAAGGAACTAAAAATATATTTAAACTGTGAAAGAAAGCTGCTCTTCTTTTCTGGCTTAAACTGCAAAAGGATAGTTTTCATTTTGCCACTATTTATGCTTATGAAGCCCATTGTTAATATAGCATATCTTACACATTTATGGTAAGTGTCTGTCTAACAGAGGAACTCTCAATTCTTTATATTGTAAACTTGTATGAGAAAGAACTCGTAACATCATTCTATCACTGACTAATTGTCATTTTGGACAATTAGCCTAATATAAATGCCTCTTCTCTGTAAAATAGATATGAAAGTCATGATATAAATGTACATCTCAAAAAATAATACTCTAACTTTTTTTAAAAACCTACTTTATGGATGCTTGCTATTAAATATGAACATAATAAAATAATAAAAATCAGTGCCTAAGGAGGGACAGAAAAAACTTGAAGTAGTTTCTTTTATGAGTATAAACTCTCTTGCTTCCACATCAAGTGAACAATGCCCTCTGCTGATTGTGGGGAGAAAAATAGCTAAAAATGTGGAAGAACATATCTGAGACAAAACTGTAAGATAAAATAAACTAGATTAATTCTTCTGATGTTTATTGACATATCTAAGGCTCTGTCTATAACTTCTTTGTTTACTGTAGATTATATATGTATATGTATACGTGATAAAACATGTTTGAGGTGATACTTGCAAAGGTTTTATACAAAACTATCTTTGTGTAAATTAAGCCATTGAATAATACAAAAGATGCTGATGTCAATGCATTTTTCAGACTAGGTGGGTGGTGTGTTGCATGCATGTAGCTGTCAGTGTGATCCTAAAACTGAACGACCTATGCTGAAAGTGGAAATTCTGTTGAAATCTACAGATAAAACTAAGAGAATGGGAGTTGTCTCTGTGTTGCTCAGTACCTCCCAAACAGTTTGTGCCTCCCTGAAGTGCTTGAGAAGAAGGGAAGGGAAGGGAAGTGGGAGGGAAGTAGAAAGATTTAGCAAGAGCAGCTTGAATGGGAGTTTCTGATGTGGGTGTCTCTAGGGAGTATTGCCTGATGACAGTGAAAACATCAAATAGTTACTTCTAATCATTTCACTATTGTTTGGATCCATCACTTTATAAATCACTTCGATACTTTGTAATGTTGATTAATGTGTATGTTCCTTGATTCCAGAGAACTTTGGGCTTTTCTGATATATAATTCTCCAGCTAACTACTTACTTCCCAACACACTCTCTGACAGTGGGGGGGAACTGAAGGCAACGTTCCTGAACTCATAATTGCAGTTTTGTAGACTGGAATTCTGAGGTGGAAAATGCAGGCTTGAAACATCTCCTTCAGAATTCTGAAGGATAAAAATTATTGTGTTTGTGTTTTTTCCACGATATGTTTACTGGAAGCTCTTGTGAGCAGCAGAATTTTTTAAAAGTCTCAAAAAATGTCTGTTTGCAAGGGTCTTTTTGTTTTTACCACTCCCACCCTCCTGCTCAGTGCTCATGATGAAAGCCACCTGAGTTAGGTTTTGAGTTGAGACATTCTGTGATGCTCTAGTAACTACTATATTTTAGTTCTTGCTTTATAAAGACCTGAGAATTTGGTGATTTACTGCTCCTTTGAGGCTTTTGTCTCATTAGAATCATAGAATTATAGAATGTCTTGAGTTAGAAGGGACCTTAAAGAACCCAGTACCAACCCCCTACCATGGGCAGGGACACCTTCCACCAGACCAAGTTGCTCAGAGCCCCATCCAACCTGGTCTCAACACTGCCAGGGATCGGGCATCCACAACTTCTCTTTGCAAGGTGTTCCACTGTCTCTCCACTCTCTGAGTAAAGAATTTCTTCCATACACCCAGGTTTATTCTTTCCAGTTTCTCAAACATTGAAGAATTTGAATGCTGCAAAAGTGGTTTTTTTGTGAAATGTGTCAAGTAAGAATCAATATTATGTCAGTCATCTTTGTCTTAAGGATTTAGATAATATGTCTGAACAACAAGAATGGGTTTTTTTTCTCTATACAATGCACATATGCCTACAGGAAAAGAAAAAGAAAAAAGAAAAGAGAATGCTTAACTAGTGGAATGAAAAATTAGTCCTGCTTACCTAGGCACCACTGTGTCTCAGGATGTAATATAACATCACTTTGCTTACATCTGCATCCAGTTAGCAGGTGGTGTAAAACTGATAATATTCAATTGGATTGATATTTTGGTTAATATAATGTTTTTCTCTCAATAAACATTGGTGTTCCAGATGAACACATTTTTCTTGTTTTCCATGAGAGATGGATAATTGTTGAATGCCCTCATAATCCTATTTTAATCTCTGCATTCTAGAATAGGTATCACCAATAATGCATTGCCAGAGTGTTCTCAGTTACTTTTGATGATTTTAGGTAGTATGACAGAAACTTCCCTCGAGATCTGTGGTTTGTTTACAATAGGAAAAACAAAAAAAAACTCCAACCAAAACCAACCAAACAAACAAACAGAAAACCCCAAGCCCCAGTTCTGCACATGTTTGTGAACTTTTTGCCTTACTGGGTTTAGTGGGAAAGTTTTTATTGCTTCAAACAACAGGATCCTGCAGACTTATATTGAAGAAATTACTTGATTAAAAAATGCTCACTTGAGTAAGAACAAAAAGGTCCGACATGCAGATAAAAATTCTCTCTGTATCAAGATCTTCCATCCATCTCAGAAACACTTATTCCTTGCACATATGTATCTGTAACTGTAGCAGAGTCAGCTCTGCCATTGCTGTCCTATTGATCAGCTGTTGATTCCTGATGTCATATCTGCATATTGAATATTTCCCAATGACAAAGGGAGCACCCAACTGTCATGCATTCCTCTCCCTGTTATGGACTGTGATTCAGTCAAACCAGTGTTCTGTTCAAAACTGAAAAGTAACCTAGATTTGAGAGTGCATCTGGATTTGCTTTTAACCCCTGCTTTGCACCATCATCTGACAAGAATACCGATAGAGAGGGCTTATTACAGTGAGGTGCAATATTAAACCTCAGTGCAATGAGAAAAACACTTCATCTTAGTACCAATTGAGGCAATATTGAATGCTTTTTAGGATATTGTGTCGTATTTCACTGTCTGATGTACGTTTCCTGGGTTTGCTTTCTTTCTTTAGACTTTAAGAAGTGTTTTTGACTCTGTTCTGTAGCTGTTGTTGTTTGATGTTTGGTTTTGGTTTGTTTAGGGTTTTTTTGTCCCCCTTCAAGGATTAATTAGCTTTCCTTTTTCTACAGATTTAAATGTCCAGAGTGACAACTAGAATAAATGAGGAGTGAAAAGGAAAAAAATGTTAATATGTTTTAGTCTCAAGTTTCAAAGGAAAACAATCTAGTAAATATTTCCTGTACTTAAATCTATGATGTTCTTATTGTGTTTTAATTTCAATAGGAAGGCATAAAAGTAAATGGCAGCCTATGGGGATTTGCATCAAACAAGTGTTGTGTTTAAGTTGAATGTGTTCTGTATATTTTATAACAAATGTTTTGTACCATAGATGTTTTAAAGACTGGACTACATCTTGATCCCAAGTTAATTCCAAGATGTTATAATCTGCCAGTAGAAAGGATGTGGGAGAGTGAATGGAAGAGATGGGGGTGGGACTGCCTTTGTATGAACCTGGCATAGTTTATCCAACAGTCCTTGATTCTGCTGTGTTTTGCTACAGCAAGTGTGAGAGAACATGTGTTATTAGTACTTCCAGAAGGGACTGTTTCCTTCTAGCTTTTGTCAGACTCTGAGGACATCCCAAGTAGACTGACAAACTCATTAAATAATTGCAGCAGTTTCATTAAGGGGTTAAATTTTTAGCTTGAAGTGCAGTACATTATTCAACCCTTATACCGACTGATTATAGGCAGAAAGTAAATATTTAACATTGATGCTCTGACTGTTATCTCTGTGACTAACTGTGTGGTATTACGGAACAGTATATCAAGTAAAGAGGACTAATGTACTGAATTGCAGGGAGGTTTTTGGAAGCCAAATACATTAACTTAAAAATTGGGAGGGACATTAGGGAGAAAAGCCATAATATTTTTTAGTGCTAATAGCTTTAGGTGAGTATTGTATCTACTGAACAGACTGATATGTGTCTATGTAATTTATTGTTGCCTAGCCATGATTTTTCTGTTCATCTGTGTTATGATCTGGTTATTAATATTACAACTTGAAATACTTAAGACCATGTCAGACAGCTGTTTCAACTTCCCTCTTTTATACTGCAACCACTTGCATTCATGCTTACCTTAAAAAAATTCCACTTTTTCATAGCACAAGACTGAAGACTCCAAATTAGTTTAAAACATTTCTTCTATAATTAAAAAATCTAGAAAATATTCTCAGATTTATCACACTGACAATTGCATCATTATTTTTCTCACTTCCACAGTTTACCCAGTACAAGGTTTGTGATGTTTTGCAGCATGTTGTTAAAAGCTGTAGAGGAATTGGCAGCTATGGTACAGCCCTTTTGGATGTATTTTGTAGACCTCATTTAATTCTCGCTAGTACTGTTGAATATGGTAGAATGTCGTATAAAACTACGTAATCACATTCAGACATCAATTTGTTCATTTGAAAATATATATACTTTGTTTTAATCTTATATCTTTGTGCCTTTTTTCCCACTGTACAATGAATCAATGGAATTTTCTGGTATCAGCAATTTTGGGACAGTTACAATGAGCAATCCTAAAAAGAACAAATTTGTGCATTGCTGTGGCTAAGCCATAGGCATCAAAGGCCTTGTGTGACAAAAAGAAAGGACATTTCTTAAAAATGAAAATACATAATAAATGTAATTCATTAGAGTTTTGGAGAGAGTAACAATTTATCTTCTATAGGAGCACTGTGTGTTTATAAATTAATGCATTTATCATTTGGTGCATCGTTTTGGTGTTTGGATCCAAATGATTGCTTGAAATAATAATGCCTTACAGAGGTTTGGTTCAAGTTTTTAAACATACTTATTTCTTATGCAGTTGCATACATGGAGACTTCTACAGGACTTGAGCTGTTCTGAGGACTGAGCAAACTCCTCCATAGAGGAGTCAGTCTGTCACTCTGTCACTCCATGACAGATACACTTAAATCAGCTCACAGCAGTAATGACTCAAAGCAAAGTGCCAATAACAGCATAAGCCAGTGTGAAAATATAAGATATGTATTGTACATATCTGCAAAAAGAGAGGATGTAATGTTGTGGGGTAGAAATACAGAGGAGATATGCCTTTATTTTTAAGGGACATCACAGAAGACCTGGCACTCTAGATAAGCTTTTCACAGAATGTGTTGGATCCATGGGGCATATGAATTGTGTATAGCCATCATTTACCCTACAGAGTTTATTTGCTATATTTTCAGAAATTCTGTATATCTAAAATTTTATTTTCCATCCATACCCTTACAGAAGTGATATGAACATTATTGTGCTGTTCATAAAAATGTATAAATGTGAATTTGTGGAAAAGTTTGCTCACATGAGAAATTGTAAAGAGTTCTAATACATCAGTTTATATTATTTTGTGGTGTAACACTTGCAAGCACTTTCTACCTCTTCATGACAATGTCACAGTTTGAAAAATATTGTAGTCATAGACAGCCTTCAATTCTTAAAAGCAATTTGACAAAATGTTTTGCTGCTAATACTAGCTTCTCTGAGATATAGATACTGATATTTTGATTACAGCATTTTTTGTGTATTACAGAAAAGTGTAACACTTGCAATGGTCAGAAGGATTATATTTCTTTTTGTGTTTACTTACTATCATTTCTACAATTTCTGACAGTGCAGACACTGAGCACTCTTCTAAAAATTGTCAATGGCAAAAGTAGAAGCAATGCCAATAGCCAAAACTTACATCTGTTGCTCAAAATTGCATAATTATTAGAAATTTTAAGTAGGTGGATCTTAAAGGTCTACTTTACCTTATTTTAAATTATAGGAAGTCTTCTTTCTGGCATAATATTGTGTGCAGTTTTGGGCACCACAATATAAGAAACATACTAAGCTATTAGAGAGTGTCCAAAGGAGGGCAACAAAGATGATGAAGGGCCTTGAGGGGAAGCTGTATGAGGAGCAGCAGAGGTCATTTGGTCTTTTCAGCCTGGAGAAGAGGAGACTGAGGGGAGACCCCATTGCAGTCTACAACTTCCTTGTGAGGGGAAGAAGAAGGGCAGGCACTGATCTCTTCTCTGTAGTGACCAGTGACATGACCCGAGGGAATGATCTGAAGTTGTCACAAGGGAGGTTTAGGTTGGATATCAGGAAAAGGTTCTTCACCCTGACGGTTGTTGGGCACTGGAACAGGCTCCCCAGATATAGCAGTAGCAGCACAAAGCCTGACAGAGTTCAAGGAGTGTTTAGATGATACTCTTGGGTACATGGTGTGACTCAGGGATGCTCTTGTGAGGGTTGGACTTAATGATCCTTTTGTCACCCTTCGAACTCAGTATATTCTGTGATTCTGTGATTCTATGAACCATATTCCTTTGTACATATCTAAAGATTTCCAGCTTTCCTTTGTAAAAACACTAGTTCTGTGACAGTTTTTTGCAGAAGTGTTATTTTTTTGGATGCATGCCATTTTCTCTGAACATAAGTTCCCACTGTCTTTTACACTTGCAAGAAAAAGTATTGCTGAATCTAAGTCCTGTTTCAAGGTCAACTTTACATTCAGAAAGATTGGAAGTAGTATTACTCATTTTGTGAGTCATGAATTGCATGCAAGATAATATAGGCTCTGCCTCTGTAAAACTGAGTATCTAGCTTTCCTCAGAGTTCTACATTTAGCTTGAAGCTGGAGGATTCATGTGCACTAGAAACCATTGCTACTTATCCATTCTTTCTGTCCTGTTGTCATTCACCGTATAAAGTATGCAATCAAATTGAGCACACTGTTTGAACAATCATTGAATATTACAGATTGAGGAGACCACAATCTATTCATTCCTTGTACATTTGGTGTCACTACTCATCTGTTAACTAGATCTACTTAAATGGCTATTCCATTGTGTTTTGTTGATTCCAACTGTCCCACAGGAAATGGTTCCATGTTTAAGTATGCATTAATAACACAGATTTTAACACGGCCAAATTTGTTGTTTCCCTAGATTAGGAATGTATTTCTGACTTTCGTCCCTACATACTGTGCTTTGGTTCATATTATAGAACTTTCTTGGAGTATTCAGCTGGAATTTTGCTAAAGAACACAAAATAATAGACAATATTAGATATTCAAGAAAACCATTGCAAATGCTTAAAACAGCTGTTGGTTCTTTAGCTTCAACTATTTTTTTCTACAAAGCTTATACCACACTACTTGCTAATGTAGAAATTTACACTTGAAATGACAATGACTTTTCAAACTAGTTTTTAAGAGACTCATATTTTTTAAAGATGTACAGTCTTCTTGTGTGTGTTTGATTTACTTGGAGTCTCCTTGAGTGATCCTTTTTTTGACACAAGACAATTCAAATGTTTTGTTATTTTTCATTTTAAGCAATCTCAATAATTTCTAGTGATACTGATCCACTAATATTTCATCCCTAGTCAACTTCAGCAACAAGAATGTAATTTTTAGATCTAAACAATTTTCTGAAATATTTGAAGGTGATATTAGATAGGCATTTGGACCTTCTGCAGTTCCCTAAGTTATTCCCTTCTGTGTTTATTTGTAGATTGTCATCTGGTCTTTTAAATCACTTCTTAGCTCCATGATTTTGACACTTATGTTTCAGTTCTGCAGCAAAAAAAATTGTATGTACTCTAATATTTAGGCACACCTGCATCCCCTCCCCCCCCAAATAAATCCCTGAAACTATTATTTGGAATCCTATAAATAAAATCAGTAATAGAAATTGTGTAAAGTAGATAACTGCTGTAGCACTCAGATTTTGTTTCACTGACCATTTGCCATTTCATTACCAATATGGTAGAACCTGAAAATATATTGCTATAACTATTTAATATAAACTTCAATATAAAAAAAAGTCTTTTCACAATTATCAACTATAAACTCAACAGTGTTTAATATTATTATTACGTACACTGCTGCATGCATATTAAGTGTAATATTTCTTTTCAATGGACTGTGAAATTGCATTCATCTACCTCATAATTACAGAACCTTCAAGTGTATGCATCTTCTGCTAAGAATTTATCATACCTTCACTATTTTGCTTAATACACAAGGCTAGGAATTTATTGCAATTTTTATCTGGAGCACCAGGCTTCTGGCTTTAACTCTGGATGTTTCATATTCAAAGATAGTCTGAAATAGCAGCTGTTAAACATTAAGAAAAGAGTTAATCCAGTATACCAGCAGTTACAGATTCCTTATACTTGGAACAAACATCTTTTTTATCAATGTATACAAAAAGCCCACAAAGTTTCCTCTAAAATCAGAGCTGACTGTAACAAATCTACAGTTCTAGTCTACTGTTGTCATTTTCTGAAACAATCTTGTCAAAACACAGTAAGTTTTTTTTCTATGCTTATGAGAACATTTGATAATGAAGTGACCTTTGTATAATGCATCAATTTCTGTGCTTGGTATTGCATACCTGACATTCTAAGAATTACCAGCAAGTATATGGCTATTATGAAGTAAAATAAGTTAGACATAAGCAGTAGCTCCTATTATTTCCAGTCCAATGGACTGAAATAAAATACTAAATCAGTGTCTGAAAAAGGATACAGAAGAGGACACCAATTCAAAACTAAACTTATTTAATTAGTGCATTTCACTAATCAAACATTGTCAGCCCTAGCAATTCCACTTAATAGGAAATCGAAATGGAATATCTGCCATGACAGAACTTGATGTGAGGGACTAGACATTTGCAAAATATTGAGTGATAAATATAAGAAGCAGAAAAGGAAAATAATGAGGGGATCCACAACTGCTTTATAATTATCAAATTTTGTCAAGAATGCCAAACAGCAATATTGTCACCCGCTACTGCGTTATCACTCTCTCATGTGACTCTTTATTTCAAGAGCACAAAGTGTCAAGAAAAGTAGTCTTATACCTGTTCACACATATGAAGTTATTTTAATATTATTCATTTATTGGCAGAGGAAAATTTGTAATTCTTTTAACTTTTACAAAGTATTTTACAAAACCAAATTAAAAAGAAAAGGCAATTTCTTTGGCAAGAAGTAAATGTTGAACATCATTTTAGTGTAACCTTCAAGTCTCAGCTGAATTGCACATAGTAAAAAAATATAGTTGTGGCTATGTTTCCCAATCAAGACCGATATCCTCTGTTTAGGGAATTTTGTCTACTGTCAGTTGGGCGTTTAACTGAACATGGTCAACAGAAACTCACAAAGAAAATTTACCACCTTTATTTTAATTATACCTCTATTTCAAAATTTTGACCCCCAATGTATAAGTGTTTTGACTGAAACAGTTATAAATTTACTCTGAATGTTTTGTCCTCTAGATTACTTTTATGCTCTTACAGACTTGAATAACCTCATCTGGAAAGTTTCGGGAAAATTTTGTAATGTATGTGCTTGCTTGCCATTATGTTACACAATTACTAGCAGGGTTAAAAATAGATCACAGAGTCTTAGAATCACTAAGGTTGAAAAAGATCCTTAAAATCATAGAGTCTCATTATTACCCTAGCACTACCAAGTCTACCACTAAACCACATCCGTAGATATCACATCTGCACAGCTTTTAAATACCTCCAGGGATGATGACTCAACCACTTCCCTGGACAGTCTGTTCCAATGCTTGACCACCCTTTCAGTAATAAAATTTTTCCTAATATCCAACCTATACTTCCTTCAGAGCAACTTGAGGACATTTCTTGTGCTATTGTCATAGAGGTAGACAAAAAAAAACTTCATGTAGCTCATACATTCAGACAAACTAATTTGCAACCAAAACCAATGGCCAAAACTAGTAAAAAACAGGTGTAACCATGATGACACTCCAATGACATTTAATAGGTTACAGGTTTGGTTTATCTGTCAGGAATACTGGTGCTACACAGACAAGAACAACGATGCAAAATGTGCATGCATGCACACACACAGGGAAGGCCTCTCCCTCATGGGTACCATGACTGGTATCCTGAAGGTTGATTCACTTCATTCAAAGTGTTAAAGGATCACTCAAGGGTATCCAGTAGAAAAAATAGTCACTCACTATATAGTTGAATAATATATTATTATATAGTTGAAACTATTATTATATAGTTGAAACTATTATATAGTTGTATTATATAGTCATAGTATAATAGTATAGACTATTCAGCTTCTTTACTCTAGCCAAAACTAGCACAACTGTTTAATTTTTTTCTTTATACAAAGAAATGTAATGTTTAAAATCAGGAGTCACAAAAACCTAGTATTCTCCATTATTCAACATAAAATTGATAAAGCCATAAAATACTGTTATTATAGAAGTGCAGTGAACTCCTCCTCCCCCAGCTTTCATTTAATAATATATACATACATGAAAGACAAACATATTAAAATCCTGCACTGCAATTTTATAGGATGCTTTCCAGTGATGATACAAATGGAGCTAAAATATTCATTATTATTATAATTTCTGTGCCAAATCATTTTAATCTGTATATTCTCACAAGTTACTGATGAGGAAAGTAGGTACTGTCACTTCAATTTTACAGATAGGCTTAGAGAGAAATGTACTTGCCCATGTCTTTGAAGGGGACAGGATCTGAGGTCAATCCTCTCAAGTCTCAGGAACTAATTATTAGTTTGTCTTCTTTATAACTTACAAAAGAAATTCAGCATTGGCATATCTAGGGAATGAGCTCCTGTGTTTATTAACAATAGAGGTAAGTCTGCACTGAAAGAAAATTTATATTCACCCTTATTGAGAGGGACAGGTTAGTGAGGAACAGTAGAACAGCCTTTTTGTCTATTCAAGTCTTTGTACCTCAGCTGAGACTACCAAAAGAATGCTGGTTAATACTGGTGGATTTTATGATAGATCCTTTGACAATCAGAAAGTGGAAAAGCATGGCCAGCTTATTTCGTATAACTTGTTTATTTCCTAAAAATTACCTCAAAGTGGCTTTCAGTAGTTTTGGACAATCAGAAATTTGAAAGGTATAAGTAAGGATTTATCAGTGGGGGACAGGATGTAACACTGGAAATAGAAATATTTAATAATATAATAATTAGTAATTTAATAATAACACAAATATTAAATATTGAAATATTTGATTGCTTTAAAGTTGTTCTTTTTGGAGAAGAGCAAACTTGAAAGATGGCCTTCAGTTTATCTCCCAGTTCAATTTTACAATTAGAAAGTTATATGACTTTTTATTCCTGGGTAGATACCAAGCTTTTAAAACAAGATGAGATTTTTTCATCTTCTGCAGCTGAATAGCCATTGATCCGCCAGAGTAATTGACTCCTGATCTAGACCTGTGTGTATGTAATCAGATAGTAGATAACTTTGTAGTATCATTAAAAAAAAAGAAGCTTAAATTACTTTAAACTTAAATGAAAGTAAAGCTTGGTATTAGAACAATCCACTTCATTTTTCCAGAAATGTACATCTTAGAATGTGAGAAAGCTCTGGGGATAGCTAAGTCACAAGAATCATCCCTATATCTGTCCCATTTCTAACTCTATAAACTCTTTACCTGAAGATCTGCTAGGTCTTATGCAAGTAGCTCCTGGGACCCATAAAGAAAATCTTTTTAGAGGAATGGTTAAATTGGTTGTTAAATATTAAATGTCTACCTGTAGCATGGACTCAAGTTCCTCAGGGTTTTGAAAGAATTAAAATTGGTTCTTTCTGAATACTTATGTTACTTACCAGGATTTTAGACAGTTTTTCATCTACCCTGCTGATGGCCTTAGGGTGTGACAAAGTCAGTTAGTGTTCAGATGCAAAGAAATTCCATCAATTATTTGTGAAAACCACTTATTAAATTCCTACAGTAGCTGGCAGATATTTGATATTTTGAAACTACTAGGTAAACTATAACACATTTAATCACAACTACATAACACATCTCTTTTTCATTACGAGACCACATTTAATCTCACTTTCTATTACACATATTTAGGAATTCCATGGACTACTTAGGGTGGACAACACTAAAATAATTAACAATACATGGAACTGTTCCTGCTGAGTGAAATCACATTTTGTGCTTCAGAAATAAAACATTAAAGCTAAATAAGAAACGCCTGGCACTGCAACACAGAGAGCTTCTCTACAAAGTAACTGTGTTTCAATGACACTTCCATAGGATTCTGGCACAGAGAGAAGTCTTTCTGCCTCCTGGGTTACTTTTGGCCAAACTTAGCACAGCAACACAATAAGTGTGGGCTGTGCAGCCCATACGTAGGTTCATTACAGGTGAGAGTGCAGCTCTGTCCTTCTACCTTCCCCTACTGTCTAATATAATAAAGATTAAAGAAAATAATTGGGGATTGTAAACAATAATATTCACTCACAGGGAGAAATTCTCTGAAGAAATGTCAGAAATGGTAATGGCAGTAATTTATGCATGGAATATGATAGTTGTCTTGAATATTTTCTGTCTAAAGTGTCTTTATTAATACAAGTTCAGAATTAATGTGGCAAAGCTAAGCTATTTCATAAGTAAACTATAAAAGTTGTCAGAGTTATAAAGAAATTTAATTAAATGTGAAATTATAGACAGAGTAGGAATAGAGGATGCTCAGTTGATAGATACACCATATTTTAGGATGTATACTTGAATAAGGATATTTTTATGCAACATAAGGGTAATAGGCAGGAAAATAGAATTAAAATATAAAGGAAATGTTCTAACTGGAGGATCAGTTTATATAAAAAAAGTTTTGGTGAATTTAGCCCTAGGTACATTTTAGATAATTTGGTAAATAAAAAAAATGTGGAATAACAGAAAGTCTGGCACTGAAAGGAAGTGTTTTGCATAAGCTAGATTGCCTTTTTCATCTTTTGAGTATTTAGCTCTATTTCTCACTTGAACTGGCTAGTTTGGACAAACTGTGATTATCTCTATTTTTGCTCATCTGATTTTAGCTTTGACCATCTCTAAGCTGTGTCAGCGGAAGCAACAGCGTCAAAGAAATACTCTGCCTTTGGAGTTGTATTTTTAGATTGTGAATGCTCAAATAAGAGCTAAGCTTTTCTACAGCTTTTCAATATAGCAGTTGGGTCTGTTTCTTTTAAACTGCTTTTAAAATGATCACTGTCAACGGAATCACAAAATCACAGAATATGCTGAGTTGGAAGGGACCACAAGGATCATTGAGTCCAAGATAATGCAAGATCTGAGTATGTGGATTAGCCACACAAGGCAAGTCATTATTCAATTGCTGGGGCATTCATCTGTCACCAGTTAGATGCAAACACTCCCATGGTGTCTTCTCAGCAAGAAACCTTCTACTTACGGTCAGGAGGCATGACAAGTTTAAAGTGTATTTCCCAGAAAATGTGTGATGGATTGGAAGACTATTACACTCTGAGTACTGCCTAGAGACATGCATTTTACTAGAAGCAAATATCAGTGTAGCAATTATCTGCTGTCACTATTTGCTACAGTCTTGTCAGTGCTCACACATTAAACAAAATCAAAATAAATAATTAAAATTGTGGTATCAAGGTTTTTCCTCAAAGTTTCCTATGAAAAATAGTATCAATGCAGAATGAACATTTTTGCATTATGAAAATTTTGTCTTGACTTGTATGGAGCAGATGTTCTTTATATGAAACATTCAGGTTCTTATGCATATAGCTTTGTGTACCTAGAACCCTGGAGGAATATTTGAAGTAATGGCACTTGTAAGGAGAGGTAGAATATTTTACATGTGAAAGTTTCTCAAATAAGCACTGCATGCATACTTGATACTGTTTGGTCGCATAAAAGGAAACTTGATTAACTGCTGTAGAGATCTCAGAGGACTTGTCACAGAGATGGTACTTCTAGCATATTACCTAACTGGTCTAAATTCATCAGTGGAACTAGTTCTAGTTGCATGCAAAACTCTGATAATCATCCTGTGTGATACAGCTCGTTCTTCTTACATTATATTCCACTTATTATTTATCTTTAGGATGATTTGAGGGGGGTTGCTTTTCCAGAATGTCCTTGGACTCTGGCAACCCAATAGGTGAGCAGACAGAAAATCAGGCAGTTTGTTGTTCCCAGCCTTTCTGCATTTATTCAGTAATTCATCAAAACCAATCTATTTTTGCAAAACGCTTCCATTTGGTAGATAAGTATTTTGTGACAAAAGTTCAGTTTAGTCAGAAAAATCCTGTTTAGTTCTATTCATTATATGGTAGGAGAGAGACAAAACAGATGCATTTCAGTCTACTAATCACAGAGCATGACTGGATGAGTTTCAATCATGTCTCTATCCTTTTTTGTCTTAATTGCTGTTACTAATACTAAGATGGTAGCTATGAAACCTGCAGACTGCATTGCAACTTTTTATATTGACAGCTGTTGTTTTCAAAATTAGCACTATGTACTTAACATCTTATATGTGGAACACCATCTTCTGAGCAAATGTTGCTCAAGTGTTCTTTGCAGACATCATTGGCAGGTCACTTAAACTTCAGATGATTCCTCATTATGGTTATGGTGGTTGATAGCATCTGAAATACACACAAAAAATAATACATTTGTAAATGAAATTAAGGCTCAGGTCAAGACAGTATTTATGATCTTAGAATTTGAAATTACCTTAAGGATAGGATTGCAGAGGCATAAATGTATATAAATCTTTTCTTGAATTAATGACTAAATACTTAAAGTACAAACAAAGGAAACATCTAAATTGTGCACTGAATCTAATAAATAGGACAACTGTGACCAAATATGTAGCTTACCAGTTTCTGGCTGGTATGGAGTTAATTTTCTTCCTAGCACCTGCTACAGTTCTGTGTTTTGAATTTAGTATGAGACTAATGTTGATAACACACTGATGTTTTAGGTGTTGCTAGGTAGCACTTACCCTTAACCAAGGACTTTTCCGTTTCCCACATGCTGCCAGTGAGAAGGTGCACAAGAAGCTGGTAGGGAGTATGGCCAGGAGAGCTGACCCAAATTAGCCAAGGAGATATTCCATAATATAGACCATCATGCTCATTATACAAGCTGGAGGGAGCTGGCTGGGAGATACTAATCACTTCTGGCTAGGCATCAGTCACCAGGTGTTGAGCAATTGTGCTGTACATCATCTCTTTTTCTTGGGTTTTATTCCTCTGCATCATTTCCCTTTATTAATATTATTATTATCATCATCATTATTATCACTATCATCATCACCATCATCATCATCATCAATCAATCATCGTCATCATTTATATTTTACTTTATTTCAATTATTGACTTGTTCTTATCTCAACCCATACTTTTTTTCCATTCTCCTCCCCATTGCACTGGAGGGAGGCAGACTGAGCAGTTGGCTATGTGGTACTTATTTGCTAGCCGGGGTTAAACCATGAAACCTAATAAGAATAGCTGAAAAGAATAAACATAATTTTTTTATTATTTTTATTAAAATAGTAAAATTTTATTTTTTAATAATATTTTTAATAAAATTGTTGGTATTCTCAGCAGTGACAATGCCTCAGATTGAACAATTCCGCTGACTTTTTTCATGGTTTTATGTCATTACTGGGTTTTTTGTTTAGTTAGAAGGAGTTTTTGCGAGAAAATACCTGTCATCAAAAGGAAAACTGTTCAAGAAAACATATGTGAAACTTTGTGAGCCCACCCAAACCCTTCTCTTTTTATTTTTTTTTTCCCCTTAGGAAGAGATCTATTCTGGAATATCCAATAACTGCATGATTAGAACATTTGAGAGAAACAAGAAACTGAATTTCAACTTACTACTTTGCCCTTGAACCATCATTGCTCTCTGCAAATGATCTAGTCACTTTGAAACGTAGCAATGTTTTGCTTTTGCTCAAGTATATGGTAAAATGTAGTTAATGTGCTGGTATTATCATTTTAAAGCTTTGGCTACAAAGAAAATGCATGAGAAAATAGTACCTTTTTGGGATATACACTTGTCCAGCTGGTGTAGAGACATTTGATATAGCCTGAGGGCAGCTTTCCACAGTCACAGCTCTGAATAACTTTCAAGCAGCACTGCAGAAGAAACAAAAAATCAAGGTTCCCTAATGTTGTTCCCAATATTCAAAGAAACTAACAAAAAAGTAGTATGTAAAGAAATATCTCTGTGAAACTTGATAAATTGGTACAAATCGAGATGTCTGATTAACACTTTTTTTATTTTTTTTCCTTCAATCTAAAGCCTACTTTTTGATTTTATGCACTTAGTCTCTATTGCTGATTTGTTGTTGTTTTCAATAAAAAGTTGAATTTGTGACAACACTTTTTTTCCTTTTCCTTGACTTACGAGAGGGTGAAACATGAAGAAACAGAAAGACAAATGGAAAGGGGGAGAGCAATACCAGTTTGACTCTATTAAGCCTTAATTTCTTTCTTTGTTTAGATCTGGAATTTATTCCAGCTAAATTTATTCCAGCTCTTGGCTGAAGCGTAAAGAATGCAGAAGCAGAAGTTTTTAACCAAACAGCCCTCATCCTTTCTACTGAATGGTATGGACTTCCATCTACAATTTCTACTTTATGGTAAAGCAAACAAAAGTTGCACTAGAAGGAAATAAACGGTATTTTCATTTAGCCACTTTAATTTTTTTCTTGGAAGTTCACTTGTATTCATTTCCCTCTTCTAATGCAAGGGGGTAGAGTTAGTTTCCTAGTATGCCTATAATCATCATAGAATATCCTCAGGTGTACGGGACCCACAAGTATCTTCCAGTTCAACTCCTGGCCCTGCACAGGACAGCCCCAAGAGTCACACCATGTGCCAGAGAGCACTGTGCAAACATTTCTTGAACTCTATCAGGCCTGGTGCTATGACCCCTTCCCTGGGGGGCTGTTCCAGTCCCCAGCCACACTCTGGGTGAAGAATCTTTTCCTAATATCCAGACTAAATCTCTCCGAGACATCTTCATGCCATTCCCTCAGGTCCTGTCACTGGTCACCACAGAGAAGAGATCAGTGTCTGCTGCTCCACATCCCCTCAGGAGGAAGCTGTAACTGCAATGAGATCTTCCCTCAGTCTCCTCTTCTCCAGCCTGAACAGACCTTATCTGCTCTTCATATGACTTTCCCTCAAGGCCCTCAATGGACAGACACATTGATATGAATAGAAGAGAATTCAACTATATATAATAAACTTATTGTTTAGCCATTAAATTGACTATTTACTATTTTTCTTGAGTTCCTTTTTTTGAAACTTACGTAAATTTTGTCTATTTTGTTCAGTAAGAGAAACTTACATGCTTAAAATACTTAGAGAGAAAACAGATGGTACAGTGACCCTGAGATTAGCTCAGCTGGTTAGAGCACGATGCTAATAATGCCAAGGTCATGAGTTTAATGTCTATATAGGCCATTCACTCAACGGTTGGACTTGATGATCCTTGTGGGTCCCTTCCAACTCAGAATATTCTGTGAATTATAAAGCTCTTATAATTATGCTAAAAATGTGGTTCTCTGGCTGATCTGGGAATCCAAAAGGAAAAACTAATTTATTTTATATCCACGAATGGGAAAGTTCATTAAACTTCAGGCTTGGGAAACAATTTAGTATTGATTGTGGTTAAGACCAGAGGGCTAAGAACTGGAAGGTTTGGCTACCATATTAAATTCTTGTGCAAATTTGCTCTGTGACCCTGGAAAAATTAATTAATTTACATTCTATAGCTCAAATCTAGTCAATTTTTTAAAGTCAGTCACTTAAATCAAAAGAAAAATAATTTAGTTTCCTGATCTTTTGAGTTTAACTACATCTAGCTAATGTGGATGAGAATTGCTACTGCTGGCTTTTCTCTCTTAAAATAAACTCTATTTTTCACCAGCTTATATATGGATAGAGATATTGTTATAAGGCCTCAGACTTCAAACCACAGAAGTCTGCCATTAATGACTTTTTATTTGAGATTTAATACCCCGAGTTTTTTTAAATCTTGATATTAATCAAGGCAGAATGTTAATAAAGGCTTTCTGATATTTTCAGAATTAACTACAGCTGGTTTAACTAAATTTTACTGAAACTAGATGCAACCTTTCTAAAATTTTGCAATTATGCTGGGGGTTGGAAGAAGACGATTTTTAAAGTCCCTTCCAACTCAAGCTATTCTATGATTTTATGATTTTCACTGTCACAAAAGATTTCTTTAGCAGGTTTTGACCTAATTGGGGATTTAGGTTTGGGTTCGGGTTGGGGTTTTTTATTTTCTGTTTCTCTGGTTTTAACTTCTAGGTACCGTAAAACTCATTCTAGTGAATTCATTTTTATTAAATGATGAGTGTGTTTCTGGGAGATTCCTTTACATGAGAAGTGATATATTCATGCATTTTATTAATATATCTAGGACTACTATGAGCCCTAATTTATAGCATTCTATAAGGTTCTGCAGTATATAGATAGCAAAAACTTTTGAGAAAGCTTTTTTTTTTTCTCTGTTGTTTATCCTTTTCACTATTTCATCCAATTTTGTGGTAGGTATCATCTCTACAAATCAAACTGGGCCTTCACTCTGTTTTGTTTTTTTTAATCTCCTCTAACAGTAAACATGTAAAATCTGCTGTACTGTAACAGAGAAAACTTGTTTTATTGAAGTACTTTATTTTAAAATGTCAAAACAAAGAATGAGAACCAGATCTTATACAGGGATGGAAACTTAACATTTGTCTCACAGTAACAGCTAACATCATTATTTACAATACACAGGAAATAGAAGTAACCTCAGTTACACAGAGAATTCTGTTCGGTTTCTTAAGAAAAATATTGGCTAAAATACTCCAATTAAAAACTGAAATAGCTAATTTATGAAACACACATCCAGGCATACCGTTGTGATTGTTGAATAGGATTTGGTTATTATCCACTACTGACAATTCTTCACATATAAATATACAGAAAGCATAGAGAGATTTTGCAATATATAGCAAAAAATATCTTCTGTTTTTAAGCAGCTGATAAACGAATCATAAAAACATCCATACATGATTTCTTTCATTCTTAGTCATAGTCTTCTGGAAAACAAGCTGATATATATAGGATAAGGATTTCAGGGAATGCAGGGTGTTGAAAGAGCAAAGCTGTGTGTTCCATTTTTTGGCATACTTTTAAGTGTGGAAGCATGAAAACTGGTACTTTGGCTATTTATTGGTGAATAGCAATAAATTAAGAAATGTTTAAACAGATTACCTAGTCCCACTGAAGCTAAAAACTTTTCCATTGGTTTTAATGCAGCTGAGACTTCATCTGAAATTCTCAGCTTTCAAATCTTAAGATATTACCATGTTAACTCTTTCTTCAAAAGAAAACTATGTCATTGATTCTTTTCTTGTACCTACCAGTCTCACAGAATCACAGAATATACCAAGTCGGAAGGGACCCACAAGGATCCTCGAGTCCAACTCCTGACCCTGCACAGGACCACTCCCAACACTCACACCGTGTGCCTGAGAGTATCATCCAAACACTTCTTGAACTCAGACAGCCTTGGTGATGTGACTCTTTCCCTGGGGAGCCTATTCCAGCACCAAGCCACCAGTAACAGTATTACTGACCCATCAATGTAAAAACCCTTCAACCATCATAATGCATTTAAACCTGTGTGCCATGGAGTACATTCAGAAATTATATCAAGATAGCATGTACATGATATCCATAAGCACTAGATAGCCTCCGAGACAGCTCCAAGGCATAAACAATCTATAAAGGTTGAAGAAATTCCAATTCACATCAAACCTTTCCAGACAAGGAGTTTCTTGTATGAATTTGGAGGAATAAGATTCAATGAATTTGGAGTTGAGCAGCGGTAAACTCAGGTTATAGTTGTGTTTTGTCTTCGGTAAAGGCTAGTTTGGCTCTAAATGGTTACATGGAATTTAATTTTGGGAGCTTCAGGTAACCATTATTTTAAATGAGAAAAATGCTAAATGCTACTCCAGGCTATGTTTTATTAATTTCCTTTTCTGTGATTATAAAACAACCATTTAATTTGTTTCAAAAGTCTTAGTTGGTTCTTTTAATTCTCCAGAATCAGTTCAGTTCAATACTGTATGTAATATTCAGTAGCACTCATGAGGTGGCTGTTAAACCATCATACATGTATCCTCTGTAAGGTTTCTCTACATTTTGCTGCATATCTCACTTTAAGAGTTCGTTGCATAGCTGCTTTGATTCATTTTAACACTGAGGTATTGTTTCACATTGTGTTTGATTACAGCTCAATCAATACTACTTAATTTCCCATTGTCTTTATCTGAAATAGTATATTTCATGTATGTATCCACCATAACATTCAGCTATAACATTTTAATGTATGTCTTTTAACTTTGGATTCACTAGTCTTGCTCTCTGCGGGATTGTCTGTATGCCTTGGGTCTGTGCCAATTTCATCAGCTCTGAATGGAAATGGCATAGCTTGAGATGACAGGTTGCTTTCTTTCAACATTCCCTTTCTGTGTTTGTCCATTAATTTCACATTTCACATTATAATTTCACATATTGTGAATTCTCATTCACAATATGCAGTCATAATATGAGCTCTTATTAGTATTGGTTAATTTATATCTTTTGAAACTGACCATTTTTTGCAACCTATATAATTGAAACTCTCCATTTTATAGAATTGTATTATAGAAATTCCAGTTTAATTCCCCTCTTGTAGACTCATGTACCATCACTTCACATTTAGTTACATTTATGATCCAAGTCAATCAAATTGAGTGACATTCAGCTATATCTTTAAAGGTAATAGTTCCATATTAATTTTCTATACCAGTATATTTACCCAAGTTTTAAACAAATTAAATGTTATTTTTAGAGTTTAAATCCAGTAGTATAATTTCACATGATTTCAGAGCTGACAAGCTGTTATTATAGATTCAATTTCTATCTTTCATTGAAAAGATGTAACATCAGTAGCTGCTTCTCTCTTCAGTTTATTGTTTGAAGCTGTACATAGTTCGACAAATACTTTTAAGTTATTTTATCCTAGGGAGCTTTATATGAAGCATGATGAGTTTTATTCTTCAAAATGCTCATTGCAACATTGAAAGTTGCTTACAGCTCATGTTTAAACTCTGCTTGCTCTGTGGACCAGATCCACTCCAAGTTAAAGGATTGTATTTCTATGGATTTACAGTACATAATCCAAAATAAATATCTATTCCACAATATTGTATGAGATGATATAGTTAAGATTCCTTTAATATTTTTAAATGAAAAAATAATTTAGTCTTTTCTATCATGTTTTGCATTGTAGATGCCACAGGACAGAGATTAATTCTTGCTTGAAGTGCAAGTGCTTGAATATAACTGTTATAACTGCATTGGGATTTTTGGGGTTTTGCTGAAATGAAACTCCCAACAACATTATTTTGTGAAACTATAATTTTTACAATTTTAAACTGAATTATTTTATTTAATAATTTTGTACTACTGATTTCAGCAGCACAGTATTATTAATTCCAGTTAAGATAATTCTCATTAATGAAATATGAAATACATGTCAGTCAGATCGCAGTTAGCAGCTTCACTTTCTGTATTTTGTTCCAAATGTCAGTCTGCTTGTTATGTTTCACTCTTTTTACGTTATTTCTATTTTATCAAAATGCAACTAATTCTCTAGCTAAGATAAATTCATTCAGAGTCAAAGGTAGTATAAAAATTCAAAATGCAGATTGCAAAATAATGAGTTTTCATGTTGATATAGCATATGATATATGCACATGCACAAAACTTATTCTTTTACTTTCTGCACATTTGTGATGTTTTAAACACCAAAGAAAAAATTTGAACTTCTGTGACCTGATTTTCATATTATATGTTTGATATTAATTAACTATAGCAATTCTACTTGGGAAATGATATTGTATTTATGCAGGTTAAAAAACATATGACAGAGTCAGACAATTGCACAACAAAGCAATTATATCAGTTCTTAATTTATGATATGGGATTATTTTGTGAAAAATGTCAAGTACTATAAGTAGAATGTGTGCTTCAGTGTTTTAAAATAAGATGTGTGTGTGTCAAACTATATTTCAAAGTAGTGAACACACTGATGGAAGAGAATTCCTCAGTCACATTCACTGAAGAACAGGGCTAATGAATGTGACTAAGAGGTCACAGGTGGTAAAGCCAACTCATAGGCCAACTCAATGCAGCTCAGGTGGTCATTGATTAACATGGGAAAAAGTAGAACGAAACCCAGAAACTTCATCCCTCATATCAAGACTTCCACACCTTAGTACCTCGCTTTCCTTATATATACATACTTGAATCAATTTAAATTTTTTAGTAAAAATTGCTGGGAAAAAAGGCATAAATACAACACTACATATTAAATTAGCCCATATGACACACAAAAGTATGATTCAGTAAAATATTCATATAACTGGAGCTGTTAGAACTGCTGTATTGCTGCTTGGTTGTTTCAAACTTTTTTTTGCCACACTTTTCTCAGGTAGCTGTATAAGCAAGAACTTAGAAGGAAATAATTTCATTATCAAAGACACTTGAGCTTATGCTTCGTAAAACTTCTCCATTTTGCCTGTCTTCTGAATTTATGAGATACCAAATGTGGTTAGCAAAATAATTTGAAGTAATGCTATAGCTTAAATGCAAAGGTAGTAGTTACACTTGAAATAATTTCAGAGGCAGTAGATCAATGTGGCATCCTATAATGAGCTAAAAAGTTATGAAGCATATGTGAATCAGTAATGTTAATTTTTTATTTACATTGAAATATTTGTATTTGGATACTTTAGAGCAGTGATCTACCTCTAGCTGATATTTAACAACTCCTTTTTAGCCCCATCTAGCCCTCTCATAGGTTCTTTTAAGGCATGTGCCTCCAAAGATATTTCTACAATACTCAGATGTTATGTAAATTAATTACACAGGTAGAAGGATGCTTAACAACAGAATTATATTTATTTGGTTGCTCAAGTAGAATACTTCTGTCTTTGCTATTATACAAGGAGACTGGCACTGTATAATCCTACCTGGGCAACATGAAGAAAATCAGTGGGCCAGAGCCACTTCCTGAGGTACTAAAGAAGTGATGTGTTTTATTAGAAAGGGAAGAGCATTTTTCATGTCCTTCAAGGGCAACCAATCCTCATTAGCCCAGTCTGCAACCTGATAAAAATTTGAATATGTTGAATTAGTCATAATTTTTTCCAGCAGACTTTCTTTCATTTTAGATTTCGTACCTCATAAATTTTACAGTAACCCTGAACAAATTCCCACAATTAATATAGCAGTCAGTAATGGTGCTTAATAATGGTTTCAGTAACAGCCAGAATTATAGATTTGAACCTGAATTTCTTCAACTTTTTTTGTTGTAAAGAAATAGCTGTCCTTGTTAAAACTATATCTGATTCCTACCTGAAATTAATGAATATAGGTTTGGTTGGGGTTCTACACGAGACCACAAATAAAAATGGAATTAATTAAACATCTGTAGAAGTTGGCATTTGAGATCTAACCTTATGCATCAAGAAGATTCTTACAGAAGTGTTGCTGCTATTACAAAATCTTCAAAGGTAAAATTCTGCCTCACCCCACCTTGCTTTGTCTTAGTACCACTGTCATCTTTAGCAGTGCTTTAGACTAAAACCATATGAAATATCCTCACTAAATCTCAAATGTTATACCATGATCTGAGACATTAATATTTTTTTAAAAATCAGCATATATTCATAACAGTTCACAGGTACTGAAGAAAATAATACAGACACCAAATTTTGCTCCTGCTATTTAACTCACAGACCTGCCTTTCACAATGCCTTAATGCTGCTATTTTGCTATGTGCCATCAGGTGATAGAAATGGCAAAGCATCTGCATTTGCAAAGCAACAGCATTGACTTCCTTTATATAGTGACCTATGATGGGAATAAAAACACTTTTTTCATTATTTTGGGAATACTTTGTTGACCTGTACCCTTAATCTTGTTTGGGGGTAAGGAGCAGTGGAACTTCTAAACTCCCTATGCAGCTCAGATGAGTATTTCGTGAATATGTCTACCACAGCTGATATACAGTCATGCAAAATGCTCTCCATATCTTATATTAGGATGATTTTCAGAAGAACTTTATAAAAAAAAAAGCCTTGTAGTATTGAGCAGATCATAAATACCACTTTAGCTGAAGCAGGTAACATAGTTTCTTCGCTAGAAAAAATATTTGTTAAATATAAAAAATTTTCTGAACCCCTGGGTGGAAATTAAAAAAAAAGATGTAATGAAAGTCGAAAGTCAGTTGCAGGAAGGAAGGGAATACGTTTCTATGATCTATCAGAAAACACTGAGATGTGATGTCACTTTTCAGGTTTAGTTTATTTCTACAAATGAATTGCAGGATTCATAGAATCATAGAATCATGAAGTGGTTTGTGTTGGAAGGGACCTTAAAGATCATTTACTTCCAATCCCGTGCATGAACAGGGATACCTTTCACTAGACCAGGTTGCTCAGAGCTCCATCCATCCCAGCCTTGAAGATTTCCAGGGGTCCAGGGGCCACAACTTCTCCAGACAACCTGATCCAGTGCCTCACCACCCTCACAGTAAAGAATTTTTTTCCTAATAACTAATCTAAACCTACTCCCAGTTTGAATCCATTCCCCCTTGTCCTGTCACTACATGCTCTTCTAAAAAGTCCCTCTCCATCTTTCTTGTAGGCTCTCTTCAGGTACTGGAAGGCCACAATTAGGTCACCCCAAAGCCTTCTCTTCTCCAGGCTGAACAAACCCAACTGTCAAACCCAACTGTCTCAGCCTTCCTTATGGGAGAGGTGTTCCATCCCTCTCATCATCTTGGTGGCCCTCCTCTGAATTTGCTCCAACACATCAATGTCCTTCCTGTGCTGGGGACCACAGACCTGGACAGAGAACTCCAGGTGGGCTCTCATCAGATCAGAATAGATAGAGGAGCAGAATCAGATCCCTCTGCTTTTGATGCAGACCAGGATTTGTTTGGCTTTCTGGGCTGCAAGTGCACATTGGCAGGTTATGTCCAACCTCTCATCCACCAGAAAACCCAAGTCCTTCTCAGCAGGGCTTGATCTTGATCTGTTCATCCCCAGCCAGTATTAGTGATGGGGGTTGCCCTGACCCCGGTGCAGCACTTTGCATTTGGTCTTATTAAACCTCACGAGATTCCCATGCCCCCACTTCTCAAATTTGTTGAGGTCACTCTGGATGGGATCCTATCCTTCAGGTATGTTAACCACATCACTCAGCTTGATGCCATCTTCAAATTTGCTGAGGGTGCACTTGATCCCATCATCTATGTTATTAATGAAGATGTTAAATAGCACTGATCCTAATATATACCTCTGAGGGACATCACTTGTCACTAATTTCCGGCAGAACTCTGAGCCATTGACCTCTACCCTCTGGATGTTACTATCCAAGCACTGTCTTATCCATCTAACAGTCCATTTATCAAATGTCTCCAATTTAGGGAGAAGGATTTTGTGTGAGACCATGTCAAAAGCTTTACAGAATTCCAGATAAATGACGCCTATAGCCCTTCCCTTGTCCACTGATGTAATAACTCCATCACAGAAGGCCACTAGGTTGGTCAGGAAGGACTTGCCCTTGGTGAAGCCATGCTGGCTGTCCCAAATCACCTCCCTGTCCTGACTGTACCTTAGTCAAGCTTCTAAGAGGGTCTGTTCCATGATCTTCCCAGGCACAGAGGTGAGGCTGAGAGGTCGGTAGTTCCCAAGGTCCTCCTTTCTACCCTTTATAAAGATGGACACGATGTTTCCTTTTTCCAGTCCCATGATGTTTTCATGGAGAGTGGCTTGGCGACTACATCAACCAAATCCTGCAGGGCATAGTCCTACTGTCATGTCCCCGACAAAGATGTTAAACAGTGCTGATCCCAATACCGAATCCAGAGAAATGCCACTCGTATTTGATATCCACTTGGGCATTAAATCCAACTGTTTGAGTGTCACTGTCCAGCCAATTCCTTATTCACCAAGTAGTGCACCCATCAGATCCATGTCTCTCCAGTTTAGAGACAAGGCTGTCCCTTTAGTGGATGAAAGTGCACATAGGAAAATGAAGCCTAGTGATGTATTGTGAACAAAGTCATTTTGCCAAATCACTCATAGAACTTATGATTCAGTTAGGAAAGCATTGTTCTTTCTCAAGTGTGAAATTCCACGTAAATTTTTTCCGAAATCTTCGCGCGCGAAGACTGGCCATTATGAAAGGAATCCTTAAAAATAGTAGTGGGTGCAATTATATTTGTAATATGTCAGATAATCATGTAATTTTTCAATAACAAATTAATTAGTGTTATTTTTCATATGAACACTCTAATTGTTTTCCTCTGAGGATTTCTGAATGATACAAAGAGCATATAATTAGGCTTCTGAACAACCATTTGAGGTAAACATTGTCTTTCTCTACTCACAGGAAACTGAGGTACCAAGTCATGAAATTATATTTCTGCTAACACACACTGAGTGAGGAAAAATCAAAGTACGGATTTTTTCTTAGTGTTAGAACACAGGATATTTTCATTTATAGTGTTTATATAAAAATAGGATAACTTTTAGGCTTCAAGCAAATTTCCTAAGTTGAACAACCCTAAAAGAAATAAGTATAGACCACAGCTCTATTCTTAGCAGATGTCACTAAGCACTTTTTCTCATCTACAAAATGTATTAATCTAGTAATTTCTGATGACCATTTTATTGTTTGCACACAAAGAGAGAACCATTATTTACATTATCTAGTTCTTTCTCCTGCTGTCTTGACTTGTATCCAAATACTGACATCCTTGAAAATAGTTTACTGATTTTAATATGATGAAAACAAAATCAAAATTCATCAAATCAAATCCTTTTCTACTATAGAACTGATGGTCAAGTACATGAGAGTTATATATCCTTTAGTCATAAAAAAGGTATATTTTATGCCAATTATAGGAAGTATGTCATATTTGCTTAATATTACTAATGACATCAAATCTGTCAGTTTTCAATTACAATTTCTCACATATCTAGTAAGTTACCCATTTATACATTAATCAGGTAATTATGCAGTGGTAGAAAAAATCCGAAAACTCGGTCCACAATCAGTGTGTTGCAGGATGACTGATTATGACACCATATTTCCTAATTAGCAGGAAGATTCTGCTTGGTTAATGTCTCTGCCTGACACATTATTCCAACCTGATTTTTGTTAGTTTTTCATCAAGATCGGCAGTCCTTAAAGGACCTTCATTCTTTTGCTTCGGATCTCTCTTCTGTCATTCTTTCTATTTCACCTGAGTTTGACCTCTGAGACTTATGGTATATGTATGTTAAATATAAGTCTTGATGAAAGAATCTCTAGCTATACAAAAGAATTCTATTTTTATAATAGACCTTTCCCAGTTATTGGACTCAACTATATGTCTTTATAAGAAGAGACCTATGATAAAACTGCACATGCAATTCTCAGTTCTTCAATCTGAGTAAATGTAGCAGCTTAACAAAGAAAGTTTATGAATAGATTCCTTTCAGCAAAACACCTAGAAAAGTGCAAAATTTTATGTGTGTCATGAATTTGAAAAACTATGTAGGTTCTCCTCTGAGAATTCACATTATGTTTAATGCTCTGGTGTCTATTACCTTTACTCAAAGGCATGTTTGTTTAAAAAAACCACCATAAATGATAGGAAAGATGGGTACTTCAAAGTATCTTCAATGTTTAAGTACAGAAGGATCTAAAAAAATAGAAGTTATCTTCTATTCTCTCTATAATTTCCACAATGATTTAAAATGGCATTGAAAATGGCAATTAAAATACAAGTAGGACTTAAATTGCAGAAATTCATAGAATTTAGTATTTTTCCAGGAAACACCAATTACTAACTGGCTACAGAAACCCAGATGACAAAGTGATGTTTTAAGGATGTTTTATGTATATATATAACAATTTTTTCATCATAGTTTTTAACTGGTGATGTATTTTTAATGCAAAATAAATCTAAATGTGTCTTCAGCTATTTTTAAGATTTCTGATTAACTACAGTTAATTTTCAGTTTAAATGTTCAAGAGAATTCAAATAGTCTATAGTACTATTAACCCATTCAACAGCTTAATTATTGCAGTTTTATCTCTAGTTCCATTTGTTATTTTATTTCTTTATCTCATTCTTGGGATATGGAAATATTTATTTTTTTTTAATTCTAAAACAAATAAATATGGAAAAAATCATTGAAAGCACTGAAATATTACAGTCAAGAAGGATTTTGATTTTCAGACTGAATTAATTATATATTTTGGTTAATTTAAGGATTTAAAAAGATAACAGAAATGTATGTGTATGCAATTGAAACTCAGGTTTTGTTAACACAGAAATGTTTATAGGAAATTCAAATACTGAAGAGCATCAACATCTGGTACTAGGGAATATAAAAATTAATAAATTTTGATTTTTGCTTATAGTAATTTACAGTAGTGAAAGTTCAAACCAAATGGATTGGGATTTTATGTCTATGCTTTTTTTTTTTCAAACCAAAATAAACACTGGGACAACTGAAATATGTCTTTGTTTCAGAAGCATTTGATGTGGTTGTGGAAACCACTTCCCTTACAACTCGACCTTGTGAAATCACAAAGGGCCACACTCTCTATTTGCTTTAGCTTAAGACGAGGCATATGAGCTGAATGAATTCAGATGAACCACTGACTATGTTCTCTCATCAGAAAGGACTGATGAGTACTTTTTCCACACCCAGAAGGTGGGAAGGTGAAATAAGTAAAACTTTGGCAATGGCTGATGTTGCATATACTTTATCTCATTCAAAAAAAGACATAATGCACAAGTTCTGAAGGAAGCACTGAAAAAACAAGGTACGTGACAAACAGAAAAGCTTGCTAATGAATCACCCACTGTATGTTATTAAAATAAAACTAAGACCCTAATAAAGGACACCAAGAATAACAAAACTGCAATTAATTTAAGCTTTGTTCTCATTAAGCTCCCATAATTACACTTTCAAGATGAAATGTAATTATGTGGGGGTCAAGCCATTTGAAACATGATTTCTGTCACTGAAACTCTTTTAAGGAAGGTCAGACTGAGCATCTTAAATGTTAACAAGATACATACACATTTGCCTGGAAATGAACAAAAAAGGCCAAAATTCATAGCACAACTCCTTTCAAAAGGATTGCCGCAAAGATACTTTTTTTTTGCTTACAGTGTTGAATTTGGTTTGCATCCATTACATTTACAACAAAGATTGGAAAGAAAAAATATAAGCAAGGGGAAAAATAGATTCAGAATTTAACTCAATGATCTTAATGCTCCCACTGTAATACTGCATTTGAAACTCTACAAAGGAAACCCATTGAACTGTCTTGAATAGATTTTGCTGAATGAAAGATTAGATTCTCTTAATGGGCAGGAATTACTGAGAGGGCATTTCAGACTTGATTTGAAGCTGGGGAATGGATCAACGTCAGAAGAGTCAATCCTATCTTTCCTGTAGTCTTTAAAATTTGTAGCTTTATGCATTTGAAATGAAGACACAAGGAAAAGATGCCCTAGCGTTCCCCTAAACTTATAATTTCATGGTTCAATTCTAAATAAACAACACAAAAATAAAAGAACCTAAAATATTTAATTTAATTTGTCATTTAATTCTATTTAATTTGTCATATTTTAAAACATTTGTGTTCTCCTCCACAATTTTATTATTCTGTCAATACAACAGTAAGATGGTAGAATAAAAGTAAAATCTTACTGGTTTTATAGGTTCAACTTCTTTCTGTTATTACAGGTGAAATAACTCCATGCACCAAAGTGAACCATGCAGGCAATCAGGTCTAACCACCACAGGGGGAACATTTTCTACAGAACTATTCTATCTCTGACTCCTCCAGTCCTGATTCTCAAGGGAACCTTTTTAAAATACTTCCAAAAATGAACTTGGGAAATGAAGCTTTTATAGATCTGGAAGATAGAAATCTTGAATTCCATAGAATTAACATCAGTTTTTATATTCCAATACAATTCTCTCTCTGTTATACAAGTTCAGGAACCTCTTTTCTCTCTTTTCCAAGTGAGTTAACAATGTAACACTTATCTCCTCGATAACACACTTCTCTTTTCTGGTGTTGTTCTTCAATCCTTCCTCTCTCATTATCTAACACAGGCAGGTTAAGCTAAGAACGGTAGTGTCTTGTTTTTTCTCATTCTTGTCAAACCTCAGTAAAGTACTGTGAACTTGGAAGCTTTTTTTCGATCCAATTGTAGGGATGAGACTAAACAAACAAACCAAAACACAATCCCTTTCTTCTGGTAGATATTTTCTGTCTTGTATCTGTACTCCACGTGGCTGCAAGATCATGACTGCAACAACTGAAAACTAGTATAACTCAAAAAACATTGCAGATTTATTTAGTACCTCGATGCTATCCTAGGTAATAACTGGAATATAACCATGCAAAGAGAATATTGAAACCGTGCAAATGTTACTACAAGATCTTCAAGCAGTTGCTAATTTTTATTTTTGTATTTTATTTTGTATCTTGTGCCATTATAAAATGTGGAGTCTCAATGTTAAATATTCCAATCATTGATGCTATCATAGAATATAGTCCTGAAGTAATCTTAAAGGTTGTCTAGTACATATCCACTCATTCCGCATCAAGGCAGAACAAGCTCTACCTATGACATCCTGACAGAGGTGTATATAATTTGTTCTTATATTCTTTCACATTGGAGATTGAAGTTCTTTTGTGTATCTAGTCTACTGCTCTCATTGCTTTTCTCATTTAGCAGAAATTAACGTTAATGTAGGCATTTGTTTTCTTCCATTGTATTTCTGAAAGGGATTCTCAAATTTATCATAGTCCATAATAAATGGATGTGTCCAATGCAGTGTTAGAGAGGTCATCCCAGTGAAAAAAAGTCTCAAGGGGATTATTTTTGAGTGGTAGACTTACTTCTAAATACTTATTTTCAGCCCAAATAATTTTTTTATTTCTTTATTTGCAACACAGCTTTTTTGTGTCACAAAGTGTACAGCATAACAGGAAGCAGAGTGAATTGCAATTGAAAAAAGGGATTAAGAAAATGTAGAATAAGTTTCCTAGTTTCCTGGTTTCACAGGCAATTTCATATAACTGTGTGCCTCTGAGATCCAGTTGTGTCACTATTTTGGCAGTTTTTTGAGGGTTTGTGGTTTTTTTGAGCTGTTAAGTTTTACAAAGAATTTTAGTATTTATCCAGATACATGCCCTCCTGGGAGCAGCTATGACTATTCAGTCACATTGTTACATCGTCAACTTATGTACAGTGTCTGTCTGGAATTCAGGCTCTTTAAGATTACGCAGTTGAATACTTCCTTTTACAAAGCTTTGTTAAATGACTGCTGTACAATCTCATCCAGCAGAGACTGACAAGACTTGTATTTTTTCTAGCTGTCCATGCCTAAATTACATTTTGTGGGTTTTATTCTTTTTTGTTTTTTTTTTTTCTTTTTCAGGACAACTTGATTATTCTTTAGTATAGTATGATTAGAATTCTCCTATAATATGTCAGGCTATGTGGAATCAGAGAAAGACAGGACATGACTGAAAAAAAAAAAAAGAAGGAAAAAAAGAAAAAATAATACAGAAAATTAAAATAAAAATATAAATAAGGATAATAAAAAGTTGATTAGTGCCTTCTGTCTGGAGTGAGAGATCATCATCATGATACCATTGATCATGTTTTCATGAAGCCAGCTACAGTTTCCAGACAAATCATTGCATCTTTCGTAGATTAAAACAATATTTTAGATTGAATTGCTTTAGCTTATTAAAATATCACACAGTGTGGAAATACTTAGGGTAAAGAAAACAGACAGATGGCTCAGTAAATTAATCTATAAGCAGCAAGAGAGCATAAGGGTAGTTGCTGACATTGACTGAATGTTGTGGAACCTGGTAGAAAGATGACAGTTAATTAGCAGCAAACATATGAAGGTGAAAAAGGATGTGAAAGGGGATGAGATGGGTTAGGAACCTGTCATTTAAAGGAGGGTGAAAATTCATATTTGAGATTTATAATTGTATTTAAAATTTCCTACAATTTTTTTACATTTTGATTGAAAGCTCCGGTCAAACGCATTATGAAAACAGGAACACATCTCCAGTGTTGATCTACATTCTTTACTCCACTTTCAAATGCAGCCTCCATTTGAGACTGCTTTGAATTCTATTCACCAGTTGTAATCATAATGCAGTAAAATACATCATACAGAAAATAGAAAATAGGTCAGATGACGTTACAAGGTGCTTTGATTAAAACTGCTCTGAAACAGACATTTCCCTGTTCTTCCAAATTACTAAAGATTTTTTTTCTCTTACAGTGTTTCCAATTGCAATATATTTTTGGGTAATATATTAGTATAAATTTGTAATTCCAAAAGCTACACTATTATATTTATGGTAAACTGTATGCTGTGTTCCAAGCTGGATTGTATTCTTAGCTTTTAGCTCTGGAAGTCAAAACTTCTTGCTCTTTAAATGCTGACATTATTACAACTATAAAAATTACATTATTTATTTTTCATATATTTTAAAATAGATAATCCAAGTTCACTGACTTTTCTGGAGCTGTATAAATTCCTAATAGCTGAAGACTGGGAATAGAATGTTTTTAATTTATTTCACTTTCATTTCTGTAAACTTACTGAACCTGATTTTGAAAAAATCCTGAGCACTCCTTCAGGTGCTGAGTATCGCATTTACTTGAAATTTCACTTTTTATGGTCTTCTGATGAAGGAACTCAAAAAACCCAAAAAACCCAAAAAAACCAGCACATGAGCACAATTTAATATCTCCATGTATGATTTTAAAAAATCTTCCAAAATCTGTTAGTCTTTTATCCTATGACAATTCATATATAGAGACTAGAAATACGTGACAAAATGGTACATAAATGCCTATATTAAAAGTCAAGTATTCCCTTATTTGTTTTCTAGTGTTATTTGACACAACTTTTCTCCATTAATAGCCTAGTGGTGGCAATTTTTTATTATTTCCACTCAGTAGATTTAAAAGCAAAATAACCAAATATCTTACTACATCATATCTGGCAGAATGACTGATGTCAGAATCAGTTTGGTGTGTTGAATGGGATATGGGGTTCTTTGAGTGTTCTTTTGTGATAGAAATCTGCCTTAAGTGCTTCTCTTTGAAGTTTTCACTCCATTCAGAGACATCTCTGTATTTAATCTAGAAAAAAAATATTGCAAGTGTTTTCTTACTCATATTTACTGAGGCATGAAAAGTGAAATTTGTTAGGAAACTTGAGAACATAAATATTTTTTGCTTTAATCATATTACACCTCACTGTCTTTTATTCCATATGGTTATGGGTTGAATGTATATAATTTTACATTTTTCATTAGTCCATTTATGCCTCCATACCAAGACTTTCAAATCAAAAAGAATTTTTTTCTTTAAAGAATAAAAAGAAAAATGTAGTTTCCCAGGATCTTCTGAGATTTGTCATTGACATCCAGACTGACAAGGAGAAAACAAATCTTTGGCTCTGTTTCTGTTTTTAGCCTCTTATATTTGTAAAAGGTCACATTACAAAAACAGAAAGTAAGAGTATGTTTATGTATGATAAAGATTTTCATGTAAAAATGTTTGAAAAGACAAAGCATTTGACACTGGCTCATTGGTGATTTAAAATTTCTGATTTATTTATTCATTTTTCTTAGCCTGCACTTGACTTTAATTCTGTGCCCTTAAATCCAACTTTAAAGCCTGAGAAGAATTTAGCATGGTCCCATGGATCATATAGACATGGGAGAAATCAATTTGCAGCAGAAGCTAAAGACTGAATATTTAAGAGATGAGAAGGGAGGGAGACGATGGACTCTGGGACGTGTTCCACGAAAAAATGTTTGATGCTGAAACTCAGGTCCTGAAATGGCATGTGATAGTAAAGAAAAATATTTATAAAAGAAGGGATTGGAGGCATAGTAGTGGTTGGATGCTGATAATCATTCTATAGACTAAATAATACTTCACAGCTCTAAAAAAAATACTTTCTAATGCTAGGATATCTTTCATTAAATAGTGATTGTTAGACCTATTAAAAGTGGATCTGGTTGCAATAAATCACTGAGTATCTGAAAGCTTATGCTTATCTTTACATGTTTCCAGCTCTTCTTGTTTAGCAAAAAATACTGAATGTGATATTTTACAGTGCACTTCTAATTTAAAAGAGTAATAGATTAAAAACATCACCAGAAGAGAGTGTTTGTCCTCTGGAATGGTTTACACATTAGTGAACATAAAATATATAGCTTACTTCTACCTGTATAGGTATCTTAAGAAACCTAGGCTGTTATTTGGAAACAAAATCAGACCATTCTGCCTTTTTCATAGCCGTTGAATTTTGGGTAGCATAAAGGAGATGGAAACAAACATCTATGAGTGTCAAAAAGATAGCAGGAAAAAATTAATGGCATATTCTGGCCTGAGCCATGGCTGAGTGCTATTCTGATCCTTGTTCCTCCTCAGCTGAGTTCTTCAGGGCTCTGAGCGTAGATATAGAAAGGTATGTCTGGACCTGTGAATTCCTAGACCAGGAGCCACTGGTAAGTTCCTGAAAGTGAATCATGCTGACTTTCGGTGCAAAGTGTTTGTAAACGTTTCACAACTGTTAGTTCTATTAAACTTTACCTCTGGAACCGTGAAAAAGAGTAAGGAATTTCTTATGGCTAACACATATAGACCCTCATTTCTATGTGCTTACATAGCTGTCATCTACTTGAGGTACTGATTTATCTAAAAGGAGTTGGCATTGTGTATAATACATGACAACACAAAGATTAGAATGAGTGGAATACTCTTAAAATTAATGTTAGCTCATATCTGGAACTCTGTTTCCAGGTTTCTGATATTATTTCAATAATGTTTTACAAATGCATTTTTAAAGGTTTTTTACATAAATCTCATTGAGAAATTAGGTGTGGATTAGGATTTGGGAGCCCCAGCCCCCAAATCACACCCTTGGATTGGAAGGAATTATGCGTTCTTCACATTCTTCCTAAAAATCTTTTATAAATTCATTCCTTTAAATGGATTTTAGTTAGCAATGTTTACCTCATAAAACAAGTGCTTTGTATCCTCTGAAGACTAATTTGCACAAAAATTTACATATTCCTCAAGCTTAATGTGCCTACAGTTCTCTGTGCAGTAAGATACTGCGTGGTATAAATAAGTATACCTTAATAAGAGCTGCACTTTCTATTTCTGAAAATTTTTTATAACCTTGAATTATGACTTTACAGACATAATCCCTACAGATAGGAACTATTACCTTTGTTTTTTCTTTTCATCTTACTTCAAAATACCCTAAGTTTTAAAAAGGCCTCCAGGTTTTTTTTATAAAAGGAAGACACAGTCACACAGATACACACATGCATGTGCCTACACACACAGACACTTTGATTTTATATGGACTGTCCTAAAGAATCTGATTTGTTGAAGCCCTTAAGGTTTATCTCAAAAGTGCATTGAATACATTCCAAGGATCAAAAGATCTGGAATCTGAATATTGTTGTTCTCCTCTTGCAATTTTTAAAGAAGAGAAAGCATTCTGCTGTAATAGAACCAGTGGATGTTTCAAGGTCAGGTGGCCATCTCTAGCCTACCTTCTCTTTATCAGCAGTTTGTGGTTAAACAGAGGAATTAAACATCGTTTTCCCCCCTGGAAAATATATGATAACTTTTTCTTTATTTAGCTTGGCATAACTAAATTTGCTTATCACTTTTATATGGTTGCATATATAAAAGAATGTGAGAAATCTAATTCATTAGTTACTAACATAACTGAATCTGTCAGCTTTGAATACTATGTTATTTTAGAACACTAATCTACTAGTTTCAGACTAAGAATGCTTTTATTGTCAATATTTTGATTAATTTCATAATTTTAAATATTTTTTTTAATACATGGTCCAATTTACTAAATTGTTATTCAGACTCCTCAGTAGTTATTCCTTTTCCTCTTCTTTGATGGGAGGAAACACAGGAAGAGTTTAGTATTCACTATGCCTTCAGTTCTGTACTATTCAAGTTCTGCTCTCTCCATTTATGATATCAAAAATTCTTGGCTGATTTAGGAGCTGTTTATACATGTATTCCCAGTTTCATTCCATTATCTAAAATGCATTGATAACAAAAAGGCCTTCTTCCAAAAATTACCAGTGTCACCTTGATTTCCACAGGTGTTATTTAACAGTGATTGTACTTTTCCAGTTTTATTGTAGAACAAATTGCTCATGATCTCTGATGACATGCAGCTGCTAATGCAGGTGCATTTATAACACAGCCTAAGGAAATACAATGAATATTTGAAGCAATAAATCTCATTTTGATTTCTGTAAGAAGGATAATGTCAGCTCTTTTTCCTGTCCTTCATCTCTTCATCTGTCAAAGAGAATTTATAAATGCAATTATTTCAAAGGCACTTTAAATAAGAAAAGGAAATAGAGAAAAAAAAGGAGGTGACAGGTGACAATGACATCAGAATGAGAAAATACGGCAAATATTGTAACCAATATTTGAAAGGTGGAGTATTCTAGACTTGCTTTATCTTTTGAGATTCTCCTAGATGAGTCTATTATATGATTTTCCAGTAGCATTTGGAAAGTAATCCAAACAATCTTTTATCTTAGCTAGTACTGATTGGTTACTAATGTTTGAACAACTAATTTTCGTCTGCATATATGCTGATGTCTGCTCTGGCCATGTCAGCGGGAGCTGATGGAGGAGCCAATACCAGAAATCAGGGATGCCAGTGGTAGCTGCAAGATGGCTCGGCTTTAGTGTTCAGGAGGGCTCTGTGGTCATTTCACTGATGTTGGCCTTTAGCAGCAGAGACAATGACAGTAAACATGTTCTGAGAGAAGATGCTAATTGGCATGTCCAGTTGAATTACCCTCTTGGTTTCCTGGTGTAGAACTTCCCCGGAGCATTGAAAATGCCCTTCACTGCAGACTGTTGCACAAAAAGAGGCTGACACACAACGCAGCTGAGGCTACAAATGCACAGTCAGCTTGTTATAAATGTCTTGCTCATTCTTATTATAAGTAAATAAAAAAGCACTGAATGGTTTTGAATAATTTTGTAACAGGCTTTAAGAAAAATTTTCACTGTTAATCACCTTTCTAGTCAAAATTACACTATTTCAGTCCTGAGAACTAAGGATGGGTAGGGAATAGTGCAGTGTGGCCTTTCCATCACAAAGCATTGCAGAAGCCCTCTCAGTGCACAGCAACTGACATAAGAATAACATCTTCCTTTGACTCCTCTCTCAGGAAGCAGTTGCTTTGGTGGTTTTTAACTCCAATCATACATAAAGAAAAATCTAATGTCATGTACCTCATTAAATTAATATTCAGCAAAGGTTGACTATATTAATGAAACTTTGAACATTTATTCTCTTTCTTTAAAGATTTTTGTTTCTTCTTAAAGGAGGCATATGAAAATTAAAGTCAATAAACTCATTACGATATGAAGACATTCTTTTTCAAAGAATCATCTTCTATTTATTTTTTTGGGTTTTTTTTATTTATATGAGCTTTTAAAGATACTCGGGATGGTGCATTTTACAGGAGAGTCCTTATAATATAATTTAAAGAGCAGATTAAAGGAATTGATTTCTACAGTGGGACTAATCTCAATTAACATTAACTTTCTCCAGTTAAGAGCTATGAGAAGTTTTTCGCTCTCAGTTTATTATCCAAGTTCCCAATATATTCAACAGAACTCTAAAAATCACCTTCAAATAGCAAGGCTTTTCTGCTACAGATATTACCTTTGTGTATTGTTTTCCTTAGATCTGAGTTTTCTAATAAGAAGGCAACTTACAGGGTTCTACCATGTCCCTGGGCCAAGGTGGTCTCATTATGCTGTAGTGCACACGCACCAGGTTAATGGCATCGACTTGAGTTAAAGATTTGTCTCAGTATGCAGAAGTCCACAGACAAAAATTCATCATTTGACACACCAAAATACAAGACACTACATGTGTTTACAGATTACTTATGTGGTTAAAAAAATCCTGTTGAAAAATATAAAAGGTCAGAGATGCTCTACTTGAAGCACTTCAGACTTAAGGAAATTTATTAGGGAGCACCCCTCTAGTATATTTTGTTAGGATAAACTAAAGTTCCTCCATTTCATATCTTATGTTTAGGTGGTATTTTATCTTCCTCTGATTCACAAACATTTCATTCACTCTCTTTATTTTACTGTTAGGTAACTGATAAACAGAAAGGATAAACTGTGCTAATGATTTATGAATTAGTCTGTGATAGATCTCAATGGCAATTATTCATCTAAATATCTTTGAGGATCTGGGCCTCATCATTTCATTGTTTGTAATTCTCTGTTCTGACATTACTTTAAAGTTATCTGATTGCTGTTCACTGCTGAGGAACCTGAATGTTTTTCTCTTAAACAGTAACAAAGATGTGTCTGATCCTCACAATCTGTTATTGGAAGTACACCAGGACTACTTTGCCATTTGAGCAATTGCAGTTCAATTCTGAAGTGTTTCCATTTGGGTGAGGTACTGATAATTGTCTGCTAAATAGAAACCTCTGAAAAAGAGGTAACAAAACTCTCCAAGTCTAAGAGTGCTATGAAGCTGTAAATAGAGACACTGCTACTGTCAGTTATGATATTGGAGTTAAAATAAGAGTGAAAATACGGTGGTATCCTAAGATAATGCAATACATTTCCTATATGGCACAGCTTGATACAAAATGAGGAGCAGAGCAGTGAGAGACTTATTGAAAAAGCTGCTAAGAGAGAAACATGCAATGGCAAGTGGGAAAAGCACTATTAAGCCAGGTGAGAAAAGCACTGCATTGCATTATAGTATGAAGTGGTTGCTTACTTACATGTACAGCTGTGTTGTTATACCATCAGTAGAGAAGAAGGAAGATTCATGGTCTTGTTTCCTTATCTTCATGTAACTGGTAAAAGTTGTGTGTATTAGATAAAATAGTTAAAACCACAGACAGCAGAATTTAAGATTTTCAAGCTGGAATCAGGACAGCTGACGTGGTAAAAGAGTGTAAGATCATAATAATTACTGTGTTTTCTCTTTTGTCAATATTATTATTTACCAGCCTTTTTTTTTCCCATTTCACTCATTTAAAACCTACAATATATTTCTAGTTGATAGAATTTAATGGTCATAATATAATGATTTCTGAGCTTTGACTATCTCACCAAATAAATTCACAAAAATAAACATTGGAAATATATTTGAAGAAATTTTCCTAGAAATATTTTAAGTCATGAAAAATGAAAAAATCCCAACCCACATGTATGGCAAGATTTTGATTTTCTTTTTCAAGAGTATTCAGTATCTGGAGTCTGAAGAAGGAAAGCTGGATTCATATGACCAAGTGTAGCTTTTTAGGGAGACTCAATAATAACATATGTATATTCATAAGGAAAAATATTCATTTAATTCATCAGGAGGAGGGTAATTACCTCAGTATGCAGATTTTTGCAAAATCTTATTCAGTCACAAATTATCTTCATCTATATTTAGCTCAGATATGATAAATCCACTGAGCTTACACATTTAAATAACATTTGGAAAAAAAATAAACTTTCAATAGGCAGTTAAACAAAAGGACTACAATTATCACCATATATATGACCGAGGTAGATATCAAGTTACTAAAAATAATTCTGGTGAGATATATCACCCTTTAATATTACTTCTGATTGCTATAGCAATTAATGTCACAAATCTGTACACTCTCAATATAGTTTTCTATGAAAATCTCTAAAACTATGTAGGTGTTTCCTTTTTCCATTATTTTTTCATTTTTTTTATGCCACTGTATTTCATATTTAAGGAACTGCATTTCTGTGAATATTTAGGAAAATTAAAATCTGAATCCAATTTTGAAAAAGGACTTTTAATTACATAAGAAAACATTTTCTTACGATTCAATAAAGTCTCACTTGAGCTAGTTATTATAGGGACTGAAAGTAGTTCAGCTGTGCTAAAAAGAAACTAGAATCAGTGACCTACTCAAACATTTTCTCACTTTCTTGAGTAGATTTTGTAGTAGTGACTATTGTGAAGACACAACCTGTAAGCACTTTTTAAAGCCTGTTTAGCTTTTCCAGGTGTCTTTGAAAAATTGGTGCTGAACTGTGTTTTATGTTAACTTAATTTGTTCAGAATTCCAGATACAAAGAGCAATGCACAGTTGTACACTGCACATTTTATATGTTTTAATTAAAACATTTTCATGAGGATGTAGGTGCTTTACTACAATAAATCTTGGAAAGAAATATTATTGATAACTTAGAAAAACAGTAAACTTCAGTAACACAGGGATTCCAGTGCCATTCATTTCACTGATTGTTTTTAAATAACAACTCCAAACTATTAATTGATAAAACTAGTTCCATAAATTGGTGCTCTGAGCCAGGATGTGTTAGAGGTTGCCAAAAATGTCCCAAAGGCATGATGCTCACAAAGTGCAAAGGCATTCTGTGTTCCCATTCCAAACTTTCATAAGATTATGAGAATTATGGTAATATTACACACACAAAAAAAGTGCTATCTAGTCTCCAGTGTTTGCAATCACAGTCATTACTTACTCACACTATTGGCTACTGCACAAAATTATGATAAAAAGAATGGATCTTACAGAGCAAACAGATCACATTAGTGTAAATTTGAGTCACATAAGCAGAAATGTTAACTTTAAGAAAACTACTGGTTTCATGCTTAGAATCAAGACTCACTTCTGTACCTGCAGTTGTGGACCACAATGGAGATAATCTGATAACTCTGAATGTACTGAGCTCTTTAAGATATTACAAATTTTATTCTGTAAACTGTGTTCATTATTTATTCATAATATTGTTTTCTTTTCTTTTTTTTTCTTTTTTTTTTTCAAACAGTGAAGAAAAAGGCACAAAAGTTTTTAGAACTATTTCAGTGTCTTGGAACATGAATTCTAAGAGGTTTACAAATTTTTTGTGACAACCTGAATATTTCTGAGGAGCACCTAAATAAGAATGTATAATGCAATAAAATACCTGTAACTGCTGAAAAGGAGAGCATATAAAGAAAGAAAATGCATATTTCATCTAAATTGTTCATAGGGCTTTTTATTCTGTCAAATATGACTGATATGATTTGACTGATATAAATTATTATTGATTTCCAGGCTCTGAGAAATCTTTTAGGTCCTGAAAAAAGATTTTAACCCTTTTTGGGTTTTAAATATTATTTTTATATTATCTTTTACAGAAGGTTTTATAAAGTTATTCATTTCATTATCTCATAATAATGACTATAGTTAAACAGTACATTTACAGAAGATGACAAGGAACTGCCTCATTAGAAAGAATTTTATGTCCAGAAATAAGGCCCAAATCCATACAAACTTTGCTATATATATCAATGTCAGTAAAAATCCAATTTAACACAGATAAGTGAATGCATTTGATAGAATTTTTGTCAGGAAAAGCTAAATAATCTAAAAGATTTAGGTTCATAGACCTTCTAATGACTTATAAAAAGGTGTGATTAAAAGGATCTCCAAAGATTACCTTCTCTAAAGCTTTTTGCATATGCAGACTCCTATATTCAGGACTGTAAAGGTATCATGCAGGGATGCTCACAACATAATGCAACGCTTTTATTTAATCCATAATGGATCACATCATAACCTGCTCTAGTAATTAATATTCAATAGACTGGCAGACGCGGAGGCACCAGGCTCTGGATCACTTGCATGTGTGGACTATTTTCTGCAAGACAATTGAGTATTACTTGTTCCTCTTTGAAGCCATGTGGGAGGAAAAGCAAGCTGAAGCATCAGTGCAAGCATTCCTTCCCAAGGAAAGTCATTAACACATCCGGTCTGTTAACTACAAATCTTGGGAGTTAATTGAACAAATATACACAAAGATGTAATGTGCTTGAAGAGATAGGGTCTTTAAGCTCTAAAACTGGCCATGTTTAGCTTTATTCCTGCTGCAAGAGAATAGTAACTTGAAGTTCATGTCAGTCTCGTGACCTATGAAAATCCACGGGAACTTTTCCATTGACTTCATTGTATCTTGGATGGGTCCCCTCTTACTCTGATTATATAAGTACACAAACTTTTAAACATTGCTGTGAAGCAGCATCTTCTTTACGTAAATTCTGTAATGGCAAACCCAATGTTTATAGTAGATCTTAAAGGCAATGGCTGACAATATGTAACCCATGTAAGACAAAAAACCCCTGCAGATCAAAATAAGAATTTCAAAAGAAAATCTGTGCTCCAGAAGGAAATTTGGCCATTGTACTAGAAATCAGCAGAGAAAGGGTTAAATACAACTTATGTTACTCTTTGAAACATCAATGTGTGACATTTCACAGCAGTTAGCATGCCCAGATGCCCCCAGGGCTCAGCTCGTCCCTCCTCCATTCTCCACTGCGCTTTGAACAGTAAGACACCGCTAACAGGCAGCTAGCCCATGTGCTTTTGAGCCACTTTGCAGTAAAAAAGAGCAACACATGAGCTGGACTTACGTCAAATCCTTTCTGGAAATCTGAACATGTGATGTCCATTGAATTCCATTTTTGTCTCCTGTGGTAGTCTTGTCTTCAAAGAAACCTAACCAGATGGTGCAACTTGCCTTTTCTTTCTTAGAGGACATCAGTCTTTGCTCACACTGTGTATTTCTAAGTGTTTTTCCTGTTTTGATCTCTGAGAAAGACTTTGTAAGACACTTCCTGCAAGTGAAGTTTAACGACATTCTCAGATATGTTCTAACTCTTTTGTTAGTCTATGGCTCCGTGATAACTACCTGAACCTACTGAACTTCAACTAAGACATCTTGAAAAAGTAATACATACAGAAGCTTCCCTGTAACTCTGGTCCTAAATCTCAGCTCACCATGGGTAAATAATAATGACTTTCATTATTAAGAGCATTTTTAAGCCCTAAGATCCCAAAGGTTTTGCAAACTATTGTCCGGATTCTTCAGTCATCTATTTCAACAGGTAGAGGACAAAGTTCTACTACCATAGATGGTAGCTTCTGGCATCGCAGAAATCACAGATGGGACAAAATTTTTCAGGTACAAAGTAGAATAAAATATATGGTTAGGAATAAATTCATGTTGTCATCATTTTAGAAAATTCTGGTGCAATTTGTTCAGCAACTCAAACATCGTCATTCAAACTACATTTTGACAGAAGAGTAGAAGTCAAGACTCCAACAACATTTAAACAGAACCCCAGTAGATTTTGAATGAGCATTAGTCTCTGAACCTATTTTTATATGTATTTCCTATGGTTCATAAATGCATGACCAGTGTAGACTCTGTTCTATACTGCTGGATTACTGTTACTACCTCAAAGAGCAATTACATATTCTTGTAATATTTTCTGTTCAGATACCACCCAGACCAAACACTTTTTAGTCTTTAAGAGCGCAAAACAATGCTGAAAGTTGTGCTTGATCATGCTATATTCGTTCCTGACAGCATAAGAACAATAATAGCAGTGAAATTTTCTAGCAACTGCTTCCATATCTCTTTTGGAAGTAATAGTCTTTCAGGGGGTAATTTATATTGTGTTTGTTTCTCTTCAGTCAAAAAACAAAAATTGTCTGTGTGGACTTAGGGTGAAATCAGTTTGTGGAGGAAAATGAATCCCTTTCTTTCAGGTACTATAAATAAGTGTATATTTTATGCCTGTGTTTTATATTATGCCATAACAATGTAATCTCTTACAGATATAACAGAGAAAATTCTGCAGTAAAGCTATATTATTTGTTGCTGACGTATCACATCTAAAACAATATTTCACTGTAAGGTAGGAATTACTCAACAGATAACAAGTTAATATATTTTCAATGAATAATTTGAAAGTTATGGCCTTTTAGTCTCTTTGGAATCTAACAATAAGTAGTACATGATATTGCTATTTTTATTCACCGTAGTTGGTAATTATAAATAAATAAATAAGAGTTTTTGCATTAGTCATGTCATGAGCCATGCCATTTCTCTTATTTGTTAGGTTACTAATGGCACACGATATAGCTTCTCCTCTAGAAATGAACAAATGAGATTATTTGATAAAAATACAACCAATGATAACAGAGAATAAACACTATTTATTTATGCACAAAGGCCTTTGATTGTAGACAAATATAGGTGATCAGAAAAAAAGTACTGAGAAAAATTTTCTCTATTTCCCATTATGACAGTTTGCACAGTACAGCTATAAGAGATGGGTGGCAGCTTTGGTGAGTGAGAAGAAAGTTGTAAAAAGATTAACTGAAGAACATGTTAAATTTCAGTTGCCTCAATATGAGCTTGAGAGGACTTACATTTAACTTACTGTTCTAATTTAGGAACTTTACCTTCAGTTCATCTCTCAGCTGTAGAAATTTTATAAATCTTGAAATGTATTTCCATTTAGTGAACAATCTTTTATTTCTTATCTGTGAATAAAACACAATCAATAATGTATATTTTCTTCTAATCTTTGCCTTTCTAGTCTAATTGTCTGAGACAAAGGCATTGTGATATGTAAAGCATATCTAGTTCAATACAGTGTTTGACTTGGTGGAAGAACTTGTGAGCAGTGATCAAACTAATGCTTGTTATAAAATACAGTATGGAAATTGTTTGTATTTTACTCTATTAATAGACACTTTCATATTGTCACCAGATAGTTGATTTTTATTAACTGAAAACTGTGCAGTTTCAGTCATTTCAGTTCAAATATTATAAGCTGAAAACTAAGAATGTATACAAGTTCCTGTAGCAATTAAAAAAAGACAAACACAATCCACTTTCTTTCCAATAATTCTTTTATCCCTATGGTTATGTATTGGGACAAAAAGAGAGTAAGAAGATGAGAATAAAGACATCCTGAACCATGCAATATGTATAATTGCTTTTGGATTTTCACCTAGCAAAAATTTATGATTTATAATTTCTTTGTCATCCAGGCCTGGAGGGAATACATGGAAAACCTATGTAAAAAAAGCCTATTTTACATATGTTTCTGAGGGATGAACAAGCACTATTTTATGGAGAGATTGTTTAGTTAAGCTAGAGAGTTATGTGTAAGCATACATTCTTCTTTTTCTGCCTAAAATAACTAAGGAGATTGAGTGTTTCAGAGAATAAATTCCAGATGAAAGATGTTTAAGTTATGTGTTGCTTTACACAGATACATAAAGTTGTAAAAAAAACCACTTTTTTTTTCTAGACAGAGGTTATTCTTAGTTCATCAGGTACAATGCCTTACTTCCATTATTGACCAACACCTGTTTATTCAAAAGAGAGAAACAGTTGCTTACTGCCTACTAAGCCAAGTGTGCTTGCCACATACAGACATTCATTCTTGTCTCTTCCCGATCAATTTATATCTTCAATTTATGTCCCTTTATGTCCTATATTTTCTTTTGCATATTATTGCTAAGAGCAAATATCTGATAGAAAACCATAAATATGTATCTTTCAAAAAATGAAATGTTTAGACACAAAGAAAAAGGAAAGAAAAAATTAAAATTATACCCTGCTTTTCAACATGTATTTTGAAACAATCATACTTATGGTTAACTGAAACTTTCATCTTTAGCACATCATCCCTACTGTAATTCCATGAAAGTCTGATAAAGCTGCTAATCATAAATGATTTCCTAACAGTTTCTGATGGAGCATTTCCGTTTAAATATGGTAGAAGATATTAACAGACAAATAGAATACATTTCTAGCTGATCATCAAGTAAATTAGCACTAGCCATAAGTATAGTTATCTAAAAGTCTGCTTGCCTGCTTTTTGGTTTGTTCATCATCTGTTGTCAATTTGTTATATGACAGATGTGTCATATAATAAAGGCTTGTTTAAATTTGGTTTGTTATAACAAAAATAGTGGGTAGTAGATATTTCCAATGTTTTCTGTCATGATTCAGATAAGAATATAATAATGGCTGTAGTGAGTTAATCATTCTGCTCCAATAGTGTCATGTAGTCCAATAGCTGTAAGCAGGTGACAATACTATGACAAAAAAAGGAAACCATATATTAATAGCAATTTCTAATAATACTCTTCTAACTATTTTCCCAGTACTACTTTTCCAAGTACTTTTACCTCAAGACACACGTGGGGAGATTTTCAAGTAATTGATTTCATAATCCTGTTCAGTTCTGTTCAGTGCTCCTTGCCTCCATCAAAACTTTCAGCAGCTACACTATCCTTTACTCAGAGTGAAGCAAAATACAAGTAAGCCAAGCCAAAAGATTCATATAAAGGTTTATTAACTCATATAAAAAAGTTTTCAGTGACAGAATATATTCTGTCTTATATGCCTAGTCAAAAAGGCAGTTCCTGTAACTGTGACCCAAAGTATAGCACATGACCAAGTAATACTAATTTCTCAATACCTCTTAAATGAGCATTCCATTATCAGTCAGTGGTCCCAGGATAATTATCAGTAAATCTGGAAAATCATCTACAGGGAAATAGAAACTTAGCTCATGAGGAGACACATTTTCTTTGAGAGAAATGACAGGGCTTTTGGACGCAGAAGATTGATTTTGGTAAGATCTGTCCTCATGGAGAGCTAAGAAGTCAATGTGTTTTTTCTTTTTCTGTCTACCGGTATAATTGTATTACTGTGGCTCTTGCCTATTTTAATTTTTATTGAAGTACCTTCTTAGAAGATGGTCCTGAAACAGAGCTCCTACATCAAGGTCTCTCCTGATGTTGATATGAAATTTAGAAGGACACTGTGGAAGTGTCATGTCCTCCTACATACTCCTTTTAAAGGGTGATGTTATTTGATCTCTGTCATCATAGAATAACAGTTGTTTGCATTAAGTTACCATTTAGTCCATATAGAGCTGCATTTGGAAAACTTGTGGGTACATCCTTTGAATTCACACAATCATGACTATTCAAAGTACTGTAACACACGAGGAACTTGACTCACTTATTTCTTCATCTTGCCATCTTGGCATATGCATATTTCAAATTTACATTAGCACGTTGATTCATGTTTTTCCATGGTTTGATTGACATTCAGAATACTAAATTACCTCAGTTCTGGAATATCTTTAACTGATTATAGCCTTGAGACACCCTCTGATAAATGGCTGTGCTCTAATTTTCAGAAGCAAACACTCTCATAATCAAAGGAACCTTCTGTTTATGCACTTCTCATCTGGCAGTATCACAAAAATGCTTTTAAATTAGTCCGTGAGCTTTAAAATTTATAGGTTTATAAATACTATTATCTAGTTTCATGTTTGAAGTTATAAATCCTTTTTATTCCATGTCACTTGTTTTAAATTTATTCAGATTTCAATATCATCTGTTTGGCTTCTATTCCAAGACAATTCATGGTCCCAAGAAAATGTTTTTTTGCTATAATTTTGAGAAAGACATAATTGTGACAGCCAGATCCAGCTAATAAATAGTTATAAGAGCCAGAAATCAAATTTCTTGGGATGATAAGGAGGCTGCAAAAGATTATACAGAGTGATGCATTCTCTAATCTCTATATAAACCAACTATTTCAAAGATTCAGCATAGACTTTAAGGGAGATCCAAAACTATTTTTGAGATACAACTGCCAGAGAAGATCTAAGAAATTAGCACCATCTCAATAAGAAGGATGTGGGCTTATATTTATGAGCAAGGGCAAAAATCTTACTAGGGAATTTTGTTCAGAGTTTGGAAGATCCTTGGATTCAATTGAACAGGCTGCCTATTCTAATTAATTCTAATTCACAATCATATTACGAATAAGAGTTTTTTCTGCTCTGGGACTAGCTTCTGTAGGTCCAAAAATTATACCTTAATTAAATGTATTATAGCTAAAAATTACATAAAACATGAAAAGTTCTAGCTGTGTTGAATTTCTCATAGACAAGCATTCAATTGCAAAGAAATTCCTATTGGACCCAGAAATCAGAATCAATATGGGCCGAGATGAATATAAGATTGAATTTTTCCCTCTTTTTTTTAATGCATTGATAAAAGCCGATAAGAAGTTAAAATCTTCAGCCTCACAAATAAAAAGGGAGTTAAAAGAGAAAATTGATTCTCCATTGTCTTTTAAAGATCAATAATATGTTGATAAAAACAGTTGGCATAGAGAAAGAAAACATAATTTGTGAATCTAATAACACCTAAATTGGACCTGTTAATCTCATTTGTACATGGTCATTTTGATTTCCAAACTAACAGGAGTGTATGATCAACAGCAAATTAGGCCACAACTGTCTTACTTTCAAATTATTTATGTGGTGTGACCACATTGACCTTTACCTTTGCCATGTCCACTAAAAGCTTAATTTTCAGTTTGGGTAATCTTGTGCACTCGTAGCAGGTTTTATCTGTGGATTATGGAATAACTCACATATGGTAGAAAGACCAATTTCACTAAAACTGAGGATCAGAGAAGTTCATGCAGTACATTGTGAAGATCCTTGTTTGATTTAAGCCTGCAACTGTCACTTTCTTTACAAACCATAACAAGGCCTCCATTTTGTGAAGCAAATCTAGACTTGATGATCCGTAGTGATCTGTGTGCAATCCTGGAATATATGTTCACTTCTTAACTGAATTTATGTAGCTTGTTGGTTTATTGAGAATATTTTGCTGTCTTACAGAACCTTTGCAAATACAGCTTGAAGGGTGCTGTACTGGTTGATTTACCTTCTATGAGCACATAGTTACAATGAAACATGAAGTAATTCAACATAGTGTGGTACAGTGGCATTCGAGGATAACCAAATTGGTTTGTAATAAAGCTTCTGTCTATGATGCAGTGTCAAAATGTTTTTTTCATCATGTGGGATCTGTTAAATGCTTTCCTGTAGGTCACCCAACCCCTGCCTAAACAAAGCAAAACTAATTCTTGGCTTGTGATAAGAAGAGTCAGACCTTAACAACAGTATGCATATTTTAAAGTTTTAAAAATCTCAAAGCTATATTACATCAAACCCACTTCAGCTATTTAATTTATTTCATTCATCTATGACTACAAAAATGTAGTATTCTTATGGCACCTTATGTTTTAATATGTAAAAAAAAAAATGGACTTGGGCTGGGACATTTAAGAATGTGCTCCCTTCCTTCTCTGCTCAAACCCCCAGAGATCTCAAAGTGATTTAAAATGTCCGGGATTCTTATTCTCATTTTTTACTGAAAGTGATAGAGTCACTGAGGCCTAGAAACATTGAAGTAACTTGCAAAAATTCAAGGAGTTTGTGACCTTGCTAATCGGTCATAGGATAAGAATAAAAGCCAAAACCACTGGCACTCAGGAAAGGCCATTAGGCTCTACCTTGCAGCTTGCAGTAGAACAAAGCCGTTCTTCATATGCCTTCATTCAACCATTCTTCAAACAACTGAATACAGAATTACCATACATAGAGAAAGTAAAACTACTAGATTGCTTAGTCTGTCCTCCTACTACCATGGAATTTTAATTTTTTTCAGAATTTTGTCAAGTATGATATTAATCATTGATGTCAAATAGTAGCAAACATATGAAGTAATCAGGGCTAAAATACCATATTTATGATGTAAATATGAAACACAAATACCCTACAATTAATAAAGAAGTAGGATTAATTTAGTAGCCTCTGTTATCAATCCCAAATTACTATTCTCTCTGGCTATAGTTGGCAGATGGATTGAAATCCAGGCTATGTCACACTAGGTATTGGAAGCTGCTATTAGATTTGCTGAATTCTGTTCTATTCTTATGGTTGTTACTGTTCACAACTGACACTTCCTGTTAGATCCTCAGTGCCTGGCTTTTATCCACTCTTATTGAAAACATCAACAGCAAACAAATAAACAAATGAATAATCATATTCTGTGGTTTGTCCTTCCAAATTCCTTTAAATGAACTTCCATCTTCAATGATATCCAGGGCCAGTTTTTCTATCCCCTCTCTCCCCTCTCCCCAGCCATTCTGACAGCCTAGGGAGAAGGAAAGCTCAGATTTTAGCACAGTAATTTAAAGTGTTAATTAATGAATAATGGAGTGACCTTGATATCCTTGTTTCTCCAAGACTGTGTGTTACAAATCAACCCTGTGGTTAGTTTGTAAGAGGTAAGGAAAGATAAGGGGGCAAACCTTCTCCCAGTATATTCATCATTAATCAGAATCATGACTCACATTTGCTTAAAGAAATATATCAGTAACAAAAACATAAGCAAGTGTCTTCTCAACATCTGGAACCAAATGAGTTGTGCTAATTTTAAAATAAAATTATCTATAAAAACACATTTTTGGAAGAACTAAAACTTCTGTCTTATTAAGCCTTACAAGAAGTTTAAATGTAAGTTATATTGGCAGAACAGAAACTTAATTCATTCTTTCTTTCAGTATACAAATTAAAGTCTCTAATTCAAAGTGTGGACTCTTAAGAAATTTTCAGTTTTGCCACATTAGTGAATAAATGAATGGAACAGAATTAAAATGGTGATTCATCACTGCAGGATGATGCACCACAAAATATGGTTTATTCAATTATCTTGACAATTGAGTTACAGTTTTAACTATTTACAATAATGCTTTCATAATGCAGTAGTAAATATTTTATAATGTATTTTATGAAAATAACAAAGACTTATAAATTCTGCACTGCACACAATAAAACACTGCAGCACGCTGCCGTGAAACCTTTGCCAAGAAGCAGGGAACATGGAGACACTTCGTGTGTAAATCATAAACTTTACAGGTTATTAAAATACAGCCTTTTCTATGCAATCTTTGAAGAAGTAGCAGAATCAAGTCACATTTTTATCCTTTCTGAAGGCATGATTTCTCAAATGAAGAGTCAAATGCTTCTGGTTTAGACTAGAGCATGACTCGTACCTTCAGCTCTGCTTCAGATTTTCTACATAGACTGAAATTGTGACAATTTCTCCTGCACAACTCCAGATATATTAACATCTGTAGTTGCTGTTATACATATGTAATTAAATAAATGTAATTTACAGGCCTGCCAGAAGAGCTTTAAACAAAAGACTTAAATTTAAGCAAGATATTCAATTGGCAGACATTTATTTTCAAGTGCACAAGATCTGTCCTTCTTTTTTAAAATAGTATCACAATAAAGACAAAAACTCAATAAATGGTAGTGCTCTGTAGACTAATTTTTTAAAATGTTACCTCTGGTTTATTTTTTTTTTCCAGACTTGGATTTTATAGATATAAATATCAGGAATATGTCCAAAACATTCTAATAGACTAGGTAATTTCCCTTATCTAAGTGAACCAATACCTTTTATCTAGCAATGTACAAATAAAGTAATGAAAATACTTTACTTCTCCTGTCACTGCAGTGGCAATTAGAGCAGATAGACTGTTAGAGAAAGATATATAAAGGGCTTTAGGAAACAATTTTTATGGAACAACATCTTTATGTGACTTATTTATCAAAACAAAATAAAATGAAGTAAAATTTTAAGGATTTTCAAATGCTTATTTTTTATTTGAGACGGAGAGAAGAAAACTCTCTTCATCATAGCTTGAAACAGCATTTTTTTACTAGGTGTGTAATTTTCATTCTTTTTTTTCATAGTAACTGAAATAGGTACTTAAAAAGAATATATTATTTAGCATTTGGACACAGTTTTACATTATCAAGAAAATTTGTCAGAACTGTATAAAGAAAAGGAGTATGGTCAATCTATTGAAAAAATCACCATTAAATAGTAACATTATAGAAGTAATTTTAGAAAATATAAAAATCAGCATTAGCATTCTTTTATTTTTTAGAAAATCCAGAGTGCTTTAAAATATCTAGCAGTTGAATTTATTGACAAAGGTCTTTATTAATATCCTGTAATGAATTCTTTTCCTACATCCTCCCAGTTAGTTCTTTTGTACAAAGTACTTATATTTCAAAACTTCTATTTGGAGCCTGTCTGTATTCCTCAAATCTGCAAAGTTTGGGTGGTATGGGGGAATAGAATGTAATCTCAACAATTTTAAAATACATCTATTGGCTATTGTATTTAAATATTACAATAACTTTTTTGTACATACACAAATTGTGAATACAGCCCTACTGTTAAAAAAAAAAGTGTTGAATAGAACCTCTTAATTGTTATCTGTAAGTTCTTATATTGATATAACAAGAATTGTAGCCACAACCTTCTCTTCATTATAGTGCAGTTGAGGCAACTTTTAGTAACAGAGTTTTCCAGACCACAAGTGAGTAGGCAGCTCTGACAATTATACTTTCATTTAATTTTTTTCGGCTATTTCAGGACATCCATTATCTTGAAGTTTCTGTAGCAGGCAGTTCATATAATATAGCACAGCTGGTACCTCTCATGTCTGAGGTTAAACACTTTGATTACTATTTTCTTATTTTTTACTTCTATTTTTCCCCTCTGTGGTCAAAACATGAGTTTATAGAAAAAATTAAATCAATTCCACACATAGAAATTATTTCCAAACAACCATAACCATTTATTTCTGACTTTCCATTTAGCAGAAATCAGATTTTGTAACTTGTTTTTTTTTTTTTTATTTTTTAAAGCATGCTGGGAAAACCAGGTCCGGCAGCCTCTGTGAAGGACTCCATCTCAGGTTTTTTGCCCAGCAGAGCCTTCCTTAAGCTAACTACATTTTACATTGGAAAATTATTTTAGTTTCTATCTCCAGTTCGTGCATTATCTTGGTCATTTGCTTCAGCACAGAACTGTTGCTCTTCTCATTTCTAACATATAGAATGTTTACCATTAACTGTGATGAAACCTCTTATGTTTTTCTTAATAGTACAAATAAACCTAAATATTACATCAAAATTCTCACTAAAAAAATCCTATTTGCATCAGAATAAATGACTTGGATTAACACCATATTTCTTGCTAGAACTAAGGAAGAAATAGATCCACCATATATGAAACCTCTGCCTGTAAGGTGCAAGAAACAGGCTACCTTGGAAAAAGGGAATTGTAGAAAAAAAGGAAGAAATCAATAATGTGTCAAGTTTCTTTTCTGCTTTGAGAATGCTCAAAAAAAATTAAAAAAAGATCCAAACCACCACTATATTTGAATACTCCCAACTTATTCCCAAAGATAAAAACTCAGACTGATTTCTCAGAAAACAAAGACTTATCCTGTTTTATTCAAGGCATAAGCTAGTTTATCAGCCTAAATAGGTTTAATAGCCTAAACAGAACTACAGTTCATGGTATACAGGTAAAGGACTGATAATTTTCTTGTCCAAAGTATCAACTTGGTGTGAAAAATAAGAACTATGGAATAGGATGAAGAAGAAAGAGTAACCTTAATAGCTGTATGTGCAAGGATCTAATATTATTTCAGAAGCAAAGCCAGAAGAGTCTCCTTATAAATTCTCAAGTCTTCTGCTCTAGGCATACTTCATCACTGGTGTGCATATAAAACCAGAATTACCTCTGCATACAGTGAATATTCTTAACAGCCTAAGGATCTGCATTTAGCAATAGCAGCCTGAGAAGGAATTTATATTGGAAAAGAAAGGAGAAAAAAATAGCATGAAAGACAACAGTAGAGAAAAACAATTGTCCTAATAATACCAGCAAGTGTCCTCCCACCACATATTTGTGTTTCAATCTAATCTTAAATCAACAAAATAAGAGTGAATATGATCTATCCTCAGCTAAATTTCCTTACTGAGTCACGGTTAGGAAGATAAACAGCATAGAATGAATTTCTACTGGTCCTCTGGATTAAATCACAAAAATCAAAGACCCCCAACATTCAACTCTTTTATTTTGGCTGACAGCATAACAACTTACCGGCTACTTGTTTGATCAGTAGAGCTATTTCTCTACATCTCAATGAAACAAATTACTCTCCCAATTATTTCCGATTTAGACCCAATATCACCTTGTAAGCAAAAGCCAAGAAAATGCTGTAGATGGATACTGTCAGAGACATTAGCCAATAACAAAAGATATTTGGAAAAGTTCCATACGTATACCGTGAAGTGCTAGCTCTAACTTTTAACTTTTTAACTTTCAATATATGAAATGTTGTTCATACATGAAATTTCTATTTTTTTTAATAAAATGCTATACCTGCAGTGTGATGCTCACACCTGGACTGCTGAGACAGGCCAGAAAAGATGTGTCTGGCTGACATTCTGCTATGTCCATTCACTCTCCCCAGCTCCCATAGCGTTCCAAAATGAAAGATTCATTTTTCCTTCTCCTGACACTAATGAGATTATTTCTTTGATTTCATTGTAGGAAGAACTGCACTATTACTGAGGAAATAATTTAGATTTTTCCTCTACCAGTCTAGATATATTTAAGATTTAAAGGAAGTAATCCAGAACAGAAACCTACTTGAAAGTGGAGCATAGCAGTAAATGGTAGAATCTGGGAAAAGTCTGTCCTTTTTGAATCAGAGCTGCAGTCTTTTTGCAGCAGAAAATGTGTAAGGTGAAAAATGTGACAGCAACAATAGATCAGGTCATATATTGGGCAGTGTTTTGAATTGTGACCCAAATGTGTTTTAATTTGATTCACTCATTGTTACACTTGTCCTTTTGTCTTCTACTAGAAAAGACTCAGAAAATAACGTATATTTTCATAAACATGCAATTAACTGTTTGGGGTTTTTTTGGAAGATCTCAAATGAAAGACCTAATGGGTGTTAGTTTCTGGATAACTAAAATCTCTAGCTGACAGGGATTTGATGAATCATGTAGGTATCTAGGAAAATGCTTCCACACTCAAGACAGTCATTATTTGTAATTGTGACTGAAGGAAATGTGACAAATAAGAGACCCCTAGAGATTGAATACAGCTAAAAATCAAGTAGGACATAGCTCCATTGTGCATCTGCCATATGTGACAAAGTTAATGAGGAAAGCACCTGTAAGTATAATCTTTATCCAACAGTTCTCTGTGTAACTTGTAGCTCAAAGATTTACCACCAACAGGTTCAGGGACCACTTTCATGCAACATGGATCCATTCGTAGTGGCCTGTCCTACTGGGTGTCTTATATCATTATTAGCACTTCTCATTCTTGTTTTTGTTTTAAATTAAATTGGAAACTTTTAAAGAAACAACTGACTTTAGTTATTTGCATGTATTGGGGACAGGAAAACAGCATCTTGATCTTCTCTGGTCTTTTAGTGACTACTGGCAGAAAAACAATAAATGAGAATTTATTGTATATTATATATATATATGTAGATGTGCTTTTTCGCATCTAGGAACTCAGTCCTCCCAGGTGGTGATCTTGCACAGAGAAATTAAATAACTTGGAGGATGGTTTGATCACAATCTCTGTGAGTGGGAGTCAAAAATCTGTGTGCAGATTTGACAGCCACAGCCTTGATACGGTAACAACATGCTTTTTAAGAAAGTAAACAAGAAAGGAAAAGTATCGTACAAACATTTTTTAAAATTCATGGGGGGTTGTATGTTTGTTTAAAAACACAAAATATATCTATTTTCTCAATACTTCTCAATATTTCTTTAAAAGCATGAAAAGCACCATAAGTTGAGCGTGCCATCCTTCACTCTACAATATATACATTTTTCTTCCTCGTGAGAATAAAAAACGCAATACAAGCAAAAGGAGCTAGTGCTGAGTATATTCATTCAAAAAGTCTTTTTGACACAATGACCCATAAGGTCATTTTAAAGAGAGCACAGTGAAACGTGTTCTTCTCTAGTGTACATTTTCTTGTGTGTTTTTTAAATTCTTTTTTTAGCATATAGAGTTACAATCTAATCTTTTGGGAGCCCAAGTCACTTTCTAAACTTTCCATTGAACATGTAGTTTAAAGAAGCAAAAATGCTGAGTGCTTTTGTCCTGCAATTCACATTATAAACAGCCAAAAAAAAAAGGAAAACTCTGCAGGATAAAAATGCTTTCTTTTATTCCCTTCCCCCACGCCTTTTTTCCCAGTAGGACTTGTATTGCTGTGCTTCGCTGCCTGATGAAACTTCCAGCAAAACCAAGCACAGGAGAACAAATGTTCAGGAATCTCTAGATATCATATTCATACCATGCTGTTTCGTAGTAGTCAGGAAACTACAAATCACTACTCAAAAAATAACTAGATCATCCTCTAATGCTAGTTTTGAGATGAAGATATTGCTTTATTTAGCTTACAATCTAAAGGAAATGTAGAGATAAAGCTTATATTTAATCTTCATGATTTTTCCTATCCTTAGTCATGTGTATTGAACACTCAGTTCACTTTATCTTTTCAAATGTCTCATTATCAATTGCCTCTATTCACAATCTACATGAAAGTGAATGTCCAGAGTAAAAACATTTGGCTTGCTGCCACAATTTTTTTTCTGTTAATAAAAGTAAAGGTTGAAGTTAGGGAGAAATGCTCTCAATGACCACTCCTTTTATGCTTCTTTCACTGTTCCCATAATCTTGCTATAAACCATTTATCAAGAACAGATCACTGAAAAATGAAGTATTCTCTTAAACAAATAAAATAAAAAGAAGCTTGAATGATGACAGATTGTTTAATATTTGCCAACTATAAGCAAAGACTTACAGAAGAAAATGTGATAAATGTCCCATGAGCACTTACACTGTGCAACTACCATGAAATTCTTCAGTGTAATATTTTAGAGAATGCAAGGAACGGTAAAAGGATGGAAAATATAAGAAGAAATGAAAGAAATGTACTCTGAGTTGCAGAAAGGAGGTCTTTTAAGAGAACATCTCTTATTTGTGAAAACTACCAAAAAATGTTGTCTACAAAAAGTAACGAAAACTTCGAGTATGATACTGAAGAACGTAAAGAGCTTGAGTAAATATCTTTAATGAACTTAGTGAAAGCAAGATGGATTTCATCTAATATAAATATATTTCTAAACTTCAAATTTCTTAGAGGGTAGAAATTAATTAAATTAGAGATTCTATCTCAGTTGTGCAAAATATAATTTTATAGTTTGTTCTCCATTTTGATTGTCAATCAAAATATGAGGAATAGTTTGAACATTAAATAAGAATGAAACAAACATTTATTCATTTCATCAGGACATCTGTTTGCTCACTGTTCATATCACTAGACTGAAAGACAACAGGAAGAGAACAGGAAAGATAGCTTATCAACTTGCTTAAGCACTGTAATACTCTAACTTTTAAGAGAAACAATTGGCCATGAAGAGACTAATTGCATTGAACTACTTATACTACTCTGGAATCACAGTTATCTAGGAGTCACTAGGGCTCTTCTGAAAAACTGCAAAACAGATTTTGAAATATCAACCTGCACTGGTGTAACACAGGTGACCAGTTAAATACTTAGCTCAGAATTCTTTGTATAGCTGTGGAAATACATCTGGGGATGACTTTTGGAGCAGTGAGGTTTTGTTTTCTTCCTAACCTATGGTTTTTTTTCCATGCTTAATCCATTTCTGGAGTAGTAATCCATTTGAAATTGCAAGGAATTTAACCACTGAGAAGCAAAAATTTCCATGCCTTCCTATGCATGCCTTCATGCATTCCCTCTCTCAATGATACTCTTTTCAAGTCACTGACAATATTCCAGCTATACAGAAGCTTAACTTAACCACTAAGCAACAGCCTACTTTACCTGCAACGTCTTTGTCAATTTGCTACTACTACAATCACCAGTTTCCAGTTTTCAACAATTAATACTCTTTTTCCTCAAAAAACCACCAAAATTATCTGAAATGTTTCCTTCTTTTTACTTCTTCTTTTCACTAAAGCCATCTGTAATGTCCTTCTCCTCAGTTACCTGTTTTCTTATGCCTTAGTTTACGTTATTGAGTTATCAAACTAAAATATAAGGCACATGGGAAATGTTGAGATTTGATAGAGATCAAAATGACAAGGTGTAATCAGTGCTACATTTTTCAAACATTGTAAACTTCCAGTTTACCTTATTCTGACTTTCAAGTTTTGCTTATTTTAGACTTCCAAAATTAAAATAAGTTAGAAATATCAAATTTTACCATATTTGTTGCAAGATGTCACACTAATTATAGTGGAAAAGAAGACACTATATAATTTTGAGTATACATTCAAATATATGAGATGAAGAAAAGCAGCAATGCACTCTGATTTGCAGCAGCTTTGCCGTATCTGCAGGCAATAATGTTCTGTGACAGGTGCTATCTTTAGGTTACTTTGTCCTGAAAGCTCAAGCCACTCTTTGATTCCTTTGTAAGCAGTCATACCTGTACAGGACTTTAGTGAACTTGGTTCCCTCGAGAAATATTCTTGGAAATGAGACCCATTCTCTCTGTGGTTGGAGAAGTTTTCAGAACAGAAGCAGTAATGTGACTTCTCTGGTTGCACTTTCCCCCTAATTTATATTTAACACCTTTGAGCTTCTTTTAAACAGTTCTCTGAATAGGTTTGGACAAAATATTTTGGATGAAATTGCTATAACAGAAATATTCTTTCTAAAGTCTAATTTCTTCTATTTAAACTGTAAAACTTCATTTTAGAACACTTCTGTGTGTGTAAGTGCATGTCTGTGTTTTTCTACTTGAAACACGCATACACAGATGCCCTCACATACAAGCACCTGTGTGTAAGAATTGTGTTAGAATCAACATTTAGTTTCATGCTGTAGAAACAATGAAACAGCTCCTTCCATTTGAAAGGCTTTTGAGATATTTGGAGATAAAGAAGTAAAATATTTAATACAGCTACACATATCTACAACCTCAGAAGTTTTATTGCCATAAAATAATCCTGTTTCAAAAGAGAAAAAGGAAGAGAGTAGAAGGAGAATGTACTATTGTCAGTCTCAGAAAAGTCATTTTTGTTCAGCAGGGAGCAATGATTACATATGAATAAACATTATGGAATTTTTTTAAATTGTCTAAAAGTGTGACATCTAGAGAGGGGGAACACTGGAGTATTGGAGTGGGAACGTATAAAGTAATGTTTTGATCTTTGATAGCAAAAGTATGCACATTACAAAAATGGAAGATGGTGTGCATATAAATGTTGAGATGACAAGCTGTATCATATGAAGTTAATGAAAAAAATCAAAGAGAAAAATCGGAAATCAGTATTTCTAAGAAGAAATCACACCCATGCAACGAGACTGATGAGTCCAAGACAATCTATACTGCTCTGTGTCTGTCTATTTGTGTATGTATGTATGTACGTATGCATGTATGTATGCATGTGTGCATGTATCTATCTATCTATCTATCTATCTATCTATCTATCTATCTATCTATCTATCTATTTATCTATCTATCTATCTATCTCCATACTGTTCATGCTCCGTAGGTTGTTCTAGGATGGAATGTGGACTGTTCAACTGACATTTCTTCCAGATTGTATACACTGAATAATTTTAATAATCTCATTTATTATTTGATAAAAATGTTTTATTTAACAGCTTCTGATCTTCCTGTCTGAGACAGAGATTATAAACATGAGAAAAAAAATGTAGATATGAATTGAAGAAGAAAGTCATAACAGGAAACTTACTACAATTTTTTCCTTTCTCTCCTGCCACTTTACACACTTGTTCAGTACTCATTCTCTGTTCTTACTCACTCTGTGAAAATGTCACTCTTGTGCATGGTTACCACCCTATTTTACTGCTTTGTATGTTTCACTAGAGATGCATTGCCTTCTTCCCCTACATTGCTCATGATAAAACTTAGACTTCCAAAACTACTGCTGTATTTGACTGGTGAATTGCTTCCTTTATTTTTTCCTTTCTAAATAAGAAAGAATTTGCTTTCAAAAAGACGGTAACAAAAAATTTCCACTAATAGCCTTAGTCTCTCATCTGGTATCCTTTCATTTTCAGTTTGTTCTTTTGACAAAATTCAACCCCCTGAATATGCATTATTTAGGAGGTTTTTGGCTGTTAACAATGGTGTTATAATCATTTGTTTCAAACCTCAGGTCAGCCAACTGCTATATAAAAGTTTAATTTTTACATAAAAACAGTGATGTGTTGATCCGTGTCTTGCAGTTCTTTGAAATCTAGCTCTAAATGCAGACAATAGCTATCTCTTCAGGTTATTCTTTACTGTTATCACAGCAAATAATTTCTTACACAGATAAACATCAGCTTCTTTTTTCTTTATGTTACCTGATTTTGTGGTAAAAAATAGTTGAAAGAGTGTTTGTTTTTTTCCCCGACTCTAAAGGCAAAATACTAATTGCTTAAGAAAACAAGTGTCTAATTTCTTTATCTTTTCTTTACTGTACAGCTGATTACAAATAATGACATTTTAATTGAAAAATTAGTATATGAATTAAGACGGATGATTGTTTCCAACCTAAAATATACAGATCACAGAAGTAGAAAATAATAAGCATTCTTTAGAAAATAGAAAAGTAAGCTGGAAAAGTTAATGCTTTAATTTTATTATTTATTTTTTAATTCTACATGCTTATGAATGTTATCCAATCTTAAAGCTTTGCTGTCCTCAGAGATTGTATATTTACTTTTTTTTTTTCTCTGTCTTTACATTTATTTCCTATTTTCATAGCACTGGAAAAATTTGAAGACTAGAGTCAATCAACAGCAATATATAAGCACTGGTTGAGAAAATATATAAATATTAATATTAATAACTATATGTGTAATATAATCTCTCAGAATCTGTTACATAAAGGAATTTAAATGGTTTTTCTTAATCTTTTTGAATACTGTCATTGTAATATAGTTTATGCTAGAGTATCAGCGCTATATACTATTTTTTATAGTTCCTTATATAGTTCTAAATATCTTCTGATTCTTAAGCTAAAATAATTGACTGCTCTTACTGTTTGGTAATTTTCAAACTTGCTTTAGAAAATTAAATTATATAAACTATACATGTTTCAGGTATGTCTCATGTATTCTGGACTTGGCTTTTGAACATTTCTTTTCAAATATCAGTTTCCAAGGGTTATTTACCTGGGTTGACATTTCCCTATATGAACAGTCAGATTTCAGAGAGGTAGCCTGTTGAACAATTGCTGTAATTTAAATTAATATCATATTAGCATTTTAATTTTTTCAGGATTGATTTAACTCAAGTTTTGCATTAACTATCTTGGACACGAGAGTTGCATTTTCAAATAAAAGATTGTGTTGTATAGTTCTTTATTCTCTTGAACATAATGTTAAGAAAAAACATGAAACTTAATCTAATCCTCAGAGATCCTTTTTAGGTATTAGGATTAGATGAGGGTTTTATAATCCTCTAGAGATTGTCTTTTTTTCTTCCATTAGTAGTGTTGGCAAAAGATTATTTTTTATCTCGTGCTTCTTTGGTAAAAGGTCACAAACTCTTTTGTTATTTTAGACCTTCTCAAAACATCACCAAATGTTTGAGCACTTAGGAGTTGTTTGAGACTCCACTGGAGACAACTGTACGATGTCAGAGTAGAAAGGGTTTTGTAAGGTCATAGAAATCCCTTACTCTATCAAGTCTGGCCTGCCAAATTTCAGTACGATAAAGTACAAAGAATAAATACAATCCCTGACAGGGCTGCATAAGGTATTCCTTTTTAGTTCTGTTCTATAAATCTCCATTTCTGTGTTTCAGGCACTAAATTCTATTTCTTATTCTGTCATGTTTCACTCATGATAATATTTATATTCCTCATAAGATAGTTTATGCTTTGTTGATGGTTCTGGACATTAATTTCCTGTCAGCTATGAAGGATAAGATAAGAAATATTTTGTTAAAAGTTCTACATTTAGAATAATGCATGAGCATCATAGTACAAAAGTCAGACTAACAAAACATAGGAATTGAAGTTGAATTCAGTAATATTAAACCTTTTACCAATTACTTGGTTTCTCATTTGTCATGGAAAGGGATCTATGTCCAATTCCAGTCTTCCCAAACTCTTTTTTTTTTGTTTTAATTTTAATACAAATAGCAAGAGTTAGCTTAAACTCTGAGGATCTAATTCAAATTTATGTGATGTCAACTACATAGAAGAAAATGAAATACCTGTAGTTCTCTCTGGTCTCCATTGCCTTTCATCCTTTGCCTGTTACCAGGCAACTTGCAGTCTTGCTAAGATTTGTCTGGTTTTCAAAGTAGACATAGGCACAGAGTGCAGGCACAGTTCAAAATTAATTATACGTCTTGGTACAAGCATATTTGTTTCAAAAATTTGCAGCCATTTTCTTATGAGTGATATAATACAGCTCCACAGTGGCCAGAACTCAAATATGATGGATTTATGCTGTAACCTTCCAATAATTCCCTGTGTTATATCTTTTACTCCCTGAAGTTCCTCTTGTTTTTCTGTAACAAGAGCCAGTCATCACTGGAATTGAAACAAAAGAGGGACAAATTTGCTTCTAGCCCTCTTCTGCCCATATGAAAAAAGCCCTCTTCTCCCCATATGAAACTTTGTCTGGTACTGCTGTCAAACCACTTATTCAATTCATGTGCAAAGACTTCAAGAAAAATATTGCAATTTAAAATGAACTTCTTTGCTGTTTCCTATGCACAAATTTCTCCAAAAAATTTTTTACTAGATTTTAATCACAGATATTTTGGAATGCACTAAACAATGTGCCAACATTTTTCGGATCTAAGCTAAAAATTTTAGGAAACAATGTTTGATAGGAACACTGTCTCAGTTTCAGAAATAACTGAGATAACCCAGAGATACATGGAGGTCAAACCTAGGTACGTATAAGAAGCACTGGCAAATATCCATCTCTCTGGAACACTGCTTATGGGATAAAGAACATGATGTTCAATTAGAAACTAAATCTCATAAGCAATGCCTAATTCAACAGACTCAAAAGTTCACTTGTCCTTCTATCCCATTATAGAAATGTTTAGAAATATATAGGATATATGGCTTTCACAGCACTGAAGACTTAGAGAGAACACTACCGAGAACAACCAGAGAGTTAGACCCAGGGGATGCTGCGTGACACTTTCCCATCACTCAGTGCAGTGGTGCTGTACAACCAGAGTGAAACAGGATTTGTTGTTAGGCAGAATGCATTGGTATTTAGGGTACTAAAAAAGAGAAGAAATCATGGCCTCATCCAATCTAATAAATTCATAAAGCCAAATTTATACTTTCAGTTTTATAATATAGGTCTTCCTTTCAGAAATGTAATACATTTTCAAACTCTTTTTCGGTAGTTTATTCTTATCTGTAATTTTATTACAGTTTAAAGAGGAAATATTAGGTACTTTTGTTCTTCATATCTTTTTCGTCAGCAGAGCTGCACGTTGTACAGTTGTTTTCAATATACAGTAATACTGATCTCTGCAAAGAGAGGCAAGACATTTCTCCTCTCCTTCCCGAGCACCTCTCTTAACCTGAGAATAAGGATTAATAAAACATAAGCCTTGGTGCTTCTGGGGGTTAACTATAGACAGTTTGCATTTCTGCCCATCAGCTGTAGGTCAGAAACTACTGAAATACCATAGTGGCATCAAGATTCCTGGTAGGCCACTGGTGCCATACACACAGAAATAAAGTTAGTCCTCTGAAGTGCTCCAAACACATTATTGTAAAAATCTTAACTTATAGATCTTAATCTTACAAGTATTTCTGTATGCACAAAGCCTTATTCATGTTAGTGACACCAGGCACACTGTTATCTTATTCACAGGATTGGGTCATACCAACAAAAGACAGAAGTTACTAAAGTCAGTAATGGAATGGAATTTTTTATTCTTTCAATAAATATGTGTGTTTATGATACAATCTCTCTAAAAGACAATGATAGTATTTACTGAGTGGATAATAATAGAAAAAATATTTTTTAGATTTGGAAAATTAGGAATAAAATTAGATAGTCTCAGTTTCAGATACAATTTTATTGTTAGATACAAAACATATTTATTATTATATCCAAAACAATAAATGCATGCAAGAGGTAAGCAGCACGAAAGACTTAAGTATTCCATACTGAAAGGGATGAGAGGAAAAGATAAAAAGAAAATCAAACAAATTAAGTAATAGTGATCAGTTAGAAATAACTTAGTGAAAACTACAAGATATTTCTGAAAGATGGAGTAGCTCTCCAGTCTTTGATAACACTATTTTTATATGCCTTCTAGTCACAACTGAAAAAGTTTTTTCCTAATTATGTGCATGTTTTGAGATATATATTATACAGAAGGAAAAAAATCAAAATCACTATGTTACAAAGCAGCTGGAAACAAGTAAAGCCTTTCAAGAAAGTTAACCTAAGACTAGCTTTATAAAAAAAAAATTGATGACTAACCTTACCTTCAGAATTTTTCCTGCAAAAAATACCCACCTTATAGTGGATGGATGGCATCCTGATATTACTTCTCCCAATCTGCTAACAAATTCAAACTGCATATTGGATAGTTTAGAGCAAAATTATTCTTATTCCTCATCCACTTTTCTTAGGTCCTATTGCTACTTATCCATTTACATGTTCTATCTTCACTCTGAGTCTATAAACATCTACAGTCAAGAATTTTTGTTTATTTTGTGTCTAGCAAAATGGGTCCTGTTCTAGATAATGCTTCTGGTGACTGTAGAAAAATAAAAGATAAATAATAATTATTTTATTTGTGTGGATAACTGCAGGACAGCAAAATGAAAGTCTTCATGGATTGTGGACTACTCCCACATCTATAAGATGGATGCCTAAAATATCTGAATTCTAATTCTTCTTGAAATGACAGAAAAATGCCGAGACAAGAAATAGACAAATAGGTGATAAATCAGAAGGTGGGATGCAACCTCTAATTAACCATTTTAAATTCTACTTAGTTTTGATTTAGCATGATTTTAATCTTAATAAAATAGCAGCAACCTTGAAAGTATTGATGTTATTTTCATGTAATTTATGACAATAAAAAATGTGCTGAGGTTATGGGTTATGACATTTGCCAGTGAATTAGATGAATCTTAAAGTTTATTTTCTGACTGCATACTTAGCTATTGCAGTTATCTCTAAGACATTAACTTATTGAAAAGAAGATATCATCTTTCAAGAGAAACATGTCAAAAATATTTTGATAAAGTATTTATAATCCCTGAAAACAGATGGCTGTTTCATAAAGATTGTCAGCTGAGAAGATTTGCTGACAGAAACATGTTAAACGTCTTAAAATTTTTTGAAGGAAGAACTTGCACCACAAAATCAGATGCATTCTTCCATTAATCACAGCTGGTTGATTTTTTGACAGCAGGAGCATGCTGGACCTGATTTGATTGCTTTACACTTTTCCTGATTCATAATACCTGGGTAAGTTGAACCTTGATGGAGAGAGTATAAAAGCAGATCACTCGCACAAAGCATAGGTAGGATGATGGGAGAAGAAAATGATTTGATATGTGCAGATAAAGTAAAATCCATGGGATTGTATTCATGCATAAAAACACTGGGTTTGTTTTGGCTGAGATAATAATAGGCAGCATTTAAACTTTCAGAAGTATGGTATAAATCTCCCCAAAGAACACAAATTACATAAGCAGTAATATAGTATTTGAAATTTCACATATTATTTTAGTTTTTTCTGTATGCATAAAGTGCCTTTTTGATGGAAAGAAAAACACATGCAAGGCAGAGCTCAGTAAAATGTTGTGTTACTGCATTCATTCTCAGTTGAAGTAGTCAATAGGGTCATGTAGTCTAAGGTGCAGAAAGATACTTAGAGACTGAGAACCATAATCAGAAGAACAGCTGCTGACATATATTCTCCTTCTTAATATGTTATTTAGTATACTTTGTAGTGGAAGCCTTTGTTGCTTTGTTACTTTGCAATTTTGCATTCTGCAGGGCCAAAACCCATAAACCTGTACCTTTCTACCCAAATCTGCTTATACTATAACCCTGTAGACCTGCTTATACTATAGACTGCATTGGCAATATTTAGATACTGTATCAGCAATAAATCTAATCATAATCATCCATATGATTAGTGTCATATTTCTCACACCTGACCAGGAGTCTTCTCTCTACTACTCTGCCACACTATAAATCATCATAGTAGATAGGAAAGAAAGCAATTTCCATTCCCGCTAAGGCTTGTTTTTTCCTGGGAAGGATACCTATTCATACAGGAATATTTTCAGACTTACTCTGCATTTCTGGGTACGTGGAGTATTGTTGTGCACAAGAGTTGTATCTAGTCTCAGGTGTGGGTCAAGTAACAAAAATTAATTCTATTATTATTGCATCGTTCTTCTGTTCCTTTTAAGATGCTGGGACTCATAGCTGATCATGAATGGCAGCAGCAATGGCTCTAACATCACACAGACTGTGTCTATTTATAATGAGTCACTGCTTTTAGTAGGCTCAGAGTGGGAACACCTGAGTGAGAAGATACACAAGGTTATGAGCACCCTAGTTAATTTTGAATGAATAATATGAATATTCACTGGAAGTGTTTACAGAAACTGAAATAAACTTTGCAGGAGCTACCATACAGCTAAGAAAATTTTGTCTTATTTACCTTCTTGAGGAAAAGTTACGGTAAGTGTTAGCATGACATCACTTTCCTAAGTGATTTACCTGGCCTATCATAACTTCCTAAATTAATATGTAACTGTACATAGATTTATTCCTAGTTACTGAATCAGATTCACGTATACATACATATATATATATATATATATATATATATATACACATCCTTTAACAACACCCAAACCTGTTAAGATCTTTTCCTGGGTCAAATTTGTCAAATATCATTCTTTTTTGCAGTCTAGATTAGAGAATTCATTTTTTCACCCATCTAATAGTAGGTATTTGATCTCAATTAAGCAAATGTTCTTCGACTGCACTCAGTATGACAGAAGAGCTAAATAAGGAAGTTATCCTGAGAAATACTGTGGAGTGTTGTATTCTGTATCCATTACAAGCTCAAGTGATAATACTGTAACTTTAGGATGGCAAAGAAAGTATGAGCCATGCAAAGTATGAAAAAGTCTTCAACTGACCTGTTTAAGCTTGCAGAGAAAGGTGAAAAATGCACTCTTGTTACATGTGTTATCCTGTTAAAATTTTTTGTGCTTTAAAGTATGATACCAGGTACACTGAGCCCCAAAACAAATACTTTCTGTAAGCAAACAGAAAGAAAGAAACAAGCCAACCTTCTACTAAGTCCAAGGTTCAAAATGTATTGATTTTGACTTTTGAAAAGTAGAATTCTATCATAGAAAATAAAAGGTTAACAGAAACAGCAAAAAAATTAATTTCTTATTTTACTCTTCATTGGTAAAATGAGAAATGAAGTGCTACACAGAGATTTTTGATAATTCTTAGGGACAAGGAATTAATCCTCTTTTTTTCCTGATCATTGAATACTGAACGGCCTCTTTAAATATGAAGAACCCCTCTTTGTGTTTCTACAATGTTTTCTGTTTCAACTACTCTTCCAGATCAATTTTATGAGGTTTGTTACCTGCTCATTTATGAGAACTTTTGTCTCAGTATTTAAAAACATGAGAATTGTCAATGAGGAGCATTTTCAGTGTCTGTTTTTCACAGCTGATGTCATTTAGTTCCATAACTTTTTTTTCCCTGAAAGCCCCTGTTGACCAGGTTTCACACTGTGGTTTGCTTGAAAATTATGGAATATTCACACTCTGACTGGGACTCTGGCGACTTGTATTTTTGTGCATGTGCACATATCCACTCCAAAGAAAAACCTCCATTTACTCTAGTAATATATCACCGTGTTACAACCATCAGGGCATTTAATTTACAACTCAAATCAATTGGGACTTGCTTGTGCTAGACAGTAATATACAGTCCGTTTAAAAAAACCTGGATATTGCAGCTCAGTGCGAGATGGCCTGTCAGTCAGCAGAGTAACAAAATGACAATTTATGGTTTGTAAATATCCAGCAGATAAATTGCAAGAAAAATGCACTTTGACTTTAGCAACACACTGTGAGGAATACGTTTTTGCTGAAAGAACTTTGTAATGTGGGAGGAAATTACTTCTATTAAATAGAAATACTTTGCTCTCTCTTTATTATATGTTTTCTTAAAGAACCTGTTTACTGCCTGAGACTTTTAAAGAAACCAAAATATATATACTGGGCGTTTTTCTTTGGTGATGTAATGACTTCTAAGACAGTTATCTTATGTAGATCTATATAACTTCACTAAAGCTTACCAGAGCTGTACAGGAGGTTGGTAAGTGTAGTGCAGTGTGTGCTGGGAGGAGGAAATACATACTACAGGGTGCTGCTATGGCACTGAAATAGCCATGAATCTTGAAGAAACAAGATGATTCTTAGCATTGAAGAAACATGAAGAGACAGATTTCTATGTAGACAAGGGCCTAATATCTCAAATTTCATGAAGTCAAAAAGGAGAACTTTCTCTCTGCAGTATCTTCAAGGCCTGTGTAAGCAAAGCAAAAGAGGAATCAAGAATCCATTGATGACCACCTGAAAAAGCTTGAAATTAAGGAAAAACACTTTGTACATAGGGTTTCTACTTTCACTGTGCCCTAGGTTTATACAAGAAACATAAATAATAATTTTTTGAGGGTGGAGGGAGGCTGTGCTGAATCATAGAACCATAGAATCAATAGGGTCAGAAAAGATCTCTGAGATCATCAACTCCCACCCTTGATCCAACACCACCACGGTTACTAGGCCATGGCACTAAGTGCCACATCCAGTCTCATCTTAAAAACCTTCAGGGACGGTGAATCCACCACCTCCCTGGGCAGCCCATTCCAATGTCTGATTACTCTCCCCATAAAAAATTTCTCCCTAATATCCAACCTAAACCTCCTCTGGCACAGCATAAGACCATGCCCTCTTATCCTACTGCTGGTTGCCTGGGAGAAGAGACCCATTCCCACCTGGCTACAACCTCCTTTCAGGGAGTGATGAGGTCTCCCCTGAGCCCCCTCTTCTCCAGGCTAAACAACCCCAGCTCCCTCAGCCTCTCCTCACAGGACTTGTGCTCAAGTTCCTTCACCAACCTTGTTGCTCTTCTCTGGACCTGCTCCAGCACCTCGATATCCTTCCTGAACTGAGGGGCCCAGAACTGGACACAGCACTCGAGGTTTGGCCTCACCAGCACTGAGTACAGGGGAAGAATCACTTCTCTGATCCTGCTGGCCAGGGAAGACCAGGATGCCATTGGCCTTCTTGGCCACCTGGGCACACTGCTGGCTCATGTTCAGCTTCCTGTCAATCCAAACTCCCAAGTCCCTTTCTGCCTGTCTGTTCTCCAGCCACTCTGTGCCCAGCCTGTAGCGCTGCAGGGGGTTGTTGTGGCCAAAGTGCAGGACCCGGCACTTGACCTTGTTGAACCTCATCCCGTTGGAATTAGCCCAACTCTCCAACCTGTCCAGGTCCCTCTGCAGAGCCCTCCTGCCTTCCAGCTGATCCACACTCCCCCCCAGCTTAGTGTCATCTGCAAATTTGCTGATGGTGGGCTCACTCCCCTCATCTAAATCGTCAATAAAAATATTAAATAGAATTGAGCCCAACACTGATCCCTGGGGGACACCACTACTGACCAGCTGCCAACTGGAATCAGCACCGTTCACCACCACTCTCTGGGCACAGCCCTCCAGCCAGTTCCTAACCCAGCACAGAGTACCCCTATCCAAGCCGTGGGCTGCCAGCATTTTCAGGAGTATGCTGTGGGAGATGATGTCAAAGGCTTTGCTGAAGTCCAGATAGACCACATCCACAGCCTTCCCCTCATCCACCAGGTGGGTCACCTGGTCATAAAAGGAGAGCAAGTTGGTCAGACAGGACCTGCCCCTCCTAAACCCCTAAACCCATGCTGACTGGGTCTAATCCCTTGTAAATCCTATAGGTACTGTGTGATTGCACTTAGAATGATCTGGTCCATAATCTTGCCAGACACTGAGGTCAAGCTGACAGGCCTGAGATTAGGGGTTTGTTTGCTTGTGATTTCTTTTGGTTGCTTGTTGCTTTTTCATGTGTGGCTTGGTTTTCGTTTTATGGTGGATTTTTTGTTTGAGGCTTTTTTTAGCCCTTGTGGAAGTATAAAAATAACTTTTAAAAGTTGCAAGTTTTCTCCACATTGAAACTGCCCAATCCCAAACAAATGGCTTCATCCATTCAACTATCATGTGAGTTAATTTTCACGAGGTTTCCCACCTTAGCACTCTTCATGAACAGTTTTGAAAGAAAAGGATTGATTGGCATGCAAATTATGAATTATCATGTATAGTGAGGATGAAATATTCTTTAACCTAATTTTCAGAGAAGTGAATTGCTACAAGAATTTATAAAAAAAGGAAAAGGAAGAAAATTCATCACATTCCACCTTATTTGTGCATTTTTAAGCAAAGAAAAATATTGCTGTCTTGGAAATTCAGCAATTACAATTAAATAGAGAGAGTAATTTTACCTTACCTCTTGGAATATACATGATTTGTATCCTAAACACTTATTCTCCTGTATTGTATACTTTTAGTGTTGTTCTGGTCTATTGCATACTGTAATTAACACACATTCTCTTTTTTTAGATTGAATTCAACACCCTCGAAAAGCTATTTGAATATGAAGTCCCTTACTATACTCTCCTAACAAAAGAGTATTAAAAGCATATAAAACAATTATTATCTTATGCCCCTTCACTGTAACTCAATCTTGACCCCCAGGGATATTTACTTTTGAAATCTGTGTAAAAAGTTGCAATTTTGTCCTCCTCATATCCTCTTAAGATTTGGCCATTCTGCTAAAATTCTCGTGGTTGATAACAATAGAGATGAAGGGGGATTTTATATTAATTATTTCTGATATGACTGATGGTCATAGAAAAGTTTTCATATAGAAAACATAAGTGGTATAGGAATTAAATTAATTAAATTAATTTAACACGAGAATATTGCCATTACTAATGCTCTACATGACAAACTATCTAGATGCTGTTCATTCATAATCTTGATGCAATTTTTTTCCCCACGTTGGTCATAAATCCTAAAATATTTAGATTGTTATCCTAACTGCATATATAGACACCCAAGTCTCAAGAGATCAAGTAAATTGTTAATAAAGTGACTCAAAGTGAAAAGAAATGTCATCTGACTATTTCTAAGTTCAACAGACATTTTTGAATCATGAAACAGATTGTAACAACTGATATACTTCAGTAACTGATAAAAAGACCTTCTTTCTCCAAGGAATTACTTGTATAAAAGTCATGATAAATGCATAATCCTGAAGCTCTTGAGATCCTGTAATTTTTTGCATTTAGCATTCCCTGAACTCAGAATTCAAGTTCTATCCAGAGGACAGTCTTGTATTTCTAGCAAAGACAATTATTGTTGGAAAAATTCCCTGCTGATGTCAGATTTAGTGTCTGCACTAATAAAATATATATTTAGTGTTTTATTGCAGATGAAAAAAAAATCCAAACACGTTCAACAAATTGAAATTAATCAGAGGCACCTGAGATCATGATTATATTGTTTGTTTAGCTCTTCTATTCTCTCGGTTTTCTCCTTTTTTCTTTTTTTTCCTTGTTTTTTTTTTTTTTCCTTTTTCCTTATTCATCTAGGTGAAGACTTCTATCAAATGAAGCGGAATATAGTCATTAAAGTTAAGATTTAAAAAAAAATCCAGCTTCACATCAATACTGATCCTTTCTATTGTGAAATTACTTTTCTCACCTCATTTAATGATAGAAACTTGGCAACCATGATGTTCTTCTATTTTATTTTTAACTTCACATCTGATAGATACATGTGTGAGTCTTGAAAATTACAAAGATATTTTTGTCACTTACTATGCAATAGGCTGCTGTCATTTATTGTACAGTAAGACTCTACTATAATAGAGCATGAATCTTTTGATAATTCATAGATGAATTCTCAGAAGAGAGGCTCACAACTGGTTCTGTGCTGGAGATACCTTTACGTTGCAATGCATTTGTGTTTGCCATCAACAATGTCCTTTTAAGACTCATGGCTCTCAGTCAGAAGGATTTATGAGTATTTTTCTCAACCTATGCAGAGCTCTGTGTGCATGGCTGGGCCTTTTCAGCAGTAATCCAAGTGGGGCAGGTAGCCCAGGCTGAGAGTAGCGACCTTATTAAGGGGTGTTATAAAGGGGGCATGAAGAGAGAAGTGGAGTAAGATAGAGGGAGTGTGGATCAAATTATTTTTATGGTGAGTTATTTGGCTTTGTGGGAAGCTGTTTCACATCACTGTCAGTACAGCTACCGCTGGGTGGTTTTGTTTTGTAAGAATGAACAGAGAAATATGTTCTTTGACAAGGAAACCATGCCATGTGAGAGCAGGTGAATTATTTCCTTGTAAGGCCTTTGGGAACTATGTCAATGTCTCCTGTCTCTGTTACTGTGCATGTGGGTAATCTGTTCTGAACACTGATTTTACTGAGAACTAGTAAATCTGAGCTTTTGCTTATTTTCATCACTAGAATAATAAGGCAGAGAAGATAAAAAATATTAATGAATCTACTCATTGTATATGTTACCTATGGTGAATTTTGAGAATGTGGAGTCAGAAAAAACAGAAGCTTCAAGTTCCAAAATGGAGTGTATCTGTCACTGAAGGGATCTATGTGATGGTGTTTGGTTGCCACAAGCACAGATTCACAGTTGAGAGTACTGTATGCTGTATCAAACTGGTGGGGCTCTTCAAGTATTGTAGGCTGTTGAATTGATGCAAGGTTTTGAAAATCCTAAAGAAAAATAGACTGTTACAGAATAAAATGAAAGGTAAGAAAGTCATTCCTTTGATTAAATAAAGGTATATCTTCTGTCAATAAGTTGGCTTTTCACCCACTCATTGTGTCTACAGCAGGTGTACTGTAACTTCATCACAGTTTCATAGCAACTAGACCCTGAATATTTTAGTGTTTAGCAGTAATTACAGCTCTGCTGCAATTGTTTTATCAGAAATAAGTCTTCTTCGTTTTGCTTTTCCTTCTTCCCTGGTTTTAATGTATTTGCCAAGATTATGGCTTTCTCTTTGAGGAAAAACACCTATCAGAAAATGAGTTGAAACAAGCAGATGTGTTTCACCTCACTGATCAAGTGGGTCTGTTATGCTTTGTCTATAAGCAATGAACGTGCAATGCTTCCCAAAGGATGAGGGTACGGACTCCAGTCACTTGCTTAGCTCTCCAAACATTAACTGTATGGATGAATTAAAAATTACCCGGATGTCTCTGAAAGCTGCTGTTTTAAGTATTAAAGCATTTACATCTCTAACTTAGGAAATGGAAAGCATTAATAACTGATCATGTTGAAATATCCACTGTCCCTGGAAACAAAAAGTTTCTAGTCTCTGTGTATAATGATGAATTTTAAGACAGAAAAATGCACTGCTTATATTATTCTATCATGTATTTAGATTCTTTTAATATAAGTAGTTACATTATAGAGGTGTAGTCTTTCTTTGAAGTGGATACAACTTGTTTTTCACTGTTACTCTATAACAATTGAACTCTTAATAAAGCTGTCATGATATGGGTGAGAAAATTTCTGCCATGAGTTTTCATCTATTCAGACTTCTGCTTAAAACCAGTGCACATGCTGCTTATTTAAACTTTTAACCTGAAAACTTTTTTGTCCTGCATTTTTCTCTACAGTCCCTGCATTGCCTTACAGAAGTGATGGACATTTCAATGAGTTAAGTAGAATAGGATCTCCATAATTCCTATTTACATGTGTTTAGAAGATTTTTTAACTTATGAAAAAACAGTATTTGAAACCATTAGGATCACTTTACTAAAAGGAAAAATACATATTTTCTATAAGTCTTTACATAACACAAGGAAAACCAGAATAAAGTACTCTAGCACCACTTATCTGCTTGGCCATCACTGAAGGATTATTCCTCTAAATCGGCCACTAAAATAAGATACAAATTCTTATTTAGAGCATTTCACAAATCTTTTCTAGAAGATATAGCATTACTTTCAATTTGTAAGTTACAAAATGAAATTTTCTACTACACTCAGAATAAGACAATAGTAGGAGGTTTTTTGTTCTGCTTCCAATTAACAAACAGTGCTAAATATCTTTATTGTCTGAAAATTTATTTTCAGCGAAATTAGCAACATAATTGGAACTGAAAGAAAATACTGGTATTGCTAATCATTGAAGTGCTTTTTCATACCACTTTTGGTATGTTTTGAGCAAGAAAATAGATTTCCCTCCTCTCATTAGGAATGATTTTGATTAGCACTGAGAAACACAATAAATAACGCTTATGTTGGCTTGTTCATCTCTTTCAGTGATTAAAATTTGAGTAAAAAAAGTTAAGGTGAAAGAGACTTGGCAACACATATCCGGAACCTTTCTTATTTCACAGCTGAATGATACTACCACTACTTGTGGTACAAGGTTACATATGGTAACATTGGAAGGATGGAGATGAATGCCACAATACATTTCAATAAAATGTTGGCATAACTAATGTGTGAGTAACAAAGGAGCTGCAAGTGTGCTCATGTAAAATCAGGCCATCTCTTTTTCTTGGTTCATTGGTGCATGTATACAAACTTTAGGAAAATTCAAATATTTGGTAGCAATAACACATAATTTTTGCCTCCAGATCCAGTGTTCTACAACTGCGCATAAGGAGTTGTAAAGAAATTGTAAATATAATTATTCTCCTATCAAAAAGGTATTTTTAATGTCTTACTCTAAAAGACACCACTTCTGCAAAACTTGCTAAAATTAAGTATAAACATCAAATCCAGGATTGAACCTGATTAAATAACTCCCATAGAAAGTATTTGCAAGTATCTCACTGCTTTTAAATAAAAGGCACTGAGGAGCCAAGATCAAGACTGGCTAATCAAGGAGACTACTAAATGGATTATGTGGGCTCAGAAAAACAGTCTTACCTTGGCCTGTCCATTCAGGTTCAGATTGGTTAAATAAAGGAAAATCACTGTGCTGGATGTCACTACAACATAGTTTTGGTTAACTGCTCTGCCTCAAATACAGTATTTTGTACTAGATTTATTTAATTTTATTTTGTTTTAAATGTCAAACAAAATTGAATTGCTTACTTGGGTATAAAAGTGTTGCAAAATTGGAGTACAGGGACACCTCAATCAGTGTCTTACTGGACAGTATGAGTGTTATCTGACATGTATCTATGTAATCATGATGACTTTCTCCTCCTTTACAATGTTTATCTATTTTATTTATTTTTCCCCGGTAATGATTGTTGTCTCTTCTGCATCTGTTAATTCAAATGAAGAATGTATTTGAAGTTTGGAGAAAACAATGTAGATTTCTTAGTTCTCCTTATGCTCAGGCATGTAAATCCTTTCTAGTATTTATAATGCCTTTTTCTGTAGATGTTCTTTGAGATGTAACTTAATTTTGGTAATAGGTAAACCTGCGGGGTTTTCCTTCAGATGCTGTCTAATGTTTTTATTGTTACTAATTAAAATGACATCCTAAAATAATTACTTAAGAGCTATGTTGTAAAAGTAGTAATATTCCCTGTAAATATTACTGGTCTAGAATGCTTGGTCAGCTAATAAATATATTCCTAAATATGCCAAATTAATCTCCTACTGCTCTAACTATGGCTTACATTTGTTTTCCATGATCAGCATACACCAAACTTACATTTCCTGAACAAAGAAATGCTAAACCATTCTTAAAAATAGTTTGACAAATCATTGCAGGACTCTGGTCCACCACACTCTCTCTTTGGTCTGACATTAGTGGTAAATTTACGCAGAGATTTCAAAGTCAAAACACTGTTCTTGGCAAATGGTCTTATATCTTGAGAATAAATGGGTTTTCTTGAATTTCGGAGTAGCCACTTTACATTCTGAAGCATAATTCTGAACTTTAGAAAACATAAAGCTTAACATTCAAAGTTATACAAAATCATGAATGTCAGTACATTTCAGTAGCATGGCCTCTGGTTTATTCTTTACTTCTATGTCAGACAGCCTAGTTTTCAGCTCAAAGTTCCAAGTGCTTTTGTTTTATTATGGACCTCAGATTTTTTCTTGTTTTTTCTGAACAGTCTCATAATGTTGATCTAGCAAGGCCATAAACACATTGAAGCCAAATTGAAAGAATTCTTGTATATAATCTAGTGTGGAAAATGAGTAATCTGTTTGTCTTACACTACAAATGTGTAACCTTATCATGGAGACTGAGAGATGAGGAAGAGTTCTTTCCACCTTTATTTTGAATATTAAGGCAAAGAACATTAAGTGATGTGAAGTTGGTTTATGATATTAAAAAATATCATAAACTGGCTTGAATGGGATGTTATCTGGATTCCAGTTAACTTTTTCTTAAATAAGGTGTTTGGTGGGAGTTGAATGGTGCACAAGACATTGATGTTGACTGCTGTAAGGAAAAGTTTTTAAATGCAAAAATTTAGCTATGGTTAAAGAATGAATCATATATGATTAACAGCATGTATAGAGAGAAAAGTAATAATTTAAACAGTCATTACTTAGTATCTTAGTGTGGTAGCAATGGTTAAGCAATAGGATGAAGATAAATCTCAACAGATTAATGAGACATGATTTAACTTATCCTTTAGATGTTCTTACCATAATTATTACAACATGAATCATGAAAACTGAAGTCCAATCAATAAGAAAAATCAGAACAGCCTGGGTTGGAAGGAACCTTAAAGATGATCAAGTTCCAACTCCCTGCCATGGGTAGGAACACTTTTCAGCTAGACCAGGTTGCTCAGAGCCTCATCCAATCTGGTCTTGAACACTTCCAGGGATGGGTCATCCACCATTTCTCTGGGAAATCTGTTCCAGTGTCTCACCACCCTCACAGCAAAGAATGTCTTCCTGATAGCTACTCTAAACCTACTCTCAGTTTGAAGCCATTCCATCTTGTCCTGTCACTACATGCCCTTGCAAATAGTCTCTCTCCAACTTTTCTGTAGGCTCCCTTCAGGTACTGGAAGGTCTTAATCCGGTCACCCCAAAGCCTTCTCTTTTCCAGGCTGAACAATCCCAATTCTCTCAGCCTCTCCTCATAGCAGAGGTGCTCCATCCCTCTGATCAACTTGGTGACCCTCCTCTGGACTCGCTCCAACAGTTTGATGTCCTTCCTGTGCGGGGGACCCCAGAGCTGGATGCATTACTCGAGGTCTCACTGGAGCAGAGTAGAGGGGGACAATCACCTCCCTTGACCTGCTGGCCACACTTCTTTTGATGTAGCCTAGGATACAACTGGCTTTTTAGGCTGTGAGCACACATTGCTGGCTCACCTAGCTTACAGATAAGTTAATGTTTTCCTAGTCTCCTTCTTTAAATGTTCAGAAACCTATTTTGTTTTGTTTGAATTTTATGAAATCTATAGGAAAAGACATGCATGTTAAAGGGCAAATAGGAAAAGAACCAGTTTGGGGTATTCAATTCTCATCTTTAGTTTCTTCAGTAGCCAATACTTTTCAGTGAAAATATGTATCATACAATAATACAAACTGACAAGAGTTGTAATCACGTGGTATTTGGAAAGTATCACATTCTCAGATGACAAGAATGTGAAGAAAATGCCATTTGATACTAAATATCATGATTTTATGTGCAGGATCGATGTATAACTAATGCTGATGGAATAGCTAATGCTGGTGTGTTTGACCACAACAAAGAAATCCCTGATGCATATCTCAGAACCAAATTAGATTGAAGAATGCACCACGTACTTGCTTACACATCAAAATTTTCAATGTGTTATGTTTTAATAGGAGCTGTCCAGGTTAGTTACTATGCAAGTTGGAGCATTCCCTGATGAATGAACATCTGGCAAAGCCTAATGTGAACATTTCCAAAGAATTCATTACTTGTAACTTTTAATTGACAGATAAAGTATCTTTCTTATCTGTAAAATCCCATAAATGCCTAGATAGAAGAAACATGAAGATCATCTAGATAAATCTCCATACCGCTGATGCTGGAATTTGGTTATTTTTTTTTTTCTAAATGGTTCCTAAATTCTAATAATGTACATTGTTCAAATATCCCTAGTTGACCAATTATTAACTAATTTCAGTTAACAAACTTTTTCCTAATGTGTAACCTAAATCTCCTTCAAAATTTATTTGATTTTTGCTTTTTTTGGGGAGGGGGAGTGGATGTTGATTTTGTTTGGTTTGTTTTACTGCTATGTTTTATTTAGAGTAGTATAGATGATTGCTGCCATAACTACCACCTTTCTATGTATGGAGAAACTTCTTGTGTATGTTTTTATTGCTTTTCCAACTCTTTTACTTATATCTTAGTGTGATAGAAAAATTTGAAGATTGAATACACACTGATATTTCTTTCAAGGTGAATATGCAAAATAAGACTCTTAAGCATCTTAAACTTGATACATCCATGAATCTACCTTTTCTGTGGGACAAAACCACTCGTTACTTAAGATAGCTTTTTAATTGTGCTGGTTTTGGATGGGGTAGAGTTAATTTTCTTCACAGTGGCTAGTATGGGGCTTTGTTTCGGCTTTGTGCTGAACACAGGGTTGATAACAGAGAGATGATTTTGTTATTGCTGAGCAGGGCTTACACAGAGCCAAGGCCTTTCTACTTCTCGTACTGCCACAGTAGCCAAGAAGGTGGGGGTACATGGGAGGTTAGGATGAGACATAGACAGGACAGGTGACCCAAACTGACCAAAGGGATATTACATACCAAAAAACATCATGCTCAGTATAAAAAGTCAGGTTAAGAAGGAAGAAGGGGGGACATTTGGAGTGATGGTTTTTGTCTTGCCAGCTAACTGTTACATGTGATAGGGCCCTGCTCTCCTGGAGGTGGCTGAAAACTTGAGTGCCCATGGGAAGCAGGGAATTAATTCCTTGTTTTGCTTTGCTTGCATGCTCAGCTTTTGCTTTCCCTATTGAACTGTCTTTATCTCAACACACGAGTTTTCTAGCTTTTACCCTTCCAACTGTCTCCCTGGTCCTGTTGGTGGGGGAGTGAGTGAGCAGCTTTGGTTTGATTTCTGTCTGGGCTTAGATCATGACAGGCTTGGTGGCTGGCTGAGATTAAACCATGACATCAATTCAACCATGGAGAGTTTTCAACAGTGCATATGATCAGATAGTTATTTTATATTTCTATTCTGGAGTAATTTTTCAATAGACACAGAACTCTACACTTAATTACATTGCATTTTCTCTATAGAATATTTTATCAAGTCCATTTGGAATTCCCATTATTTTTCTCAGGAGTGATGAAATTTTGTCAGATGGATAACATATGCAGCTTTTTTTCTTTTGTGCAAAACCATTGATAAACTATAAGAACTTGAATAGAGACAAAATTTTAATGGATTCCACTTGAAATGCTTTCCTTAGTTACCAAGTGCAACTTCAATCTGGATTTCCAGACAGTTGCAAATACCTTATTTCACCTAGGCATTTTTCTTCCCTTCACTTGGAAAAATGTCTTATAAATGTCAAAAATCAGATGGGACTTGTCCTTGAAAAATCTTTTTCACTTACTTCTTAGCTTAATTTCCTAAGGAAATTAGGTTCTGCAATCACAGTGTGTGTGTCTGTTCTTCCTGATTAATAACCTCTTTTCAACAAAATTTGACATTGACCAGAGGGATAGAAGTCTCAAATATAATTAAATCCCTATGCACTGCAGGGAAGTAGGCAACTAGGTAAATGAAAAGTGCCTTTTATAAGATAAAGACTGAAAATTCAACACAACCAGAGACACTAGTGAATCCATCCAACAAAGACATTACTTATTCCCTGACCTTGGAGAAATTTCAATGAGTGCTCAACGTATTATTAGACACCAGAGAATTTGTAGGGTGTTGTTCCAGATGAGAAGCAATGCTGACTTTTGATACTGACCATGTTTAAGTGAAGTACCTGATGATATGTTTTAGTACTTTTTCTAGTCATGGAGGTTAGTTGATAGGTTTATAGTTTCAGAGGTTTGTTTTCCAAATTTTTTTATGTGATCATACTCACAATTCTGTCTCTTGAAACTTACTCATGAGTTTTTGTAAAAAGATGATAATGGCTCAGAGAGTACTTCGGAAAGTTTTTTGACAATATTAAACATGTATTTTGGAAGCTATACCAATATAAATATGTATAACTTATCTAAATTTTTCTGAATTTCTTTCCTATCTTAGCTTTTATTCTCATTTAAAATTAATTTTGCTAACTGCCACGGTCCGAGGGGGGAAGGGACCGTGACACAGCACGGATGGGGTCACAGACAAGGTAGAGGTGCAACTAGAATACTTTATTGAGGTGTGCCGATGTTTTATGGGTTTAGGCAGGGAAAGGGCTAGAACACGAGGTGGAGCATGAGACAGACAAACAGGGGAACAAATCGGGGTAGGGACACAGGCAAAGGGCGAGGAATGTGGGAGGAACCAGGGAAGGAAAGGGCGAATGGTAGCTGTCTCCCCTCTGCAGCCTATCAGAGAGGGGAGCGGGGAAGCAGGGAGCAGGCAAACTCCTGGCAAGCCCGAGCATGCCCAGGCTGTGCACTGTGTAGTGTGGATGCAATGAAACCACGTAATAATAGTAAAGTCCATATAATAACTGTAAGGTTCATATAATAAAGTCCTGTCAATTGCTGTATGTTATTCTCCACGCCTGGAACCTCTCCCATCCCGAATCTTGTTCCTTCACAGCTAACTGTATGACTACTTAAAGATGACAATAAGGAAATTGTTTGACTTGCTTCATATTGTTTGTTATATGCCCCTAACTTAACATGGATGGAAAAAAATACTCTCCTGCTTTCTTATGTCTTTGTTCTTCACCCATATTGCAGTCCTTAGTCTTTGCACCTTTTCTTTCATAGACAACCATATTTCCATTTGTTATAGAATTCTTGGCTTTAAGACTTGTAATAAACCTTCAGAGACATAACTGTTCATCATGTTGCTATGAGGTATTTAATACAGTCTCTTTCATCAACTGCAAACTGTCCAATATTCCTTTTACATTGGATACTATGTTGCTCTAACAAAACATGGCTTGAGTATGAGGGTGAATAAGCAAGTAAGTTTTGATATTGCACAGAATCAACCATACGTATTCAAGTTTTTTCCAGAGATTCTTTTTTTTTTTAAATTTTTTTACCCTCTAAATGTTAAAACTTCTGTAAGACTTTGTGGATAGTCTGAATTCCATTTTCTCCAGTTTAAAAGCATTTTTAATGGCAACTGTCTCTTGGATCAGTAAAGAGATTTAAATAGTGTTTTACTTATACATTAACAATTGACTGATTCTTTTCAGAACACCTACATGCAATACAAGAATGAAAAAAAAACCCTTCTGGCTCAAACAGGGTTGTTTTTTGGTTGGTTGGTTGGTTCTTTTCTGTATAATCTGTAGAGCTCCTCCAATACTGTTTTTGTCATTACTTCTTATCTATAACAGAAAACAAAATGCTCACTTTTGTATTATTTTTAATATTTTACCAAAAACATAATTGCAAGCAAAGCAAATTTACTTATTTTATTTTTGTGTTGTTCTCTTCAGGTTTATTATGTCTGAAGGAAGTGGTCTGCATAGCAAATGGGCAGACGGAGCTGGAAAATAAGTCAGCAGATGCAGATCGAAATCCCATGTTGTCTAATTGTTCCCAAGCATCTTTCTTGTTTTACTTTAGTTTATTGAAAGATACATGGTTCAGAAAGAAGGAATTCTGGCGCAGTGAGGTAGCATGAGCAGATACAAAGCCTTTGATTTCACCTAGCTACTTACATAATTTTGATAAATATTTTTTTCAATCCCACAAAAATACCTTCAGTTTAGTTTCAGAAAATTTTTTACTGTATCCCACTGCCATTACAGTGTAAGTGTGCACATGAAAAAGCTGCTCAACTTTTCCAATTTTTTCCATAAAAAATTACAACATTAGAAAACATTTATATATGTAGTTACTAAACTGGGTCCAACTGGCAATCAAAATTAATTCCTCAAGTCAGGTAATTATACTGCCTCCTCCTCTAATAAAGAAATGCAGCAGGAAGCCAAGACTTCTTCAGTGTTTATTTTCGAGGATGAATAACTTGCTTTCCTTTTCAGTTTGTATTTCTTAGTGTGGGTATATTCTAATTCCTAAGGTTATTACTGAGGTTCCTCTTTGTCACACAAGGAATGGATGGGCCTGTACTTTAAGGGTCTGGGGCAAGATAATTCTCTGTTTGGGTTTTCATCATGGCATATGTAAGATGAGCAAGATACATCAGAAATGGTAGGGATGTTTTAATTGGTCCGCTATAGCTCCATTTTGCCACAGGTAACTACATCATGCAAACCCTTGCAGAACTGATAGAGCTTTTTCCTGAATATAGTTCAATTATTCCTGAGGAACATTAAGCACTCACCACAAGACTAAAAGGTATGAATTTGTATGTCAGTTTTCCAAAGTGAAACATTGTGATTCAGATGGCTGAGTATGTTCAGTTAAGGTTTAGCCAAGCACTAAAGATGTTCTTTAGATTTTCTGACAACAAAATTGTGTAATATCTGCAAAATCAGCAGTTTTCTACTTTTTTCTTTCCCTTTTAAAAGATAAATTTTTCACACATATTACTGACAGCAAATTTCAAAGCAATGCTTCTACTGATATTTTTGTTGTCCTTATTCAATAGCTAACTAGACAGCTGAACGTGGTAAAGTTAAATCTAGCTATTAATTTAGAGTACATGATGGTAACTCCTTTTCTAACTATAGGCTACAAGGCTATATGTACTTGAATATGCAAATCAATTTCCAATTATGAAAAACCTTATTATAAAAAAATCTTTGAGTCTAGTTACGTGATGTTGAAATCAAATGTGCACACATCAGTCAGTAAAAAGAATTCAAGAGCAGACACAATTGTTAAAGTTTTGTGCTTTGGGATTTCACTACAACTTCTGAATCCAAATATGGTGAAACTCTGATGAATCTGGTGTATCATATTGCTCTTGGGGTTTTTTTTGTTTTTAATACAACTATTATTCCACACTTGCACATGCAATAATCTAGGAAACTACTAATACTTCAAGCTTTCAGAAGTCACTGAGTGTATCTTGTTACCTTCTAGTTTATTTCCTGTCAGAAAGAAAATTACCCCCATATTCTTTTACGTAGCAGTTAATTTTGGAGGTGATATAAAAGTCACTGGGTTTGTGCTGTTAATTAATAACATTACACTCCAAGCAAGATATTTCAAAAAATGTCAGTTGAGTTCTTACCAGACCAGTGGATATCTACCAGATATTTTGCAAGCAAAAAATATTCTCTAACATTAGGTGAGGAAATAATGATAACTAATATTTTACAGGCAGTGTAGCATAATTAGTAGATATTATGGGAATATGTTTTAATATTTAAATTGCAAAATTGAAAATTGATTCCTTCTCTGAAAAAAAGCAAAGTAAAAATAAAACAAGCCAGCAATAAAACAATTCCAAGCAATTGTGCATTTGTCTTCTTTAAAGTGGCTTTCAGTAGCAATTATTCCTTGTTGGGGTAGAATGTTTCATCTCAAAACATTTTGCAAGGAATCAATCCCTGAGCAACACTTCTCTGCATGTAGTGGCACAGGTGGGAGCCTGTTTTACAAAAGTTCTCCTTTGAACAGAGTTAGACCAGATGCCTTCCAGAGATTGTTTACAACCTAAATTATTATATGAGTCTATGAAGTGTCATGGTTTTTTGCAACAAGATGCACTGTTTTATTAGTGATGATTTCTAGGTAACTCAAAGAGGTTACCCTCCTTGTATTGAAAACTACTTATCAGAATCCAGATTGTTCTGCATTTTCATCAGAAATGTTTGGGATTAATTAGTTTAAATGTTACTTGTAATAGCTATGTAATTTAGAGAATTCTGATTTTGTGATCAACTCAGAGGGATGACATTTTTAATAAAACACTAAAACCAGTGCTAATAAATGTGCCTTTATATAAGAAACGTGATGATTATCCCGAGGTTCATGTGAAGAGTAAGGAGTTCTGAACAAATATTAACTAGAAAATGATCTAAAATGTGTTTAAAAATAAGTAACCAATAAGAGAAGGTGAAAGATCCAAGGAAATATAGAAAGCTAGAGTGAAGGTATTTATTTCAATATATTCATACAACTTAAAATTCTGTTTAGTTGGCTTCGGGGCTTCAGTTTGCTCTAGGACGATTCAGAAGAACTGTGTTTATAACACAGACCTGTCCAAGTATATCCTGGGGATGTGGTGTTGGTTGTTAGGTGCAATAATTCTAGTTAACAAGAAGACACAATAATCTCTTCCTTGGTTATCTAATGGTAAATCTTTCTAACTTGTGCAGAGACATACTGATGTCCAGATCAGAGATAAGGAAGGCATTTCCAAATAAAAAAAAAAGTCAGTTTTTTTGCCCTGTGTATTTCTGCATAGAATAGCTTTACATGCTGAAAATCCTAGTAGGTGTCTCATGCAATCCCTTCATGGTTTTTCATTGCTAGACATTTTTAAATGTCAATCTTCTCCACTGTCTGTCTGAAGAAATAGTTATTCAAGGACTGATTTGTATTTTGTCTAAAATTTTTTTAACTCTAGCAGGAGGTGAATGGATAAAACTGTATCCGCTACAAATCGTAAGTAGTTAATTGAGTCAGTTTATTCTTGTCCTAAACTCTATGAAATCTATAACTTTAGCAAATTTTTTCACCAGCTTCTTCTTTATCCTTCATATTTTAATAAAGTGAAATACTGTAACATGCTACCCTGGATTCCTTATACCAACTTGGTATTAAACAGCCATGATTAGTGTTTTCAAACAAACCTTTTATGTGCATCAATTTAGGAAACAAAATGCTTTAATTGAAAAGAACACTTTTTATAAGTTTCAATGTGTTGTAGGCATCTGTAAAATCCACAGTAAAGAGAGACCATGGCTAGCTAACTTGTCACACATCTTAGTTGTTTGATGTTGACTTGCAGTAACTGTTTTTTATTTCCCTATTGTAAATTGAAAGACTTGTAATACATTAGTCATATTGTAAAGCCTAAGAATCTAAACAGATCTCAAAATATAATGGAAAAGGGCAGGGAAAGTCATAAGCCTGATGCCTCTACTCTATTTCTTCATCCTGAAATTCCTTTACTGACAGTTAAGAGCATCAGATGTTCTGAAATCTCCTGTTTGGTACCAGCTGATTGTTTTGCCCTGGACGCTGGGTGAAATTCAGGTCAGTCTGTTTATTCCATCTGACTGCTCAGCTGGAAAACCAGTTAAATAGCGCTTAACATGTTTGAGAAACGTAAGACTGAGCCACAAGTGGCATTTGTAGCTTAAAAAGAACAAATCTCTATTTTCTTAGTTTAGGAAGACTTAGTTGTGAAACTACATTAGGATATAAGTAATACAGTTCAGAAACTTTCAGGCAAACATCAACCAGGCTTTTCACTTAGTACAATGAAATGTTAGATTTATTTCAACTCTGCAATAGTAAATACACTGCAGAATTATTTTGTAATAAAATAAAACCTCGTATCATCTAGCCCCTCTTGTAGCATTCTTAGAAATACCTGAGGCACATCTGTACAATGAAGTCTACTAGAACCTGTCAAGTCTACACAGTTGACATGTCATAATTATTCTTCATGTGCTAGCACACCTAGCAAAGGCAAAGTGATGCTGATTGCCCTACAGTCTAATAATGAAGACAGACCACAAGTATAGAAATAGTAAGAAACAACTCTAACTTTTTTATTTCTGAAGGTGCTGCTGAGAAGGGCAGAAGCTTGAGCTCCCTTTCCACAAACAAAAGAGTTAGTATAAAGATAGATAAAGCATATGGACTAATAATGAAAAATGCAGAGTCCTATAGATGAGTTTCTTAGATTCTGTCACAGTTCCTCAGTCTGAGCACTGTCTAGACTCCTGAGACAAGCTGGAAAGGATGAGTCACTCCCATGTAAAGTGTGCATGGCACAGTGGTGTCAATATCCACCCTCTACAAATGCCTGCGTCAGCAATTGAAATCTGCAGCAATAGTGGTAGGAAACATTACATTCCTCTGCAGATGACTTCTTGATAGAAATCAGGATGGAACAAGCTTCCAGTGTTTATTTTGAAAGTAGTGACAGGGGCTTCTCTGCAGCATCAGGACTGGACTGGAGAACTGGAGAAGGGATGTAGCACTGACTGTGCTACGTCCCTGTAGTTTGATGCTCCCCGATGTGCTTTTCAGGCTGTTCTGGAGTGGCATCTAGCTTAGTGCCTTTGCATGTTCCCCTTGGGAGTTTGTTACTTCTCATCACAGTTACGTGCTCTGACACAGCATGTTGCTAAATGTGCTACCATCACTACGGGCTACCCTGTTTCCTTGCTTTTCCCTCTGCCACTGCCCCTCCAATAGAACTGAACATAATATGTTAGAGGTTTACAGGAAAGGGTTAGAATAAGGTAGTTCTTCTAAAATCAATAGTGAAGCTGAAATGAAGATTCTAAAAGCCACTTTTGAGACACATTACTAACCTTTGGTAGATAGCCATTTCTTCTTTCAAATAGCTTGAAGGGATTATCCTTTACTTTTCTCTCTGTGGGTCCTCGTTGCTTCGTTATTTCCTTTTCAGTTTTCTCTGCCACTGTAAAACTGTTCCATATTATCCTTGAAGCCATTCTGTCCCTAAAGGGTTAGTTGATTTAAATTTGCCTCCAAATAGGTGGTGTAAGTTATTTTATGTAGTTTTGACTCTTTCAAGGGCTGTCTTTATTTCCCTTGAGGCAGTTCCTGAGCCTAGGGGAGCAGGCCCTTGTTTTTTTTCTAATTGATGCTTTGACTTTGTCAGAATGTCTGTATACATTGGTGGGAAAGGTAGTGAAATTGGATTTTAATGCATATGTTTGAACAGCATGGTAGAATATATCTATTACAGACCTAGTGACTTTCAGAGAAACAGAATATTTTGCTGCAGCAATGCACTATCTGCTGCATACAGGTAACTTAGCCATGAAACTTCTTGGAGTTGCAAAGGATAAAATAAACATACGGGTATGAAGCAGGAGGTTAGCACAGGCTGTCCTCAAGGAAAGATGCCTTAGAAAATCAAGACAAATGATCAAGGTGCAGCACTTTGAATGACACCTCTGCTTTCTAATTTAAAAACCTTGATTTGAAGCGTACTACCATATCTTATTGAGTCACTTACTAGGAAATAGCTATCTGAATGTTTCACTGTTTTTTTCAAATTAGAAGATTGTCTTTCTTAAGTTACATGGAGCAGCACTTAACGTGGCTTCTGAAAGATATATGTATAACATGAAACCAGAATCTTGTAGGGAAAAGTTCAGCAGAAACTCACATGAATAAATTTTGTAGCCTAAGGAAGTGAGCCTATGCTTGCATTTTGAAACAAATCCTTTGACACTTTTTATTATCAATTATCAAAATATTCTGATGAACATATCAACAAGAAGATTTTTCCAACCATAAGTTTTGGCTCCTGAACAACATCATTATCAGGCAAAATTATAATGACGATTTTTAGAGGCCCAACAGCAAACAGTCCAAAGGTTTAACATATCTCTCATCTGATATATTTATTGTGACATAGACCTCCACAGTGTAAATGACACAAAAGTCTGTGGAGATTACTCTTAAAAACTGGACACAATGTTATTCAGAATAGACATGCAATACTAAAATACAAAATTAAAGTATGTAAAATTAACATATGTTCACCTTTGAGGAGCATATGTTTCATAATGAATGACCATGAAGATACCACTTTGGCAAGCTTGCTATTTTGCAACTCATTACCTTGAAAATTGAAGTGTAGATTTAATTTGAGAAGAGAAAGGGAGAAAAGTCATTGACTGTATATTTTCATTTTCTCTACATGTTTGTTTTCAAAAAAGAAGATGAAAATTGAAAAGATGCCCCCAGGTTGGATTTGGATGCCCAGGAGGTGATTTACTGTAGTGCAGTAAATCTCTTCTGTGTGACTGTAGGCAATGGGCCTGAGACAAATTGAGTCAGTCAGGCTTTATCTCTTCATTTCTCTACTCACTTGTCAAGAAATCCTTGAAATAATAACAGAAAGAAGGAGGAATTGTTTGGAAAGGCACCAGAGGTGGAAGTTCAGACACAGGATCTCTCCTTAAGGTGTCTTTTATATATGCTGTTCAACTAGAACACAAACACTATTCAAACAGGCATCAGCATATCGTAAAAGCCTAATTTCTGAAAACATAGGAATTTATGTGTGTAGATTTTTGCATTAAGATTCTGTTGTTATACTAAAGAAGAATATAATGGAAAAAAGGTTAAAATCTCAGTACGAAGATGCAGTAGCATTTTTGTTGCTCCAACAGCAAATTCACATAATATGTAGTGCTCTGTCAGATAGACTCCCAGGACAGGGAATCCAGGAGACTAATTTATAAAAGCTGGATACAAAGAAAGCAAGAGTCTATTTGTGTGAAACAAATTGAATCTGACACACAAAATCTAGAGTACTACTCATAGTATCGTTGACATCCACATACCGCATACTTGCAGCTAGTGAATATTGGAGATCTGGATAGGATTAAGTCCAGTACCTGACCCCCAGAAGATGCAGAGCTTAAATTAAAGCTTCAGAAAGGGGACTTTCAAGTGTAATTGGGGAAGTGAAGGTTATAACTTACATCTGAGGCAATATTCCTTGCACTGGCCACTGATATCTGCCTTTGAGAATGAGGAAAACAAAATTAAGTACTTGGTTTCAAGAATAAAAATATTTACTTAATGCAAGGAATTATATCAGGGAGGAAATATACATATTGATTATTTCCAGAAATGGTGACATCTCTCCAGCTGATAAAAGCTGAGAGGTGCTTGATATCTCTTTCTTTGGCAGAGTAAAAACCAGATATTTACAAAGTCATTGATCCTCCTTGTCATCTCTGCTCAATTGGTCTTTATTTCCAGACTTAGTGCATCTGTGTCAAGCACTTTTTTTGCAGTCCTTAGCTCAATTGAGTTTTCTTCTGAAATAAGTGTTTCAATAAAGCTGCCCAAGGAGGTGATTGAGTCACCATTCCCAGAGTGATTTTAGAAAATACTGGATGTGGCACCTCGTGCCACGGTCTATTTGACATGGTGGTGCTCAGTCACAGGTTGGACTTCATGATCTCAGAGGTCTTTTCCAACCTAATCAATTCTGTGTGTGAATCTGTGTCTGTAAATAAAGTCGGTATCTCTTTTTAGGCCAGTTGATAGTTAGAATAATTAGGAACCTTTTCAGCAAACATACATTGTTTAGGCCTGAAACAGAAAAATTAGATTTCTAAACACAACACAAACTTAGAAAAATTTCTCATTTTTAACTCCTGTTTCAGAGTAAGTCCCTGGAATAAAAATGGTTGGTGAATAGGGAGCAGAAAAAAAGTGGGGAGAAAAAAAAGGAATTATTAAGTTATGTAAGGGAAAACAGACAACAGTGTATGTCATGCAAAATAGAAAGGGTAGAAGATAGGAAGACTATAATTTACCAAACTCCAAATTTTGTAGATATAAAAAAAACCACAAAAATTAATTAGTCATTTTAATTTGCAGGATCTTCCTTCTTAGTAGTTTAACATGTTCCGCTTTGGTTTCAAGACTAAAACTGTGATGGAATTTGAATTTTATGGGATATGTTCCTCTATTAGAAGTGTATGTCCTATTCATATTTTGTGTGAATTATCATTCTTGTATGGAAAAGCTGCTTAATTTCACCTCCATATTTACCATAAGATTATGATGCACTGGGTGAAGTATGCAACTGTAATATATATTGGCTACTAATTCTTCTGCCATATTTATTGTAGTAGATGTTGGTACATATTTATTGTAGATGTTGGTATATTTTTTAATCTTTACTTGTACAAAAACTGTATTCATTTAGTGTGTTTGAGAGTACAAAGAGTTTCCTTTCAAAATCAATTTAGTGAGGCTGCAGGGCTGTTTGAAGAACAAGGAGTTTCTTGTATTACAAGTTATAGTTATTTAATGATACTTTGTTCAGCTTCTGGGGTAGGATGGGATGTGTCAATAGAAGATTGGTGACAGGTGGAGGTGTCATGTTCTATTTAAGCATTTCTTCACTTAGTGTTTCACATCTCTTTCTAAAACTCTCTTCTACATGAGCAATCCTGATGTATGTAAATCTTCTTTATTGCTATCATAAGCTCTATGAGTACTCTGCTGTATATAAAGGCTTCTGAGGAGGCTGTGTACGTGCTGGCCTTTAGTTTCCCATTTATCACACTTGCAAAGCTACCACTGCTGATGTTGTAGGGAAATGGTGCTAGGGTACAAGTGTTGCAGTGACAGTGTGATAGAGAATGGTGATTATTGAATTTGTGGTAAAAATCAATAAGGGAGTCCAAATTTCCAGTACCGAAAATAAAGATGTCATCTATAAATCTTAGGTAGAGTGTTGACTCAGTGAAAAAATTATTTAGGAACTCTTTCTCATTACAGTTCTTGAAAAGCTTGTCAGGATTGGAGAGAAGCTATCAAAAGAGAAGGATGTTTCAGTTAAGTTTTGCAGATAGATGTGGATTTAGTCCTATTCAGTAACTTCATTGATGGTTTGAATGATGGAACAGAGAGGAGGGATGTCCTGTATTTGATACAGATGTGAATGGTATTAAACTATTAAGATCTGTAAGACTGTACAGGGATGGGATAAAAAATACACTAATGAAATTGGGAAAATGACTGAAAAAAATAGAAGGGAATTTAATAAGAACAAGTGCAAGGTTAAGGAAACAAAATGTTTTCCACACACACAAGATGAAGAAAAAGCTGGTTAGGGAATGGATAATGGAAGAACCATAGCAACTCCCAGTACTGTGCTGTTGTAAAATGGGCAAATACTGCTCAAGATAAATTTCTTCAAATTATCAAGAGGTATTACAGAAATTTATACATACATTTCAAAATTTGATTGCATAATTTCAGCTGATGATGTAATGCTATTATATTAAATATGTTATATATTTCACAATTCTTCCATCCTACTTACGAACTTGGCATCAAGCTGTCATGTTGCCTCATTGTGTAAATATATTCAAAGTTGTTTATAAGTGAAAGTCTATTGCTGTGTAGTACTAAACAGAACACATATGATTTAAGATATATACTTTGAAACATCATGAATTCTTTGAATGGTGATTTACCTATTATAACTCTTGACCTTCTATCCTTGTAGAATAATATTATGAGTGCAATCAATCTACAATAATTGTGTAATGAAAACCTCTGGGCTTAATATTACCACCCATTTCTCTCATCAGAACTTAAATTGTACCCTGTTCATGTAAATTACTGATTAATCTTTAAAGCTCGTTCACCTGATGAATAATTGTGAGAAATAAATACATGATGTATAAGCAATATATGGCAGTAAATAGATTGTTGAAGTGAATTATTCAATTTTTGGCATATTCAATACTTTTACAAAGCATTCATGAACATGAAAAAAGTTTATATTGAATTTACACATGTACCTACTTTGTAGTTTATTACATCATAAGTGCTTCAAAATTGCTCAGTGACTGTAATCTTTATTTTCTTTCATGTTAGATATATCCTTCCAGATAAAAAGTTCTTGTATAAACTGTATTATAACTCAATGTAGAACACAACATATTTTTTTTTCAAAAAACTGCTATTTTGAATGGGATTTTGGATGTCACATGTTGAAATGGGGAAAAAATATGGAAATAGTTCATTATATGTTTTTCTTTACAGAAAGAAAAAAAATACAGGGTGTTTGTACAGAGCAAGAGTACAAACACAAGAGTACAGTGCTGTATTATAAACTCTTATCACCTCCCTCTCCATAAGCTCTTTTGATCGACATTGACTTTTGACAGTCTGAAGCCCACTGCCACAAAAGAATTCACATTAGTTAACAGCTAAATTTGTAGAAAGAGATTTCCAACTAGTAATCAGCGCTTGTCCCACTCTGCTCTGTGATGGTTCAGTGCCACCTGAAGTCCTGTGTGCAGTTTTGGACACCACAATATAAGAAGGATATAAAGCCATTAACATCTAAAGGAGGACTACAAAGATGGTGAAGGGTCTGGAGGGGAAGCCATATAAGGAGCAGCGGAGGACACTTGGCTTGCTCAGCCTGGAGAAGAGACTGAGAGGAGACCTCACTGCTGTCTACAGCTTCCTCATGAGGGGCAACAGAGGCGCAGGCACTGATCTCTTCCCTCTGGCGACCCGTGACAGGACCTGAGGGAAAGGTATGAAGCTGTGTCAGAGGAGGATAGGGAGGTTCTTCACCCAGAGGGTGATTGGGCACTGGAACAGGTTCCCCAGGAAAGTGATCATGGCATCAAGCCTGACAGAGTTCAAGAAGTGTTTGGATAATGCTCTCAGGTACATGGTGTGGTTTTGGGTTTGGGTTTTTTTTTTATACTGGACCAGGAGTTGGACTTGGTTGATCCTTCTTTGTACCTTCCAAATCAGGATATTCTGTGATTCTAGATGTGAACTTTACTTAAAGCTAGACAGGGTTTTGCAAAGAGGGGTGGTAGAATCTGTGTACAATAAGGCTCAGAATGATCAGGAAGTCTATGTTTTCTGCTGAGTGGTATTTTATTCAGCAAGACAGTTGCAACCCTATGCCATTTCAGTCCTCCTATTTACACGCAGCATGCAGGATTTAGGATGAAGATAAGTTTTCATCAAAAAGTTCAATGTTATAAATGAAAGTAGAAACAGATTAAAAAATGTCTAAGAAAAATCCAAGGCTTGAAATTAAAAGAAAATTTTCAGCCATCGATGTTACCTCTAGTGGTAGAGAGATGACTTGAGAGCTTTGACTTCTTTCTCCTTTTTCCCTCTACCTATGTATCTAATTGCATTTGATTCTCCCATGTTCAGAGAAAACAAGATAAGGGTTTTTTTCATTTTCCTACTTTTTAATTTAATTTTTCCAACAGCAGCAAAAATGCAGATTCCCATGACTTTTAATTAAGAAGTCCTTGAGTTAACAGTGGTGGTATCATTTTAGCCTTCCAGGTAGGTAGTGTTTTGTGTTTTAGTCATTACAATGCAAAATACAAAACTAATACATTATTCTTTCACTATACTTCCACAACTTGGGTGGGAGGGGGTTTTTTTTAATGTTTTGCTTTTCCTGATGATACCATGTATTTATCTGCTGCCTCTTCACCAGATGTTTTATGGACAGATTGCCTCATTAACTTTTTTCTAAGTAATGCCAGGATTTTCTTTTGTTCATGCAAATCTTTGTATAGCATCAAGTACTTACTCAAAGACCCATTCAAAGAGTCTCATATACATTTAAAGGAAAAGAAAGGGGAGTAAGGGAAGAAAAGGAAAGTGAAGCTATCAATGTTTGATAATTCATAGCAAGTGGCATCTTTTAAGAAATGATAGCTCCTTTATGTAAAACAAAACAAACAACAAACAACCTCCCCCCACCAAAACAATCAAAAACCCAAACAAAAAACAATGCCATAAAGCAAAAAAATCTCAAACATGAATGGATGTTTTTGCCAGATACCAGTAGATTTGCATTGCTTTATGGCTCACCAAATAGCTACTGCAGGGAGAAGCCTATTCTATTCTTGAAAAAGCTAAATTCTTTGCTTCATGCCCTTGATCTCTGAGGACAGATAACAGGAGGAGACTGCATGAAGCTCCCCTGTTTATTTTAAGTCTGGATAAGCGGATCAGAAAGTTATAAACATAGATGCTGCTAATAAATATACTGTTTGAGTATATTATGATAACAATTACTTCTATTTTTTTTTTGCAGTGGAAGCAGATAGAGAGATAAATCACTAAGTTATCTAGCTGAGTCCTCTTTGTATTAAAACACGTAACGCTTAACCAGTAGTTATTTCTTGCATTAGGATCCACTTTTGCCTGTCACTTTGCTCTTTCACGGTATAGAGCCATATTAACCTTTGAATTAAATGTATCAGTTGAGAACCTGAGCAGGTGTGGATATTCTACTTCTTGAAACCAAGAGATAGTATGACCCAGCTGATGAAGAGAAATGCTTTTCACTCAGACAGGTGTTACCATTTGTTTTGCTACTCACTTTCTGCTCTAACCTTAATCTGAAGATTCTTATTTCAGTTATCATGCATCTTGACAGTACACAGCATTACACATAATAGTTTGGATGCTCTTTTGAGTACTTCTGAAATTTTGTACAATATCCTTAATTACTTCAGCTACATCATAGGATAGTTTTATTGAACTTCAAATCTCAATGATTCAGTAATTTTCATTTTCCCTTATTTAGACTTGACTTTTGTTAATTTTTATGTCTTTTTTTCTGCTTTGTATGCAAGAAAATTATATGCCTAACTTATTTTAAATGGAAAAATTGACTTCCTTCTATTACCTAAGGAATTCTTTATTTTAAATATGTCAGACATGAAAGATTTTCTTCTCCTCTCATTTTTGTTCGATGTTCAGTTCTGTTATTCAAGCTCAGATTGGTCTCTAACTGTTATGAGTTGATGCAATCCATGATTATGTGGATTTTTATTGGCCTAAGATACTGGAGACTCTTAAGGATAATAGCTGATTTCATTCTCATGTTGTATATATTTTACCCAGAAATACCTTATTCGCCTTGCAATTTGTGATACAGATTTAAATAAAGACTAGTCTTAACAGTTTAGGTTATCACAACAGTTTAGGTTACTCACAATCTTTGTATTTCAAGTTATTGATACATGGCCTGTAGTTGGACACATTTCCAGAAAGTTCATTAATGTATACATTATGGTTATAAAGAGGGTGAAAAACAATTTAGTTTTATTTGAATAAAAATGGACTTAACAAGCTTTGGAAGCTGATAATGGTATAAATCTATCTCAGAAATGAGGACTGTTTTTAAGCTGCAATTGATAGTTACTAAAGTGCTATCAATTTTAGAACTTCCTTCTATATTGATAATATATATATAGTAATACATATAGTATCCTCTTTCTCTCAGCAAGGACATGCAACAATATAAATGCAAAAAAGGGAAAATGAACTTATTTAGTTTAAAAAAAAGAACAAACATACTTCAACTTGATTTTAAATTTAACTGAAAAATCTGCTTGTATCAGAAGTTCCTACACATGGGAACTAGAGTATCTGGCTGATTAAATCATACTATATGCAATTAAAGCATAAATTAAGCATATGTGTTTCTCATTATCTTGCAATACAAAGAAATGGTGTGTATGCACAAATGCACAATGAATCGTGTATATGTCAGAAAGGTCAAGACACATTATGATTTTAAACTAACATTTTTGAACAACATATTGAATAAGATAGGCAAGTCTACCATTAAGATTGTTGAACTCTTGCATATTGCTCATAGAATTATGTAATTCCTTACAATTAATCTTTTGCAAACTGCATTTAACAGTGTAGCAACTATGATTTTGCAAAGAAAGCATTTTGAAAATTACCTTCTCAGAAGCAAGCTTTTTTTGTTTTTATCCCTTCAGCTCTGTCTATTGCTTAAATCCTGTCAAGTTTATGCATACCTACGAAAGACAAAATTTAGATGATAGTAGTGTAACTGGACAAAACCTAGTGATGCAAATAGGAAAACCATGATGTTTTCTTTGTTGTTTATAATACTGATTAGTCAACAACTTTTCAGAGCTTATTCACTCATCGGTTTTATGTTCCTCTAAGGTAATTTTTATGTATAGGACTTAAGTATAGCATATGGACAATTTTTTAAAGGTTCAGACATAACCTTTATGGTTATAAGAGGGGAAATCTTGATTTCAAAATAATGTTAAATTCCATTTCAGATTCCATATCTGTCTCTCAGTATGCCTTGTGTGTGTATATCTTGATTTTTGTCCCTATTTTCAAAATCACTTTTTTCTCCTGCTTTTATGTGAAGTACCTACCCAAGCAGAAAAAGTGGCAAGGACAATGGCAAGGAAACAAAATGCTTTTATCTCTAATCCTTAAACTACCATCATGTCAAAAACATTTGATTATTGCAAATATTAGAAAAGAAAAAAAGCTTCAGTAATTTTCATATATAAGTTGACAACATTGCTTTAAATTAGAACTCATACTAATTAGTTTCTTCTGTCACATAACAAACACAGCTATTTTTGGCACATGAAGGTTTAATGACAGATTGTCTGCTTCAGTAAGCATTGCCAAAAGTCAGTAAATGTTCCCTAAGTGGCTTTTTTCCCGAATAAACCATTCAAGACACATTCAACATATACAATATCTTGGTCATGGATCATCCCAAATATTTCAGAATACTGGTTTGTCTTACATATTCTGTTGTCCTTTCAGATTAGAAGTCATACCAACTGGTTAACATAACCATGCTGGAACACCATGTAAGGTTGTCTCAGTTTTTTCCTTCTGTTTCCAGCTGCCCTCCCCTTAATTCTTGGAGGATTGATTCACATATCAGTATAAGGCTACGTAAGCTCATTTTAAGTTATCATTTCCTAAGTTTGGAAACAGTATATATTTTTCCAGTATTCTTTCACATTTTATCACTACTTCTGTGATAACATCAGTAATTTCAAGGCTATTTTGCAGATGCTTCATTAGGCTTCTTGTTATCATTGACTTTCAGTTGTCAAGTTTGCCACAGTACAATAAAGCTGAAATTATAATTGCATCAGATAGTTTTATCTCATGCTGAAGGATATATGCTTCATTCTCCAGATGTCCAAAACATGTAGGCACTTTTTATATTCATGCATTTTGCTCCTCACCTTCTATTCCATTGCAGTTTGTAGTTGCATTCAAATATATAAGGCATCAAGTGCGTTTCACTGCTGATCACTGAACAGAGTTATCTCTGCCTTTTCAGGCTGTAAATAGATACATCTTGTTTCATGCCTTGTTCTGGGCTGTCAGCAGCAAAGATCCACCCTCAAAATTCCGACATGAAAGCAATATTGCTTTCTGTGAGTGTATATGAGGATAGCAAACCTGAAAGTAATTTTCTCTGAATTGCTGAAAGGGTGCTCATCAAGTTATGTTAGCCTGAAAGTGTCCTGCCTTTGTCCGTGTTTTATAAACTGCTGAGGATTTCACTGTGCATAAAGCCAGAGGAAGCACATCAACACCTCATCTCATCCCTGCATAACATTGCCTGTTGCAGCTCATTTAACAACCCTTGTGAATAAAAGAATTATAGCTTCCATAAGTCCATAGACTCTTAATTTAAAATATGAATATAGTTGCAGTTTGCTACATCCGTTTTGTGTTTGTCTATTTACATTTACTATCTGAAGCCTAATTTTCAAACACAGTGGATGGAACCTGAATTTTGCTTCCAAATATCTACCTTGAAAGTACTAGGAATATAGAACCTTATCTCAAACTAAGGTTTCTTCAGAGTTGCATTGAGCTGACTCACAAAGCAGCTAGTATTTCCTAATATTTTTATAAGTATATAGTTCATAAGTATATAATATAAGTTTATAGCTTCTTTTTGTTCAGATAGAATGTTTCAGACATTTGCAGAACATAGGAAACCTGATTTACTAATTTAAATTTTCGTCTGTGCTATAATAGCATTAAACAGGATGTCTCAAAGAGAAAAAGACCTCTGAGTTCAGCAAATGCATTAGCCTTGCCTTGAGAATTTGTTACTGCATTAGCAACTTCAACATTTATGAACAAGTGGGAGAATACTTAACTCAATGCAAATTAAAGCAGAAAACACACCTGCTGTGTTTTCTTTTGCCATAGTCATCTTTGTTGTTCAAATACAGAGACATTGACGGTATTTGGGGGTTGCAGTAGAATGGTGCTTTTTGAAGGCTATGATTAACTAGTTGACAGTAGTGTTGATTTAACTTCTTTCCTGATTATGAACAAAATTCACTGCTGAAGCTTTGTCATTTAGCCAACGCATCATAAACTAATAATTTACACTACAATATGTGCGGAGCAGTTCTTTTTTCTCTAGTGCAGATTCATGATTCTCAATTACTTATTCAGGAAGGTGTTAAAACACATTCCTTACAGGACATCACAGAGAAGGTATATTGAGAAGAGAGTATTTTTAAAAGGTAGATAAAATAGCAAGTATAAAGAGCAAAATGGCAGTTATCTTCACATTCTCTTGGCATTTGTATTAGAAAAGTGCATTGCTGCTCAGTGTTATTTCCAATTTCAGTTGTGAAATGATGTTTTCCTTCCCTGATGTAATTTAATATTCTTTGCTATACTCTGTTCTATTCCTAAGATGGCTGTATTTAAATAGGAAATTAAGAAACTCTCTTAAGTACATAGATTCTACATTTTTCCCCCCATATAATTATTTGGAATAGTTTTTTTGTGAAAAAAAGTATGTAGGAGAGTAAAACCGATCTCTTACCTCTTCAGTTTTCCCTACTTCTTCTTCTTTTCCTGCTTTGTAAAAATGTCCCAGTTAGAACTTCTCTGACATGGTCATACCACTCTCACCAGTGGACACCAAAACCTTACTCAGCTTTCTTATATTGTATTTTTCATGTCAGGACTATGCAACAGATAGGAAAACATGAATTATAATTACATAATAAGTTTCATTACATGGAAAATTTGGTAGAATAGACAGAATTTGCTGCTTGAAAAGTTTCATCTGTATTGTATGAAGGTACTACCAGAAGGTATATTCAAAATATAGGTCTCTAAAAGAACTTCAGAAGGTCCAAACGTGCCTGAGTGGCTAAGGTCTAAAATTGTAGGCGGAATTAAAAAGTTTAATACTAAATGATTAACACAGATGCAATAATAAAAACAAAGAGAAGGTAATTATTTTCAACACAGAATGAAATCTAGGAGCTAGGAAAATGTTAGTTTGGTGATCAGTAGAGATCAGGAAGCAAATCGAATTTGCAGAATATTAGGAAAGATGATAAATGCAGACAATATCATTAGGACACTAAAGCCTTAGTGTGCCAGCAATTTGGATACAATGTGCAATACAATCTCATAGAGAAAAAATTCAGAAAACATTGGAAAGATGGTCAAAGATGAGGATCAGTTCTATACAAAGAGCAATTGGATAGATTAAGACTCTTCAGGTTGGGAAAGAGATAGACTTCCAGCAATGTATTTCACTTCAGCTATGATGACCAGGGTGAAAAGGAGTAAGGGAGTTTTTCGCCAGTTGTATCTTGAAATTTAAAGTTCCAAATCAACATGAGGAGAAAGTAAATAACATAAAATCTCCACTGTGTTTTGTTATTTTATTTTTCAAATAATATGATTGCTAACCATAATAGTTTGGACTTGGCTCCCCCACCAAGCACCCAAGACCATAGCAAACAGCTTCCCCCCCCTTTTTATGAACACAGGGGAAGGAAAGGGAAGGAGAAAAACCACCAAAAAACCGAAATAACAGAACCAAAGCAGTATATATATATTTTACACTTATATACAGTTACAAAAACTATATACATATAAGAAAGAGAATCCCAACACCCCAAAAACCCAGAAAAACAGATATACACGGCCAATAAAAAACTAGCAAACAAAATGTTAATACTTTCCTTAAGAAAGCAGAGTCCACACCACCAGATCTCTCCTCTCGAATTGGGAAGAAGCAACAGCCTCTCAAAAAAACTTACAGGCCTACATGCCCACATGAGAAACCCAGCCACAAAGAGGTTGCTTTGCTTTCTCCAATTCCACCGGAAGAGATCTCTTTTCCAACTTCCTCCCCCCTTCTATTTTATTTTACTAAATTCCATTCTTTTTGTAAAGACTACTTTATTATTACATGAAGAAAAGACTTGCTTATTATCTTGACTTTTATATTTAAGATAAGAGTAAGAACAAACAGGACTTTTTATGCAGATATTTCTGCCTCTCAAAAGGTCAGTTGCCTCATCTACATACAAACCTGCAGATATTTCAGAGGTTCGATATGGAGAAAGATCACAAGTTACAAAAATATACACATTTGCAGTAGACAACATGGAAAAGAGAAGACTACCAAACACCTTAGTTCCTTTTTCCTTATGCAAACTGACTATATTTTCTTACCCTTTTACTGCTATCTGGCAAATGCTTACTGTTGAAAAGTAATATGTTAATGTGTAGTGATGTGCCATGTTATTCTGTGCCTAATGCTGTTCTCTGAATCCATTCTTAGATTTCTAGCACAGAAACCTTCCATACCTTTGTATTAGTAAGGTCTGACATTCGTAAAATCCTGTATTAAAAAAAAAAAAAAAGAAAGAGAAAGAAGAAAAAGTTCTTGACTATGTATAGCTCATATATTCTGCAGGTTTTAAAACAGAAAACTGACTTTTACTCACAAATACTGATATGTAGCTGCAGTTATAGATGTATTTTTGGCTAACATTTGACAGAAGCTACTTCAGATGGCTCTTTCAATTCTGTTTTTTCATCTCTGTCTCTGTATACCTTCTGTTTGAAGATAAGCCACCTGAGTGGCTTAGGGATCAGGGTAAGCTCATCCAAAAGGTCATGATATAATAAATAAATCTTGACCTACTCCTACACAGACCTACATCTACTTCTGTAGAAATGCAACTACTGAGACAGGGATTTTATATCTAGTACTTAGTACAAGTAATTGAAAATTAAGAAAATACTTGTTTTCTTTCTCCAGAAAGGGGCAATACAGACTGTCATTTGTGTTTTTACAAACTATTAGAGATTTATTCTCTGATTTTATCATAGCATTTATTATTCATGAGCTTTGAGCCATCTAGATGCAAAATAAAATAGGTGAAGTATTTTGAAATGTTCTTCAAGACTGGAAAGTTCTAGAAGTTAATACAAGTATGGAACAGGTTTTCCTATTAGTTTTAAAAGGCTTGTGGTTCCTGACTTAGATAGTGAAGAGCAACAGTAATTCTTGAAGTCTAAAGATGATCATTTCTTTCAGCACAAAATAATTCTTTTTGGAAATTTCCCCAAGCAACTTTAAAATGTACGTGTACCATAACAATATGAATGGCTTAATCCAATGCTTTTCAAAATGTCTTCTTTTGAGAACACAAATATATATATTTACTTTAGAGAGTCATCAATTGCTGGCGTGATTAACTCTTAAAACATATAACAGTTCTCTAAGCCTAAAAAAATGGGGTTTAAGGCTCTTTTTATTTTGAAAGTCTTAGTAATTGCTAGCAGCCTACATTCATATGTACAGAAGTGTCTAGAAGCTTAGCTATTTAATATTAACCTATTCGTTATCCAGCAATCCTGCATGAATGTTTGAGATTTTTCATTCTGATGCTCCACATCTATGTACTAACTCAAAAGTTTATGTAGCAGTTTGTTTTGATGAGAGTTAAAGATGCTGAACAGGATTAGACAGGGAAAGAAAGAGGAATTTTCTCTCCAAGGCATCCAGACTCTTCAGACTGAGAGACCTTTCCCTCTTCTTCCATGGAATAAACTGATTCAGTGCCAAATGAGAAGATCTTAAGGTATCATTTATTACAGATATTTTCCCTCACCAACAGGTCTGTTTCAATATATAGTTAGGAAGAACTATGAACTTGCTGGTTCTTTCCTCTATCATAGTAAGTACTGATAAAAACACAACCAAAAATGAACCATAAAACCCTCAAAATTTTTGTGCTCCTTGCTCTATAGTCAAAATTTGAATGTTTGTGGGAAAAAAGATCTTTCTGTCTGCTATGTTAGGTATAACAGATACAGAGATATCTCTACTGAAAGAATCAGGAAAAGAAGTAAATATTGAAAGGATACATAGTGGAAAGAGGGTTGTCTGGTGAATAATGAAACAGTAAAGGGGACCATTGCACAAGAAAGGAGTTGTGAGACAGTTTAGTTGTCTGTTGTGTTCTCTTTCTTACTCTGGTAGAAATTGAGACTTTATGATAAAACTAAATTAATATACATGCAATTTGTGAAAAATTTCTACAGTAGGAATACATGGTAATGCAAGCCCTGCTTTTCTGTGACAAGTCTTGTGGTCATAATTAATAATCCTTGACAGTGCTATTATTCATTGACTGCATAATAAACATTAGAGATAGCAAAGTGGTTTGACAACAATCAATGGGTTACTGTAATAAGTGATTATAAGATATCAAGGAAGGACCTTTAGGGCATGAAAATTGTTAGAATTTTTATTCATATAAAAGATTCAGAATTTGAGATCACTTTACTGAGAGATTATGGAGCAAAACATCCATAGTCTAAAAATACAGTCTTACAAACGAAAAAATACAAACATGCTATCCAATTTCTTCAGTGAAACAGGATACTGACTGCAAGATGGGAAAAACTGAAGTAATTTCTTCAAAACTGTCACTAAGCAGCATTCTTGCTGGGTAAAAATCTGCCACTGTGTTTCTCACAAGATTGTTGCCTTGTAACAGATTTGTGGTCGAAAATATAACGAGTTTACTGGAACTCATTCAAAAGTTATTTTCTCCCCAGCATAAACTGCTTGGATTCTTAATTTTACTGTCTATTATTAGAAGTAGAAAACATTACCAAAGCAGCATAAGAGAAGTGACAGTGGTATATGATAGAAAAAGCACAGCTAGGCATATCACAACAGGCAATGCTTTCTATTATTTCAGTGATTCCCATTGTATATGTGTCCAGTTTGGATTGGCAGTAGCCTGTCTCTATTCCAGGGCAACGTCAGAAGTCTTCAATAATAACATGAAAAAAAAATCTCATTGATCTCTACAGAATATTGCTGTTATTTCAGGATTTATTACTTGCAAAAAGAATGATGGATAATTATTTTACACAGTGTATTCTCACAGCACTGGCATCTTGTCTAAAAATATTATAAGTCTGAGTCTTCAGGAACATCTAGTTTTTAAATATGGTTGCACGTGAAAGAGAAGAGCTAAAACAAAGTTCTAATGATGCAGTGTTATATATGAAGCAATGCCTAATGCTTAAGAGTTGGTAAGCTTCCCTACACGATGCTTTTGTCTTTATTTCTATGGTAGTGTTATTCCAGTTTCTCTGGGGCAAGCCCCATATACTAGAATGATCTCAAGAAAACAAAGGTATTTTAATTTAGACCTGTGCAGGAGGTCTGAAGATTCATATGACTTAAGTCCCTTATCCATCCTCTTCATTATGCCTCTAGGATGCAGCTTAGGGCCTCAACTTTGGTGTTTGTAAAGCAGCTTTTTGTGTTAGCCTCTCTCGTTTCCATGGAAATCATCTAATGCATTTTTGGCACTTTTCATCTGCTGTTAAATCTTCCAGTCTGCTTCCATTCCTTAAGCAGAATACTGCTTTCTTTCAAAATACAGACTTTCTGCTCTTGAAGCTCTTGTTTCTTTGCTGTCTCTGTATTGTCAACCAATGTTCACTGTACTTTTAGTTTCCCTATATTGGTATAAATTATCTCTGCCTGATCTAGCTTGTTCACTGAATCCTAGGGCAAGACTGCAGAAGTAGATAAGCAGGGATGTAAGTCTGTGTTGCCACATGGAATGAAAAACTATAGCATTAAATCAAATACAAAATATTTAATCATACTCCTCAAATGAAGCAAAAGTTTCTTTCTGTTTTAGCAGAAGATAACCAGTACTGCTTTACATATTATTCACATATTACTTGATCCAGATAAACATACTGTTTTGCTTTCACTTCATTTCAGTAACAAGTAGGAAAATAGTCACATAAATGAGGTAACTTTTCTGTACAACATAGTGTGTTTCTAAATTGAAATACTGTGCCTAGATTCCACAATTTAGAAGGTTCTGGACTGATTGTAAATATTCCAGTAATTACATTAGAAAGATGGAATAATTATAGAACTAGAAAATATGGTCTACATGGAAAGAATGAAAGAGGAAATATTTTCCAAATATATAAAATATAGCTGATGAAGGAAAGGAATTTTTCCAGAAAGGCAAGAGGGGAGTGGTTTAAGTTATAACAAAAGAGACTAGATTAAAGGAGAACAGTTAAAATATTCCCTCAAATGAGACTACTAAAATATTGAAGAGAATTTTCTGGTATGACTGTGGAGCTGCTATTGATGGAGTCTCAATAATTTGAGACTTTTGAGTTCAGACAATTATTAAGCAGAAATTACAAAGGCATAATTAATCTTGCCTTCAGGCAAGAGAATGCATCCTTTCTAGTTTGTCTTTAAAGTTATTTTTATGATAGATGTCTACAAAGCCACTGATTTCTCTTTCAGATTTCTCTTTTACAGTATATCTATTTTGAGCAGAAAGTACTTTTGAATCCCAAATTGCTTTCATTAGACTGCAAATCTCCTTGATTTCAAGTCAAGGATTAATCTTTAATTACAGCTACTAAATTTCATAAAACAGTATTTCTTTGTCTATAGTGGATCATTTCTGTCTGTAAAAATACACAATTCAATCTTTCAGTGCCCAAATGAGCAATCTGTTGTAACTTAACTTCAGTCAGCAGCTCAACACCATGCAGTCCCTCCCTTATTCCTCTCCATTCTCGACCTGCCCTGAAAAAGGTAAAACCTGTGGGTTGAAATAAGAACAGTTCAAGAATTGAAATAAAGATAATAATAACAACAAAAAATAATAATAATGATGATGAGAATAATCATAATAATGGTAAGGAGAGAGAGAAAAAAATTAAACCCAGGGAAAACAGGTGATGCACAATATAATTGCTCACTATTGGAGCAATTACTACATTCACCAATGTCCAGCCAGTTCACCTGAAGTGATTGGCACTTCCCAGACAGCTCCCTCCAGTTTATTTCCTGAGCATGGCATTCTATGGTGTGGAAAATCCCTATGGCTAGTTTGGGACAGCTGTCATGGCCATGCTCCCTCCCAGTTTCTTGTGCAACTTCTCACTGGTAGAGAGTGGGAAACTGAAATGTCCTTGACTTAGGGTAAGCACTACTTAGCAACACCTAAAACATCACTGTGTTACCAATATTATTCTCGTACTAAATCCAAAACATGGCACTCAATCGATTGCTAAGAAGAAAATTGACTTTATATCAGCTGAAACCAGGATAGGGTTAAAATTCTTTAATCTGATGCAGGAAACCCAGGTAGAACAGCCTTGTCTTCCAATTCAAATAAACACATGTATTTTCTGAGACTGAAAAGTTCGTTCATGTCTTTAGTGATGCTGTGTTAGTACAGACAGTGCAGATGGTGACAAGTATCTTCTGTGTCAGTGTAGCAGGTGTTTCCTGTGTCTCATTTTCTGCAGTACCTTCCAAGTTTATAGCTATTTCAGTCACCCTTCTTTTGTCATACTGTGGATCTGTCATCATTCATGTAGGGATCTGCTTTTTCTTCATTTTTCATTATTTTGCAAGAAGAACCTGAGAAACTGGGATTCCTGCTAAATTGCCTTGTAACTCTCCCTTTCTCCTCATACTACTGAAATTTTTGTACCGCCTTTGGATTGCAACTAGTTCATCAAAAAACCTGATGCAGTCAAAGTTCTGCCATCTATCTAGGTTGTTCAGAAAGTATTAATCATCTAGGGTTGAGCATCACTTTTTACTATTCCTCTGATGTTTTAGTCCAGACAACTGTGGAGTGACATACAAGAAGGAGGGGAACTAGTAAGTGTACATATCAAAGCATCCTGGTATGAATGTAGAAACTTCTCCAGTATTCATAGTGCTTCAAACCACAGCCAGGACAATGTGACCGTATGGCTTCTGGACACTTTAATCCCATAAATATTATGGTGAAGATTTTCAAGACTCTTTTTTAGTAGCAAATGGTCCATGGGTATGAGAGAGAACTGCAAAGATTTGTAGTAAGAGGAAAGGCCTTGGCAGTAGTATCTCAAATCCTCTTGCAACTGCTAGAATGCATTATACTTTTATCTCTGTTTTTAAACTATATGACTAGAGCATCATGCATGTTCCTTAGATAATAAAAACATGGTATTCCTTTTGCTGTGAGAAGAACATAGGACACTGAATGTTTGTAGCAGCTGGAACACAATTCATATGCCTGGGATGCCATTTTTCAGTTAGTTTTTTTCCTGAATGAAATTCGGTTCATGCACTCAAAATTTCTCCACAATGTGAATTGAAGCATGGCAAGCGTTGCCCAGAGAGATTTTGAATGGAAGTGTTTAAGGCCAGGCTGGATGGGGCCCTGAGCAACCTGATCTAATGAGTGGCTTCCCTGCCCAGGGCAGGGGAGTTGGAATTAGATGATCTTTAAAGTCACTTCCAATCCAATCAATTCTATGATTCTTTGAAATGGAGTTGGCTGGAGATTCACTTCAAAGGCACATTACTTCTCCAAACTAAATAGCTCATGTACACTCATATTTCAAATTTCGTTGCCTTTTCTAAACCTTATTTAAACCTGCACGTCTAATGCATAGCTCTGAAATGTTTTATTTGAAGAAAATGTTTAAAATTGTCTCTTTAACCATCATTTAGATGCCCAGGTGTTCATTGAAGGTAGATTAGAATTCAGTTCCTGCTCTTGCTGTGATGCTCCTCACAGTGATCCTTTGAAGCATAGGATTGCAGATAATTTGTCAAGGCACCCTAACCTTCTTGAAAAGTACGAATAGAAAAACTTTCTTTTTATTTTTCTCTTTGGAGCACATCACTGCTGTACAAAATTCAGTATTTGTCCCATTTGGACATTCAAGCTTGCCACTTTAGTAGGAGATCACTGTGTGACATGCTTGGTACTCTGGTGTCAATTGAGAACAGGGTAATCACAAATGTACAAAAGCTGATAAAAAGAATATGCTATGCTGTATGTCTTAAAAGGTTTAATATTTTAAAATTATTTTTTTAATTCTTAGCCTGTTTAATTTCACCCATTTTACAACATGAAAATTAAAACAATGTAACAAACTCAGACATTATATTAAATGTTTATCACCATAAAATCTAAGGTCAGAACAAGCATTATATAAAAGATAGTAGTTGACCAGTTAAACTCTGTTTCGGTCTGGGCTTTTTTCACATATAGAGATACTAAAAATATTCTTTAAGACTCCTGTAATTCTTTAGCAGTATTAGCTGCCCCAAAAATAGCTTCATCTAGCTTCATAAGTAATGAAGAAAAATAAGCACTTCTAGGTGGTGATTCTTGGATCTTAAAATCTACATTGTAAACTGTTAGAAGGTATTAACACTACTCTATGTGCTATACCACCTATTGGAAACAAAAGACAATTTAAAATTATTGTATACATTTATCTGGATTATAATGAAATGTATTGTTCCTGAAGAAGGAATCAAGAAAACCATAAAACACTTCTATTTAATTCTGATCTAAAATGGTGTTTTTTCTGGGCTTTCAAAGGCTTATCTACTGATGGAGCATCTCAATCTAAGTTAAATGGCTTAAAAAAGAGGATAGACATGTAATGTTTTACATGGAGGTTTTTGAAATGTATCCTTAATGAGAACCCTGGATGGTTCACTGCATCTTTAACAAGTTCATAAAAGCTTTAATGTATTGAACACAGACAAGGGTAAACTTGTTGAGAGGAATATCAGATCATCTTATTTCTCTGAGAACATTTTCCTTGAAATAGGCGTCTCTGCATGACATTTTTTCAAATATTTTGGAGACAGCTTGATGATCTCGGTATATTCAAAATAAAGGCTCTTTAAAGATCAAAATAACTTCTGGTTTAGATACTTGTTTCCTTTGGGATTTGGCTTTTCTTATAGTGCTAGTAACCTTTCCTCTCTAGGTGGATAAATATTTCACCTAGATTTCTATCACTCACACTGGGAAAACTTAGATCTCTACAGTGAAACTTTTTTGTTAAAGACCTTCAGTGTGTTCAAAAGTAATTAGTTAATAGGAACTTACAGTTAAAGATATTTCAAGTAGAATGATGTCTGCTTTATAATTTCAGCATGTTCTTTCCTCATCAGTTTTAGCTGTTTCCAAATTTTTTTAGAATATCTTTCTCTATTCCAATATTTTGACTTTAGAATGAGTACTGACCCTTCTGCTCTTGTAATCATGGATGTAAAGATTTCAATGATAACTTTTATTATCTTTATAAGAGTTTTTAAAAGCTTGAATCAAATTTATTCTCTTTTTGCTCTAAGTCTACCATATATATAGAAAAAGCATCATTTTAAGAATCAAATTCCAAAAAGACAAGATTTATCACCAAACTTAGATATTGAATAAATACAATGTGAAAAGCTTTTCCCTTACCCCATGATTAGAAAGGTTTAATGTGTTAATATATGTGTGAAAAATAGTGTGATATGATGCCAACAGATTGTGCATACAGTGCACTGTGGATTTTTGTTTAAACCAAGCTGTGTAGCTTGTGTACTGCAATTAGTAACAAAAGCTTCTCCTTTGTGAACTGGTGAGGGGTGAGGAGGAACTTGACTAAGGGAGAGGATATTCAGTTTGCCTAGGGTTTCTTTTAGAATTGCCCTTAATGTGTTTGTCATTCATATAAAACTGAATCTTCACTGTATCTTTTAATCATATTTAACTCCCTGCTGTTACTAACTGTGCTTCCACCCTAAGATCTCTCTGAACTGTTTAGGTTATATAGACAAGAAAGAAGATATGATGTCTAGAAATCAGAGATGCAAAATACTAGTGGATAAGGTACTACTGGTATGTAGGTTGTCTGGGATTTTTTTCCAAATTACCTTCACACCAGGTTTTTAGACACAATTTCAGCATCTCCCCCATTGCAGTGCCCCCAAAACTCCAAGGTACAGAACTGTAGGATAATTGCTATCAATTCAGACCAGAAATGGTGCAAAAAGAGAAATTAAAGTTAACTTTGGCATTTTAATAAAAGTATAGCATGAGGATAACTTATAGTTGGATGGACTATTAGAAGTAAACAAGTCTACATTTTCAGGTTTTTTTGGCTGCTTTTGTGAAAATTTAAGTGTGTGTGTGTAAGAAGCTAGGACTTGCAGCTTCTGCTCAGCTTTCATTCACTGTGTTTTCTTAAAGAGTGTCAGTGAACAAGCTTTTTCCACTTCTGGAAAACACGGACATCTGCAAATGTAAAAATGTCTTTTAGGTATGAAAATTTACTAGCTATTTCCTTCTCTGATCAAGAGGTGTTTGTATAATAATTCATGTGAAATATTGATTGAACATAGAAGACAAAAATCTTGCATCAAGTGTAAAAATTTTCCTTCACCAGGGATGTCTTTTTGGTGTCTGCACCTAGTTTGTAAACTATACATTACAATCCTGAAAGTCCATAGTAAATAAAATAATTCTCAAAATTTGCCAATACAATGACACCCCTACCGACTCTCTTCAAAGCCTGTGTACTGTAGCTGAGAGATTATTTTCCCCTTCTCATCTGCATTTTCATTTACAGCAGATCGTCCAGAATTGCTGAGTTTTCTTGATATATTTCTGTATAAAGAGGTGTTACTAAACAACTAAGGGGGAATTGTTCCACTCTTATTGTCTTGTCTCTTCATTCTGGCATTTACAGTTTATGTCCAGGCTGATTTTTAAGGTTGTATGATGTATGACACTAAATATTTAGAAAGTAAGAAATTTTAGAGAGGCATCTAAAAATTAGTAGAATACACCCTTATGCTCAAAAGAAATTTAGCAGTTTAGAATATTTTGAAAATTATCTCAAGTTGAAAAGGACATATCTTCTAAAAAAGAAAGATATTTAATTTCTATAAATTCCTCAATGCATTGATAAAGTTATATCTGGTTTTACATGGCTAACACAGTCAGCAGGGACAACTGTGGTTGTAAAATATGGATACTGTGTCATACTTTTCTCTCTTATCCACCAGAGTATTGTTCAAAGAACCAGAATGTTGTTCAAAGCAAATCCTCCTAAGTAATACTGATTCTGTCATATTATCTTAATAAATAAAATATTAATGCTAGAACTGCTGTCAAATTTATGGATAACTCTTTTAAGTTTTTGTTGCAAATACTCTCAGTTTTATTAATTGTCAGTACATTACCACTTAGACATCCAAGTTCCATCATTCAGAAGCACCATGGAGTCTTAGTTATTTTGCAGAGAACTTTCATTCATATAACTTTCATTGCACACAACTTTCATTCTTATCAACCGATAGGAGAATCTAACTCAAGACAAGAGAGGCTTTTTTTTCTGAAAGACATATCTGAACAAATAATGTCTTTTGCCACTACTCTATATGTGTCTTTAAGTCCCAGTGATTCTACTGACTTTAGTAGTAAGCCTGAGGGGAAAAACTGAAGTTTATTGGGACATAAATTCTCCCTTTTTTATCCTTTAAAAGATTGTAATTTCAAATTTATTTATGTACAGGGGTTTTTTTTGTTTACTTTAGTCCAAATTAAGGTACATGTTTTATGAGTCCTTCATATTCTTCCTGGAGTATTTAACTGAACTTTTTGTTCTTATGGTGATTACAGAACTGCTCTTGTGGTTCTCTTTTAAAAGTATCAGCTAGATACCCTCTCTGGTTAGTATGTCTAGAGAAGTGTTTCTCAGACAGTGGTCCATGAGACATTGATAGCTGATCTGAAAAAGGGGAATTTTTTTATGTGTGCAAGAAAGAAAAAGTACAAATAAGGAGAAAATTAAGTAGTAGTAGCAAAAGGAAGTAACATTTCAGCTAAATTCCTAGACTGTTCTGTTGTAAATTAAATCCAATGTAGCTTTCAACACTACATAGTTGAAAAGGTAAAGTAAATATTTCATTTAAAATGTTGAGAATCGCTGGAGCAGACCATTCTTTACAATGTCTCTTAATTCTGATTACTTTTCTAAACAGTATGCATGTCAGATGTACATTTAAGTATTGATCAGACAAAATGAGCAATATAAGATTAAAAAAAAAAAAAAGACAAAACAAGAGCAACTTTTAAAAAAAGAAAAAAGAAACAACTATCTCACAAGTGGCTTCTGCATTCAGCCTCACATCAGTTTCTCAGCTGTTATACTCTGAAAGTTGTTTAAGTTAGTATTTTGCACCTAGTTTTTTCAATATCTATGTTTTTCTGCGTAGAGTATTCACACACTATACTTCACATTTAAAAAGGTTGGTATGGGTTACCCCAATACGCCCGTCCTTTATTCATTCTGCTACAACTGAAAAAAGCAGAAGTTCAGCATTTTTGGTTTACACACTTGAATTGATGTTCTCCTTCACAAAAGGAATATTACAAAGGAGCCATTCTTTTATGTATTAAATATATTTATGTAGTAACTATGTCAAATCAGAAACATATGAAAGATCTGTTTCTAAAATAGCTTTAAAGTCATCAGAACAGATCTCTCTTCACTCTGTCTTTCATACCTCCCATTGTTAAATAGAGCAGGGATTTAGAAATGTCTAGAAAGAGTATCTTAACAAAGAAAGAGTTGAAATAAAAATGGAACCTAAGAGAAGAGAATCTTTTGAAGAATAAACTTCTGCATACCCTTCTAGCTCTTTTCTTTCCAACACCATATTCTGGGGTTTTAGAATGCAAGTAGGTTTTAAAAATGCAGAATAAAAAATATCTGAAAATCAGATTGCCACTTGATCAATCCATAATCTGAATTTTCAGTTGTTCCCTATCCATATTTAAAAGTGCCCTGGAATTAATTAATTTTTAAGAAAATAAAGTCACAGGCTGCTCCTCACATAACTTTGCAATTTTAATTTTAAGATCAAAAGAGAAATAATTCCAATTCTTCTCTGTCAAATCTTTATATCTCATTTGGTAATACTTACTTTTTCTTGATTAAATAACAAAAAATCATTCTGAAAATTATTTATATAGCCTGAAAGCTCATTTTCAGTTTGATAATTCTTATTTTCCCTTTGTCCTAAATATAAATATAACCTATTATAGAGATTTAACTAAACTGGAAATACATCAGTTTTTCAATCCAGTTTATTATTGGATATCAGTGCTTTCCAAGAGTTTAATTTTTTTTCATTTTTTGCTATTTCAGATGAAGTTCAGAGACAATGTGTGTACAGTGACTTTTTGTCCTCAAAGTGACATATGCAAGAGCTATTTAAATAGCTATATTATGCTAATAAAGAAACTTTTCATTTCTTGTCAAACATGCAAACCACTTAAAATAAGAAATCTATCCTTGAAAAAGTCAGGAGCAAAGAGAGGTCTTAAAATCACAGTTTTACTTCTCAGGGAAGCTTAGAACAAGTAGTGCCTCTGTAGATGAAAGAGTCCTTTCTCAATAGTGTATAAATCTCAGTAGGAAAACTGGAAAAGAATCCAAGACAGGAAAAATTTTTCTCCAGATATTCTTCTGATATCATTTAATTGAACCAAATGAGATCACCTAAAGAGGCTTTTTAGGAGTCTAGATATTCTGCAACAGCTCTGAGAACAATAGACAAAAACCTAAACTTCACCTTTAACAAGCAGCATTGCAGCATAGAGGGGTAAACAATTTTGCTTTTTTTTTAAAAAAGGTGGTTTTCTCCAAGGAAGTTGCTGTGCCTGATTTTAGTGAGTAGATCAAACTGGAACTCTTTTGAGGTAAAAGAATTTTGTAGAAATTGGTATATACAGCATCAAAAATACATAAGCTTCAATAAAACATTGAGGATGTTACATGTTCTGAAGACAGAGAAGGAGTGTGAGAGGGATAATACAAATATTGGTTTATTAACACTGTAATGTAAGAGAGGACTTTAAAAGCTCTGTGTCCTGTATTGCAAAGGAGTTAAACTGAATACATCCCAAGCAAGCATTAACCTGAGTTGCTAAAATGGAGTATCACCAACTTCACATAGTGTTACTGATGCAGTAGAGCAGCCAAAAAGTACCCAGCTGTAGTCTGTGTTCAAATGTCAGCACAGAACAGCACAACGTATCTAACCCCATCTACCTTCACTGGGACCATCATACAGAGTGCATAGCATTGAATGCTGTCAGTACTAAGATTCTTCCCATCACTACACTATTATTGTGAAAAAATATATTTAATATCCAATCCACCTTTCTCTGAGTTAGCTATAAATTTTTTATCAGAGTATCTGGGTATCTCTGCTCTTCATACCATGTTCTGCATCATTTTTTTAAGCATTTTCCCCTATGTTACTTTTATGTGGTAGTTTCATTCATACACTGAAAGTTCTTGATAATTCATTTTACACCAAGCTGTCCAGCATATTATTCCTGTTAAATACCCTATCTCAAAAAATCCTTTCCATTTCAAAAAGCAATCACATAGAACTGAGGGGAGAGTAACATATTTTACATCCTCAAAACATAGAATCGTAGAATGATTTGGGTAGGTAGGAAGGGAACTCAAAAATTATCTAGTTCCAACCCCTCTACCATGGGCAGGGATGCCACCCACTAGACCAGCTTTCTCAAAGTTCGGTACCACACCTGGCCTTGAACACTTCTAGGGATGAGGTATCCACAACTTCTTTGAGCAACCTGTGCCAGTGCCTCACCACCCTCACAGTGAATAATTTCATTCTAATACCTAACCTAGTCTACCCTCTTTCAGTTTACAGCCATTCCCATATGTGATGATTACAATAGTATCAATTGAGTACAGTGATATTGAATTAAAATTCATGTTTTCAATATTGAATGACATTAGGTAAATAGTTGACTCTATTATTTTTCAGTATAAATGTAGAATATAGAATATTAGTGTGTAATCAAACTTATCAGGTAATTTAAAATGACAATTTGACCCTGAGAAGAAAGGAAAACTTCACTAACTTTCATCACTGAAAGTGAGAGAAAATATTTTTTATTGTGGATATATATTTCTCCCTATGTGCTGTCTTCCAACAACACATCTGCAATATGCTACACGAGTATCAGTGTGCCTAAAAGTGCTCACCATAACTTAAAGACAGAAACCAAATGAAACCTCCTACAGCTATGCATAATTGTATATACAGCTTCCTGAAGTTTACTGAAAGGTTGCCAAACTAGGAAAAGTAGAGATTTACACAATCATAGCAGAAGTCTTTACTTAATTGTTAGATGTACACAGATAACATATTTGGCTTTGCAGCCTAGGCAGGGATAAGGGAGTACATGTAAAATGTGTGCTTTACTTTTAGTTGAACCTGCAATTGGAAACTTTCACCATGACCAGTTTATAGTCAAATGATTCTTGAGAAGCAAAGATGTTTTAACCCGTAGATTGTTTATAGTTTATCATGTTCATCTGGCATAGGTCTGATCCTGAAAGTCCTCCTTTTGAGGTAATTTGAGAGCACCTAGGAAATAAGTTTCAGGCTGAGCAATTTATTATCGAAATGAGATAATCTTCTTTTCATGGAGTTCCTTCACTTTTTTTTCCTTTGTGTTGCATAACCACAGCCCATCAGCACACAGAATCTGTATATGTGCAACAAATCAGTTTTTTGCAACTTGTACCAGGCATGGCTGATTTGAGCCTTTTATTTCTTTGACAGTGAAAAGTTGTGAATAAGTCACTCTCCTGCTGCTTCAACAGCAACACCCCATACCACACAGGGTGGCCATTGCTAATATAAAGCATTAAATGTTTTTTAAGAGAGACACAGATCTCATACTGAGATCTATTTACAGGTATTTCCTCACCAGCACTACATTAGGAAGATGCACCAGTACCTTAAAAACCTATGCACTCTCTATTAAAGGAGAACAAAAATTAAATACCAACTTTTCTATTTTGAAAATAATCCTGCTACAAATAGGACCAAATTAACAGCAGATTTAATTTTTAACTCAAATATTGTTTAAAATCAGATATTTATTTGAAATGTATTGTTACTTCTCAATTTAGTGCAGCTACCCCTTCAGTTTGTGAAGTGTATCAGAACTCACAGGAAAAGCAAATCCAAAGATATTGGAAAAGCTTGCTTGGGTGTGACACAGACAGGAGACATCAACAAGAACAAAGTGTATACCCAAAGTGGCTTCTGTTCTGTTGCATTTCATTAGGGATTTTATCCCATGAACTTTTATTCATAAAAGTGCTATGGACAACAGATCATCTGCGGTTTAAAGGAATACATTCATCAGTGTAAAGCTCTCTTTCTTTCTTTCACGTGGTAGCCAAATATATAACTTCTTGTATTTGATGCTGTGATAGATGATCTGCTACTATACACTTATTTTGTTTCCATCTGACCGTAACATTGCCCTTCCTGGAGTGGCAGAATGTCTGACGAAGTTTGTCTGTAACTCCAAAAACTGTCTCACAGCCATTAAGCCTAGTCTTATTTTATTGATTTGTTTAAAGAAAATGATAGCTGAAACTCTGAATTCTCATCTCATAATGGGATTTTAATGCCTAAATATCTGGTTGACCATAGTCAAAGCACACAAAGGAGAACATGAAGAACATTTTAATGTTTGTATTATTCTATCTCATTCTTATGCATTACATGTTACTAGACCCAGCATGCACCCTGTCCATGCCTTATTTTATCATATGTAAATGCAACCAATCTCTTTTCACTATGACTTTGAAAATAGCTTTCAAAAAAGAAACAATTACATTGAGGGTCATTTTGTAATCAATTCAGTAGACTATGTGGTGTGGCTCATTGTACCCATTAAAAGTGAAATTCAAACTAATTATGATATGAATAGGCTTCTGTTTTTTTTATATTAAATTTTTGTGCAGCTTATTTGGATATCTTTTGTTTTGTTTGTTTTCTGAAAAATGTTTTAAAAGCTAGGCTGAGAAGAATAATTTTATGCATTAGGATCCTTTTAAAGCGATATCATAAATTCAAACTATGACAAAATTATTGCTCAAATATTATATTTGTAGCAATTAAAGTGAACATTTCATGTTTGATCAAAGTGCTTTTTATTAGTTTAAAATCTCCCATGAAGTTCTGATGGCGAACACGTATGTTGAAATTTTTGTCTATCCTATTGAGAAACCTTATACAGTGCTATCAGCCCTCATATTACTATGACCTTTAACTACTATTAATGGCCAGTCTTCGCGAGCGAAGATTTGGGAAAGGTCATTGACCCTTCGAGCCTGCGCAGTGGATTTTTTAGGTGAGACCCAGCGTGCGCTGAACTGAGCCCACCCTTTAATCCTGAGGTTCATCTGCCGGGGCCGAGTGAAACTCGGACAGTGGCAGTGAGGGTCTCATAGAGTGACCTTCTCTTAGATGGATTGCCACACAGGGCTAACGAGCTCCATCTGCCCGGGGGGCCGGGAATCGAACCCGGGTCGCAGCGGTGAGAGTCCTGCACCCTAACCACTAGACCACCAGAGGCCCCCGCTTAACTACTATTATTTATTAACTACTTGTTTAACTACTACTACTATTTAACTACCAACTACTTATTTAACTACTGTTTAATTACTTCTACTACTACTATTAACTACTTATTTCCTGAGTAATTCCACTATTTTTATCAAAGCCCAAATCGACTGGGGAATGGCAAATACGTTAAACCTGTATTTTTTTCTGATCCTATAAAATTATGGGTCATGCAAATGACCAAGGAGGTGGAGCATCTTCCCTATGGAGACAGGCTGTGACAGTTGGAGTTGTTCAGCATGGATTAAAAAAGGCTCCAGAGAGACCTCATTGAAGCCTTTCAGTACTTAAAGGGGGCTTATCAAAAAGAGTGACTTTTTATATGGGCAGATCTTGATAAGGGAACAGTTCTAAAGTGAAAGAGGAGAGATTTAGATCAGATATTAGGCAGAAATTCTTTACTCAGGAGATGATGAGGCACTAGAAGAAGTTGCCCAGGGAAGTAGTGTATGCCATGTCCCTGGAATTGTTCAAGGCCAGGTTGAATGGAGCCCTAGGAAACCTGATCTAGTGGGTGACATCCTAGCCCATAGAACTACCTGATCTTTAAGGTCCCTTCCAATCCAAGCCATTCTATGATTCCATGTATATATCACAGATAGTACCTGATTTGGCAGAAGGAAGTTCAAGGAACTCAGGGGTAAAAAGCAATGGCCAAAATTAGTTACTTTTTTGAAATATAGATATTTGACAATTCTTTTTAGACTAATATTTTGTTCTTTATCTATATCTATTTTAATCATCATCATCAATCAATGGTAAAGTTCTGCAGAACAGATATACAGAGTATATTTTTCTCTAATTTAATATCCCCTACTATTTAAAAATATTACTGACAAATGCTGTTTTCTTACATTATAGGAAAAAAGATAAATATTTGGATTTACTCCTTAAATGTAAATATTGGCTAATTACCCCACTCAACAGTTTTATTTTTTAAGGTATTATGACCCTTTTCCAGCATCTATTTTGGTGGATAGGATGATCATAGTTGAATATGATATCCAATTATATTTTATCTCCTTTTTTGCAAGGAATACATGCCTAGGTCTCAACTTTTCAATTTTCAAACAAAATTTGAGATTTTTTAATCAAAACTCTTTTAAAATTAACATTTTCCCCTTGCTTAAATAGCTCATATGCTGAGAGTAAAGATTTTACTATCAACAATTTTGACTCTAGGATCTTCTGCTCGTTTCATCCTGCTTTTAAAACCCACTCCCCAAGTTCTTTTCTACAACTTAAGGGTATAGATAAATAAACAAACAAGTCTTTCCTATTTGTAGTTTTTGTAATGATCTGGTCATTATTTTTAACAGCTAGTGAAGCTGAAGTACATGCCAGAAGCAATCATGATTTGTTTGGAGTCATGCTCCGCAGCCGAGCTGGGAGTATTGCACAGGCATTCTCATTTCTAGATTCTATCTTGAGCCATCACTGGCCAATTGCAATAGAGGGTAGAAAATATAACCTATTACTGCCTTAGTGCACTTTTCTGAGAATTTCATTTAAACAGCAGTAATGTCAAGCACAATGACCTATTCCACTTCTTAATGTGTTCCTTACTCCCACCTACTTGCTGGCTAAATCTGGTGATGAGAAATTGCTACAAGTAAAGAAAATAGCAACATGTGAATCTATTTTTGAAATGCAGCTGTAATGAGAGTGGCAAGTAGAATAAGCCAAAACTCTGTATCATGTAATCAATCTCTCGACTTGTAATTTTGTGTTCTATTCTCTGATGGCCCTATCACTCTGCTATCTTACCTCTGCATTTGAAATGTCAAATAAATGACATCTCATTTCCCATCAGACTCCCAAATGTCCTAAAGGAAAAATTTCAATCACTATACCATTTCTGTTGTCATTTTGTAAACTGTGTTAACAATAAATGTTTTAGAGGGATCTGGTTCTTTCTAAGTATTCCTTAAAGGCCCTAACCTCCACTTTTAACTCTGACTCAGAACATCTTCACATAGAATATACAATTTTTTTTCAGTGTTTCAGTAAATTGAGGAGTGAATATCAAGAATACAAGTTTAACAGATTTTGAAACTCTGTTTATATGACTTCCTAAAGCTTCATCATTTACAAATTGAAGGTGTTGGTAACAAAAATGTTTTTAAATGTAAAATAAAATAATGTTAGCTTCATGTGTACTAATATTAATTTCTCACAAGATGCTGTTCAGCATAATACAAAGTAACAATGCTTTACATGTTACTTGCAGTAAAGCACACAGTCAGAAAAAGTGGATTTGAAGCTTTATTTTCTATCTATTATATATATGATTATATAACAGTGCCGTGGAATTAGGCAGAAGTAATTGTTGACCTTTAAGACCAGATGACTGTATATGAAAATTCACATTGATACACCTGGTCTTGTGTATCAGTCCATTAGAGCTGTGCAAGGATCTGCTTGAAACAGAAGGGTAGACAGTACTCTTACCAAATCCATAGTTCCAGGATGATGGTTAAGACACACTTTTGAAGGATTATATTTCTTCAGGCTGAAAAAGACATTCGATCCAAAGGTTTCCCATTTCCTGAGCATGTGTTACAGTTGGTTAAGGAGATACTTCTATGACCTCCATGTAAAGCTGGCATGCTTCCTGCTGATTAGTTCTGACAGCATATACTGGCTATGTTTAAACCATATGTCTTTCACATAGGTTCTTAGGGCTTAGGTATTGGGCAGATCCTGGTTTTTCAAATTGGATTTACGTTAAGTTGGATTTAGGCTGAGTTAGATGTAAGGTTATCCAGCTCCACTGAACTGGAAACACTTCTGGAAATGCAGAGAAAAAGTCTACCTTTTCCTATAAATTGCTGTAACAAAAATGGAAATTACCGTAATTTCTCAGACAAGAAAAAAATGTCAGAAATTTAATTTATTCAAATCTGATATTTAAGCCTATCACTGAGTTTGTTCTTAAACTGCTAAATTACTTCAGATTGTTTCCTATTTTACCCTTTCTCTCTTCCACAATGAACACTAAGTATCACAAATTGATAATGGCTTTTTCACTCTGAAAAACTCTTGCAGAAAGTGAGTCAATGTCAGCTTACTTTCCAGTGGAGAGAGATCTGCATCATGACTGTGAGATTTTGGTAGAAGTCTCTGTAGAAAACCAAAGTTCCCACAAAAACCAGTTTCATCTGCTTAGCCTTACAGTGGCAAACTGACATACAAAAAAATCTTACTAGATATCTTTGATATGAAGCATAAGAAAAACATTTAGTTCTCTACCTATTTGTATTTGATCTGTAAAAATCTTTGGTCCAAATGATGTCGCATTCCCAATTTCAATACTTCCTATATATTAAAAAAAATTCTCAAAAATAAAGAATGTAACTTGTTAGCTACATAATGAAAGATGAGCGATACCACCTCTGAGTGGCTTTATAACTAAATAATATATGATCCTCATGAACAACTGGTGTTTTCTGACAATCTGAGATCAATAATATAATGTATATTTAAATAAAACATAAATAAAGAATTGCATATATAGTATATATATATGCAACTATGATAAAAAAGAGGAATGCATATATAGACTAATACATACATATATAAAGTACAAAGCCTGAAGAAAGTCAATTGATAAGGTATCTAAAAAGCCTCACTTGTTTAAAATAATTTACTTTTCCTCTTCAGCCATTCAGTAGATGCATTCTTGCCTCATTATTGCCAACACAAAAGAGAAAAAGGACTAATATGCATTTTAATAGTTACTAGGGGAATGATATTGCCTCTGTATGTAATCTTTAACAGTCACAGCAACAAAATGTTGATGAAATTTATACTGAACCAACATGTTTCTTGAGATGTGTTGTATGTTCCTAAATTAAATTAATTTAAAAGAGTAAATAACAGATCTACAATTCTTACTTTTTGTGTTAAGCTGCTTTTAATCTACCACAGAAGAACTAGTACCCATTAATAACTCTTCCTTTTTCAAGTTTATAGATTATTTATTTAAAAATTAACCCAAAATATCATGTCTTCCCAGTACAAAACAACAGCCTGGAAAGACATAAAAATGGTGCAGACTCACTTGCTTTCAGTTAGTGTTAGAATGTTTGAGAACTGCTTTTTGAAAGTGTTTTGAACTGGTAGCAGACCTTCAAATATTTTACCACTTCTCTCTACTTTACTATAGAATATTTTGAAAATTAATTTAATGTGGTCTTCAAAACTCTCCAGCAGACTTGGAGACAGGAGCTATAGACACAGAGTGCTTTGTATATCAGTGCTAGTGATGATCTTTCTGGAAAGAAAGAAGTATTAAAGATAAAAAGTTCAAAATGTTGATGCCAAACATATACTGATTCTGAGTAATTCTTAACCTCTGTAAGCATTTTTATCACAATTTGTGCCACCTTACAGATTTTAAGATTTTCATTAAAATCTCACTTTCTAGCCAAAAATATTACTCAGTTCCGACTAGCTGTACTGTTTCTGGCTGTACTGATTTTTAAGAATCTCTTTTTAATCCAAGACAGACCGTCTTCATGAGCAATTGGAAGTATCTATCTTCAGTGGCTACTGTAATAGCATCATTTGTGTGAAAACTTAGTCAAAGGAAGTAACAGTCTTCAGATAGAAGTCAAATAATAGTGATTCAGTGCTAGTTAGAATTCAAATAGTGTTTCTATAGTGCTTGCATCTATGATAACAGTTTAAAAAAAAGTTAAAAGCAGTAATATCCTGATGTGATAAACCAGAAAGGTTTGGGTTTCTGTGTTTACTGTTTTCTCTGTGGCTATTTTTGAAGCACAACACATTCTGCAACTGCTTCATGCACACCTAAATAAATTTCATTTCTTCTAGGTGGCATAGCATGAAAGCTAAGCATTAACAATAGCAACAACAGCAAAATTATAACTTAACACCCTGACTTATTTATATTTTTCTCATCCAGAAGTACTGTTTGTGGTCCATCAAGATTATACCAGGGACAAATATATCATATTTGTGTCAACACAACAGTAAGTTAGCTCTGCAGTCAGGTACCAGCATGATTATGCAAATAGAGGCACTATTGCCTTATCAGTCAAAGCCACTGGCAGAACGCCTCGGAGACAGATTTCAATAAAGGAGATACATCCTATCTCAGTGAGGCTGACATTAATAATTTATGATTAATCAGTTTATGGAAACATATTAACGGCTGAAGGCTGTGAGAGCAAGATGAATGTCGTGCCTCCACTTTCCCCATTTTTTTTCCTTCTGCCTGACTTAATTTTTTTTTATGATTAAAAGCCATGTAGAGGACTCAGTACTTTAAAAGAGAACAGACTAACCTATAAAAGAACCATGCAGAAGTGCTGGACTGGGGATGAAGTGATGAGAAATCATTCAACTTCCCAAAGTAGGATGGAACTGAGTTGGTGTCAAATTTGCCCCTTAGGTCTCAACAGCCAGGCCTATGTCAGGACGTGTCAATGTCCTGATCAACCCTTGAGAAAGTTCTAAACATCCACTGATATGCTGAGCTTCTGAGATGTTTCTGCAACATAAAAGCCAAGCATGAAACTGTTGATTAGACCCAAATGGAGCTTGATAGCAGCAATCTCTAAGGCTAGAACAATACCCACGGACATTGTCTCAAAAAGGTTGATCTTCCACCATAGCTTGCTTTGAGAAATGTAACAAAATTATGACTGCATAAAGGACAGATAGAACAATGCCAGGTTTGAGTATCTAATGGGACTTTACTGGATTCTCCTGAAATTGGCTGAAAACTAATTCAGTTTTGCATGTTGCAGAGCTCATGTTTCAGAAAAAAAAAAAAAAAAAAAAAGAAGAAAAATACAGAAACAAAACAAGCAAAAAACCACAAAACCAAAAAAAAAAGCCCCAAATAAAATTGGAACAAAAAGTAATGTTCTCATGTAAATAGTCAGGCTGCCTGGAATTTAGTTAAGCACAATTTTTCTTTAGTCAGAGGAATGTGTAAGGCTAATAGATGTTATATCCTACAAAAGGATTTTTTCCCTTTAGCATTTGGTATAGTTAAGATTCATGATACTGCAATTTTGGGGTTTTGGGTTTTTTTTTCAAAACTTGAGCTTTTAGTTATGCATCTTCCTTATATATTTTGTACCTAGCAATACACACTGCTATAGAGTATCAGAAGAGTGAAAAACATGGAAGTGCAATAGTTGAGAGTTGAAACACAAGTATATTAACATCAGAATATGTATTTCATTATGCTCTTCTGCTTTGCCATTTTAATATTTGAAACCCCTAACTTATGCTTCGCAATTTTAACCTGCATATAGTTTATTGCTATTAACACCAGAGGCCTTGAGTGTCTTAAAACATGTACTAAAAGAATCTGATTTAATTAAACTGAGCCACATTGCAATGCAGAATGTTTCTGGAATCATCAGTGACAAAAGTAATTGATAAATCAACCACTAATTGACTTGAGATAACGAAGGTACTTTTAAGGTGCAGTGAGATTGCCATTTAATTAGCTTTGTAGAGAAAGAGGTAAGATTATCTTTATTACAAGATTTCTGGGTAAGTCATTGGTTTAAAGAGAAAAAGATAAATATGCCATTAAAAACAATGATAAGTGATATGGATGATCATTCTGTCTTTATAGAGACAACTTTAGCCGCATTCAAATTCTGAAAAATTTATTTTATTTTCTGATTCAGTCATGTATAACAACAGATACAGCTATATAAGATACTGTGATCTTTAAAAGAACTTATATATCCCTCTGCGGAGCAAATCTACAAAATGTGACTGTCTCAGAATTTCCTAAATAGCTAATTAACTTTTCACGTGTAATATAATATTTTCCTGGAATCCCTTCTGCAGATAAGATGTTCTGTGCATTTCAAGGTGATGTAATTTGTACGTGACTGTCTACTCATTGTGGACAGATCTTGCTTATTGATAATTCAAGGAATGTTAAAACTAATTACAACATAACTTTTTATACATTTGAGAAGAGTAAGGTTTCAGTTGATCCTCTGGAAACCATTCGGAACTGAAGGGATATGTGCAGATACAACTTTTATATGATTCACCCTTCAATGACTGAAAGTGTCAAATACGCTCATTACTATTTCTCAATATCAGTCATCCAATTTTCCTGAAGGATCAGATGAAAATATCTCATTTATAATTTAAAACAGATTATTCCTGACAGTAAATTAGGATGTTCATTCTTCCTTAGTCTGCAAAATGGATTTATTTTAAAGCAGGCTTGGCCTCCAGAAAGCAACTGCCTCCAGACCATGAGAATAAGAAAGCCATCAGGCTGTGCTGCACTGGAGGAGACTAAGTCTTGCTCTGATCTCCAGAAAGACCATATCCCAGTCTCAAAGCACCTGCTGCAAATCATTAACAACTCTGAGGGCTTCATTCATTTCCTGATTATTCATTTCTAAGTAAATTGCTTTATCATCCAACGGAAGATGTTCCATGTTTCAAATCATTCTATCCTTGTATGTTTCTTGAATGCATGTTAAAAACTTTGTTGCAAAGAGATTAACAATCGTTTTCAAACTGGAATTTAACAACTGGAATTTGATTTAATTTATAAAAAGTGTAATTTGAGAGAAGCATTTCTGATATACACTGTTACGCTCATGTAACCTATCAAAACACTGCAACCCACACCTTGGAGAGGTTTTGAAAGTCAGGTTTGACAAACATTTTTCACACATGGTTTAGTTACATTAAGCTTATTTCAAAGCTTCTAAAAGTAAAAGGATGACCTAGAAATTTATTCAGGAGATCCTTTCAGTCCTATAGCAATGAATATATATATGATGCATTATGTATCATATCCCAGCAGAAATTACTTTCTCACCAACTTAAATCTCTCTGCAAAGTCCGTAAAATAAGTCCACAGAAGTAAAAGTTTCTTTTACATAAGTGCCAAAATCCTTAGATAAATATTGGACCTACACTACAAGCTCAGCTAAGGATTATGTTTAGAGCACAGAAATCAAATCAAGTAAAATTTAAATGTAAAAAGCCATTACTTTTTCCATACCTATGTAACCCACAGCCTCAGATGACTTCACTACATTCTATTAATTCCACTATCAAGCCACAAATTTCTCTTTTACTTCTTTCTTTTTTTCCCCTAATAGTGCATTTGTCGTAAGCTAACAGAGTACTTACCTCATAGTGGTTTATTCTATATAGATTATCTTTCTCTGGATGTCATGATAAACTTCCAAAACCCTTACATTAATTAGTTTAGTGAGCTTCTGTCATGGTTTAACCCCAGGCAGACACCAAATCCCACGCAGCTGCTCATTCACTCCCCCACCAGCAGGATGGGGGAGAGAATTTGAAGGATGAAAGCCAGAAAAGTGGTATGTTGAGATAGAGACAATTTAATAGGGAAAGCAAAACCCACACACACAAGTGAAGAAAAACAAAGAATTAATTCAATCTTTCCCATGGGCAAGCAAGTGTTCAGCAACCTCCAGGAAAACAGGGCCCCATCACGAATAACACTGACTGGGATGGACAAGTGCCATCATTCCAAACCTCTTCTTCCTCCTTCTTCCCCCCATCTTTATATCATGATCATGATGTCATATGGTCTGGAATATCCCTTTGGTCATTTTGGGTCACCTGTCCCAGGTGTAACTCCTCCCAATCTCCTATGCACCCCCAACTTCCTTGCCAGCATGGCAGTACAAAAATCAGAAAAGGCCTTGGCTTTGTGCAAGCCCTGCTCAGCAATAACAAAAACAACCCTGTATTATCAACCCTGTGTTCAGCATAAATCCAAAATATAGCCCAGTACCAGCTGCTGTGAAGAAAGTTAACTCTATCCATCAGAAACCAGCCCAGCTCCCAACTACAAATCATTGTTCCCATTTTCAAGTGAATGTCCTTGAATTTTATTTTTCTTGTTTGAAATCAGACTTTTATCCAGGGTATCTTCACTCAAAGTTTCCATTGCTTGTGGTTCATCTATTTCTATATGAAATGTGAGGTCTTTGCCTTCCTTCTCTCTCCTTCTCTTTTCTTTCTTTTTTACCACCTTCCCACTACATCCCATCAAAAGGAAAAGAGCATTGATTGCACAAAATTCAGTTTGATTGGGTTATATGTGGAAGGTTGAAAAGACACGTCAGTGGACTTTTTCTGTTCCCTTTTCAAAAAATGACATGGCTTCTAAAGGCCTTTATTGTTTTCTATATTTCCCAGCATATGGCAAGATAAAAATCATCCTGATGTTTTGTGTTTTTTTCTTTAGAAGTTCTTGTTTTCTGTGTTTAGGAAGTGATATGTCGGTGCAGCATTTTATTTCTCCTTACAAAATTTGTTGTAAATTTTGCATTTCTGTATAGTAATCTTATTATTTCATATCTATGCATTACAGTGATCCTTGCTTTTTGATTAGTACTTTCCTAAAACTTTTAAAGGCCACAGAGGTCAATGGAAGAATTTGTACTGATTTCAGAAAATTGAGTCAAGCCTTAAATATACTACTAAAATAGTTTTATTATTTTGGAATTATGTGACTCATTCTGAGACTATTCCTTAGTGTCTTTAATTTGATAAGGCTATCACATCATAGCTGAAATTCAGAAGTGAAAGGCAGCTGTCATAGATGGATTGAGCAATATTCTCAGCTCTAATTGATATAATTACATTAATTTCACAAAGGAATATAAATTTACCCTTGAAAGGATATAAAAATTCTACTTAGAGGACAACATTTATATCAGCCGATCAATTCTACATTTTAATTACTTAATTTTTCATCTTTAGTTTCTTTCACTATCTGCATCATCAGAATAGTCCAGTGTTTCATTTCCTGAACCAGTGATTGGATTAAGAGTAACATCTGAAATCTAAAGAAAGAAATATCCAGAAAAATTAAGTTATGTCAATAGGCAAGGAGTAGTACTTTAAGGAACCAGTTTCCTTTTACCAAAAAACCACCCCCACTTCTGTCATACCATAGTCATGCTTAGGAACAGTATTGGTTTCCAGTCTGATGTGAAAGCTCTGGCACACTGTCAACTGTGAGTAGTCATTATTATTTGCCATTGTTTTTTCTGAACATGGCATTAGCTACATGTGAATTTGTCACTTCTTTTCTTGAGTAGGGAAAAACCTGACTGTAAAAGGTACAATCTTTGGCAAGGTCTTCCATAACTACAGAATCTTGAGGTATTTCTCTGCAGGCAGGAGTATTGTGGACAGGCATGTAAGTTATTTGTGTCTACACACTGACCTGTTATATCCTCGTCTGCAACTGGCCAGCTCAGGGGACCATTACTGGAAGTTAATGCTTTTTTGTGCCCACCTGTAGATAACAGCATCACTTTGTTCTGCATCCAAATGGAAAAGAATATGGATATTCTCTGCCCCTGAAAGCGTCCACCACAGGTTCAAGTACCAAAGCAATTGATATCAAGCCTTGAGGTCTTTACCTTAACTTTCTGCACAAAAAATTAACTTTTTATGGCTGCTTCCTTCACTTAAATAAACACAGTCATTGGTTCAGAGTGATGCTTGCCTCAGGTGGTGGTCTTTTCACTTTTAATCTATGCAACAGTACACTTAAGCTTAGAGACAATTAATAAGCATTGTTAGTGGTCTCTCGTCACATTACTTCTACTAATACAATTTTAAGCAGCCAATTGAGCTATTCATCACAATTGACTAAAGACATGCTGAAAATTACAAATTTCCTTTTGTCTCACTCATCTCGGATAGATTCTGTAGATGGATTACAAATTGTTTTTAAAATCTTGGAAAATACCTTATCCCACTGTAGGTGCCCTATAGTATTCATTTCTCTAGTACCTGAGACACGCATTGTGATGTTGATTTTTAAAGAAGTTTTCATATTTGTACAGAGCCTACAAATAAACATGATATCTTGTCAGGACCTACAGAATGCAGTTTATTGTCTCAAAATGCTGTCAAAGAAGGAAATTCCGACAAGGTAAGCCACGACAACAGGAACCTGTGATAAGAGCAGATGGCAACAACAGGAACCAGGCATGGTAAGGCACATCTGGGTAATCTACCTGAACAAAAACCTGTGAGAAAAGAAAGCGTCAATTGCAGACCTAAACAAAGGTAAAGTTTTGAAATTAAACACATCAGAAAAAATTCCATTGTGCAAACTGTGGGAAAGAAAACAACTGCCTACATCCATTCCATCCCAAGTTGTGGAAACATCTGAGATGTCCTGTGAATATCCAATATTTGGACTGTATAAAAGTGGTATCCCAGAAGCAGAACTTTGGGACCCTCACCACTGAGAAGACCAGAAGAAGCAGAACTGGCAGGCCTCCATCAGAATCCATGTGGTGGTGATATCTTTATCTTTTTACTTACTCTCTCTCTCGCATTCTCTCTCTGTCTTCCTATTTCTATGGCATATGGTCTCATTTGCACCTTAATTCCTACAGAGGCATCTTTTAATAATCAGATCCTAACATATGTGCAGTTGTAAATACTTTTTGTAAGCACAAATGCGAACAAGTACTAAAAAAGTCCTTCTATGATAGTTGAAAAAAATCAAGCAGAAGGAAGGGATGTCCTTCAGGGGGACCTGGACAAACTTGAGAAGTGGACCCACAAGAACCTCATGAAGTTCAACCTGAAGGGGATGTATTAAAAAGAGGGAGAGCAACTTTTTATATGGACAGATAGTGATAGGACAAGGTGGAATGATTTTAAAAGAGGAGAGATTAAGTTTAGATGTTAGGAAGAAGTTATTTGATTCAGAGGGTGGTGAAGCACCGGCACAGGTTGCTCAGAAAAGTTGTGAAAGTGGTCAAGGCAAAATTGGATTGGGCCCTGAGCCACCTGATCTAGCAAGTGCCATCCCTGCCCATGGAATTAGATGATCTTTGTTTCCTTTCAACCCAAACCTTTCTATGATTCTATGACAAATCAGAATTTTAGTCTATGCATGGAGAATGCATGTAGAAAATCTCAGTTCTATCAATATAAGAAAATTTAAATAAGGGAGAAACTTCTCTGCAAGATGGCATTCCGGAATGGATATAGTTGAAAATCTGATTCTTCTCACAGATGTATTTTCTGCACTATAATTTTTGCATTTCCATAAGTGGACTGAAGAGAATATTAGCAGAGGGAAATGTCTGTTACATACACTAAATGTTAGCAAGTTCTTCTTTCTTACATTTGTATTTAAAGTGTTCAGCACTACAGTAATACAATGTTCTTCATACTTTTCCATATAATACAGTACTCACTTTATCCATTGTTTGTGTCACGCTTTCCAGCTTAGTGATTTGTCTAGTGAGTATAAGGGATGATTGTCAGATTGAAGCAGCATTTATTTCCTGGTGGATGTGATGAACTGTATATAACAAATCTTTTGTTTGATCAGTGTTGACTTTAAGAGATCTGTGCAGTGAACTGCTCTATCAATACTCTAAATTGCTCTTTTATCATCATTGCTTCCTCTTTGGAATCCTAATGACCAAAGACTCTGTCCATAAGATGCTATGTTTACAATGCATATTCAAGTCATTTTTAAAAGCTCTAATTCATCTAGTAAAAACGGAAAAGTCATGTAAGATACACAGACTCTTCACTGAATCTGGAAACTGTGAAAAGGTCTCAGGGTTAGCATTTCGGGGCACACGAGTTTGTTTCTGATTTTAAGTTTGAAAGGGAACTCTCTGACCCATTTAAAAATGGGGCTTCTTCAAAACCAGAGAAGAATCTCCATTGTGAAACACTCTCCTTGTAAGTCTAAGTACAGGTAAGACTTGGTTCAAATGAATACAATGCAAGCATTCTTTTATGATGTATTGTTCTTAGAGGTGTTTGTCACCTATTAAAGCAGAGATTATTTTTCTCATTTTTCTAATGTAAAGTCAATAGTATATTAATGATTAAATACAAATGAAAGTCTAGTTAGAGCTGTCTCCTCCAACACATCCATGATGTCTTCTCAGCACCAGTTGAGAAGACAGTCTCAACAGTTAAGGGACAGAGGAGTAAATGAGGTAGTGAAAGTCTGTATTTATGACATTTTCAGGCTTATTTTTCAAAAGATACTGAAGGAGAAAAATTAACCTCAGTCAAATTCTGAATCCTGAACTTGGAATTTTCTGTTGTGTTTTTTTTTTCTATTCTGTAGATTTGGTTGCCTCTGACAGATTAAGACAGAAAAAAACACCAACAAAATCATGGAGAAACT
>NW_016690181.1:7896351-8134561 GCF_001604755.1 Lepidothrix coronata
GAGCTCTTTTTTTGAACTATTAAAAATTTATGAGAGTAAGACATATAATGTTTTGTCTGTATGTGTTTATTAAATTCAGACTTCAAATCATCTGCTAGAAATTAACCACTGAAACAGCAGGCAGATATGAATGAATTCTGAAGTGCTCTTTTACCCAGACAAATGATTCCTTTGTCTATAATGTCAATTAATTATTATAGGCTCCTTTGTCTGAGGACATCTTCTCTCATTTATTCACTAATCTTTATCTGCTAATTACCTGAATAGCAGCAAAATTAGTTTGCACATATGTAAATCCTACCATACTCAAAGTCAACTAGAGCAGTAGCTGTTACATATTTCTGAACTGATCATTGCAATTAGCTTCCTGAAATTTGTCCCTTTTGAAAATAGACATAGTTTTTCAGCATAAGAAATAAAAATTAAGGTTGTGAGCCTCTGACATGTCCACAGATATCTCAGTTCCAAAGAGGGGAAATAAAAGGAAACACATCACCAGAAGTGTTCTGACCTTTTATTGGTGAAATTGATCTTCTGGATGTCTCCCTAACAGTTCATGCCAATGTATATTTTATGCTAACTAGACCGCTTATCCTTTTAGGATGAAAAAAAATTGAATTTTAACATGCTACAGTATCCCCCTGAGGAAATAATCTGAACTGTTCAATACTGTGAAGTGGTGAGTAGAGGATTTTCTGCAAGTGTGAGCCAGAAGCATCTTAATTTATCAACGCCATCTCTGTATGAAGAAAAGGGAACTTAAGATCTGCTATGAGGAAAACCTTGACCTAAATCTTAAAAAGAAATCAACATTCTGAATCCATGCACCTTCTTTACATGCTGATGTGTAATACACCCTAATACGAAAAGGAAGGGAGGGACCCGTTCTTCTGGTCACAAGAGAAGGTCTCGTGTTTTGGGTTTTCCATATCAGGTAGCAAATGATGGTGGCAAAATAGACAAACAAAAATGTTGAGTTACAGTCAAACAATGTGTTATTTTTCAGCTGGAATGAAACAGAAAAACAAACCAAACCAAACCCAACCAAAACCAAAAAGCATGGAAAGCAAAAATACAGAAATAAAACCCATGGCAAATATGTAACAGCTTTTTATACTTGCACTTCTTATACAAAAATTTCTCTGTGATGTTATCAGATTCCTAACTCTGGCTATTACATATATTTGACATTTCACATTTTATAATATTATTATTGTATGGCTCTGTAAGTAATTTGCATCCCTGTAGGTTCATTGAGTTGAAGAGAATTTGGTTTTTACATTTGAATCACATCAGAGAGGAAATAAGATAGAAGTCTACTAGAAAGCACTGCTATGGGCTAGTGACAAAAGGTGTAATTTTTTTTTGATACTTATAAATTAAAGTGGTTTGATTTCTTATCTTTACATCTCTTCTTGATTAGTTCCATGAATCTTTATGGCCACCTCTACAGTACTTTTAAATACTGTCCATGATGGAAGTGTTTTAAGAAAATTCAGTTTGAAAACTCACAGATTATCATAATTTATTCTAAATTCTACAGCATTAAATTTCAGAAAATGTTTTAAAAAATACTGTCTTGCTCTGAGCCTTTTGTAAACAATTCTGAAATTTTGTATAGTACTCATTATCTCAGAAATTCAAAGCACACTAATTAAGTTTAAGAACATTCCTCTGAGTCAAATAATTTTTGATACACCAGTAAAATATTTTCACATGAGGCTGTGATATGATCAGATTCCTCTAACAGGTTGGTAATGAGACTATATATAAGTATGGTATAGTTCAGATTCTTAGTGTCTTTGCATAATTCCCTCTCATGTTAATAATTTTGAAGCATTTTTACATCACAGAAAAACAAAGAAGGATTTATTCCATTCTAGAAATGCAAAAATGTCACTGTGAATTTGTACTGGACTGCAGCTGCAGAGGCTCCTGCCAGGAATACATGAATTGTCCCCAGCCTGAGAAGTTAGAGACATTAATAGTCCAGTCACTAATTTTAGATCAGTACAAGGATGCAAAAGAAAATTTAATTAATTAAAAAAAAAAGTATAATTCTGGGTAAAAAAAACTTCTGTGTTGCACCAGAAGGACTATGTAGGTCTCCTAGGGTGAAAATGAACAAAGATTAACAGAAGAGAATACAAAGGGAAGTACATTGGTAAACGATCTTCAGAAATTAAAAAATGAAAATTGGAAAACAATCTAAGTTAAAGTTTTAATAGTAAATCTTTGAATGACAAGGAATGAAAACTGCACTGCTGTGCTAAGTGCGCACAAATGTCTACACAATTTTTTTAGCAAAATCTTAATTTTTTCAGTTATGTGCAAATGCACTCTTCCTGCTATGGAACAGGCTGACTGAAAACTGTGATTTTACCCAAGGTATCAAGAATAGGAAGAATATCATAAGAAAAATAGGAAAAATAGGAAATATGAAAAATAAGAAATAGGAAAAATATGTATTAACACTTGTTAACAGTTAAATTTACAGACATGAGATGTGTAGTGATCACTTAAAATTTACATCATTAAAGATGTCAGTGACTGACTTCATTAAAGGAGTGATGACTCTGGATTGAAATAAATGACCAAACTTTTTTGCTAGTCTTATGGCACTAGATAGTGCCTAACAGAACCCCCCTTATGAATAATAAAATGTTCCTACATAAATAAAATCAATCTTTTGGAAGACTATAAAAGGAAATATCACTGCAAATAGAACAGTTTTGACATTCCCTGATGATTGGCTTGAATTTATTTTGGTTGTGTATGTCACAGCTGGACGATGTGTTAGTTTGTTGTGGTTTAACCCCAGCTGGCAACTAAATACCATATAGCTGCTCATTCACTTCCCCCTTCTGCCAGCCAAATGGGAACAAGCGTTGGAAAGAAAAGGAAATATCATAAATTGAAATAAAAACAGTTTAATAATTGCAATAAAGCAAAATATAACAGCAACAACAGTAGTATGATCTTGATGATTTTAAAGGTCTCTTCCAACCTTGATTATTCCATGATTCTAATGACAATATTAATAATGAGAGAGGAACAAAATCCAAGAAGAACAAGTGATACACAATACAGTTGCTCACAACCCACTGCCCCATGCCTGATCTGTCCCTGCAAAAGGAAAGGGTGGTCCTGGAGAACTGGTTTGTGTACTGAGAATGACATTTTATGGTATGGAACATCTCTTTGATCAGTTTAGATCAGCTGTCCTGGCTGTGCTCCTTCACATATTCTTGTGCACCTCCTCACTGGCAGAGCATGGAAATCATTCCTAAGATTGATTACTGAATAAATCCAGCATATTTAGCTTCTCTAGAAAATGAACAGGCTTTTTGTTCATATTATTGTCACCTAAATAGTGCTTTTTGATCCCATTTTTCAACTGCAATAAAAATACACCCTTGTCTCTCAGAATCCAGCTGTATTGCAATCCATTTCCTATTCCACAATGAAAGGTTACTCAAACAGCAAGAACTAGCAGCAATTCTATTCTTTGCTTTTTTACTCCCTGATACTAACTAATTTGAAGTAGTATGGAACTGCAAAAGACTTTTAATAGGGGCTTGCTTTAGCTTCAACTTTAGCTAAAGCAAGCTGCCAAGTAGATAATACCAACTATAAAAGCTTTGGTTCTAGCACTAGAAATTATCCTGTACTGTAAAAATACTAGGTTGGTTGACTTCCTCTGCTTCAGAAAAGGAAAAAAATCTTTCTTGTCTGGTTCTGAGCATGTACTGCAAAATTTGTAGTGGTTTAGAAATGCTTTTCTGCCCAGAATGTCTCACTGTTTTGCCTGCCCTAATTAAAATAGACACTTTTGAGAAAATTCAACTGTCCTTACTGTCTCTCACTTTATATAGGGGCTTTATTTTAAACATATTCTCTTCTGTGGTATACATATGCTATTCATAGTCTCAATTCTCATTTCAAACATTTGAGGGAATACAGTGTGTAGCAAAATGCACTAGGAAGTCATTCATTAATTCCAATAATTTTGTCATTCCTAAGCAATCTATCTGCATACGCCTTCAGTTTATTACCATTTGTTTTTGCTAGAGTGAGCCTAGAAGAGCTACAGAGAATAAGAAGGCAAGCATGTCAAACCCCAAACAATAAAGACCAATCAAAACAATAAATAAAGACTGTGTAATAGACTAAAAACCCAGTAAATATTGAGGCTAAGGACAAGGTTTTCACACTTTAACCATATGGGTTACATAGTGTGGGTGCCAAAATCCTTCCACAGCCTTGGTGTGATTTTCTTATTAAATGGAAATAGAAATTTGAAGCTATCATTTCATCCCTGAACTTTGTCTTGCTTTCTAGTACTCCATTTATTTTAGTTTCCCAGTTTCATTTCTTTCTCACTGAAAAGTGGCTCTTCCCTCAAAATGAATGTTATAAAACATGTCCAATGGTACCAGTTGGTAGGTAACCAGTTAGTAGGTAACAAGTTTCAACAGGCATTCTGACATAAGATCTTTTGGCCAGGGATATACTAAGATGGAGGAGTTTTCTGTGACTCCCAAACAGCAGAATTTCAGTGACAGTTCAACATCAAACCCTATCAGAGGGAGAAGTGGCACTGGTGTGGGAAACAGCTACAGGCACATTTGACAGCCGTTTCTTTGGAAAATTAAGTGGTTTGCTGTGGACCTCAGTCAAAAACTCTTCTCCTCTGTCTTGTAAGAAGTAGACATGGCCTCCGCCTTGCTTTGTTTGTGTCTAAAGAAAGAAGAGTGTGTTTTCAGTGTCACTGCATGGACCAGTGAAAGCAACGCATCCTGAGAGGTGAGCAATGTGAGGAATACTTGAGCGGCCTGGCAAAGAGGAGGCTACTCCTGGTGTCAGAGTGCTGAGATTCTTGGTAAGGAGATGGAAGTTGAAAGACAAGGTCAAAAAATTATGGCTATTACCTGAACAATCATGAGAGTGAACCTGTACTGTTGTTAAGATTCTAAGTGACATTCAGAAAACATAAAATATTCTTGAAGGACATTAGTGTGACTATCGTGCTGTCATTTTATTAGAGAAATAATGCTTGTCCAAAAAACTTGTCCAAAGGCTTACCTCTTGAGGTCAAATTCATTAATCTGTTGCTCCTATTAATCTAGTTAGGTTTTATCTAAATTGTATATCCCTCCATCTCTATGCTTAAGTCATTTCCTACTTCAAGTCATTTCTTTGGGCCTGCCAAATTTTGGCCGTTACTATCATAATTCCATCCACCAGAATCTCAATTTTAAGACCTAAATATGGAAAGATCAACCACAATTTTTTACTTTATGAAAAACCAAGAATATTAAGATTCAATAATTTAGAAGCTGGAAACTGTCTATTTGAAATATGCTCTTACTGGAATCTTGAACTCTGGCAATTTTACTGCATAAACACATATATTTATTAAAAATGGAGCAGACCTAGAAAGACCTCAGAAACACAGGCAGGAAAAATTACTGAAAGATTTGTTTTAGAGAGGAAATTTAGAATAGTAATATATGAAAAAACACGGGTTGAAATAGGACAACCTGACTCCACTCCTCATTATACCTTTCACATATGAGTAAGTAACACAGAGTAGATAGCATATATTAAATTTATATTTTTTTTCCCTCATAGAAACTTATTTCTGTATGCAGAAGCCAAAATTTCCTGAAAGCGAATCAGCAACAAAGCCAGTAAATATCTTTTCTGTCATTTAGTCCTTTACAGTCTCCATTGGACCATGTTGACTTCTTGATGATTAGTCAAGCAGCTAAGCACCTTTCTGAGATGATGAGAATCTGTGTGCCACAAGCTCATTCCAATAAATATGTAAGGTCTGTTCTACCTGCAGACAAGCCTACAAAAAAATTTTGTATTATTAATAGCACTAGCAGGAACGACTTTCTGTTGTCATGGGATGACTAAATTCTTCTAGGTCACCTGCGAAAATAAAACTCAGTTTTCTTTCTGAAAGTTTCATGAGTACTAATTGTTTTCCTGTCACCACACACACATTTCTAGAGAGTTTGTGGACTCAGGAAAAAAATTTCTGTCAGACAATGACATTTTGAAGCTGGCTTAGCCTCCTTAATTCTTCACACGTAGCAGAGTTTGACACCACCTTTTGGAAGCAATGTATGACAGTTTAAAATGAAAGTAATCTTTCAACAGCTTGAAAGGGTTCTTTTTTTTTTTTCCTTGAAACAGACTGTGCAAAGAGGTAATGACAAAAAGAATTAATTTAAATCCTTCTAAAATTTTATCATTTTAGCTATCTAAAACGGGCACCTTCAGAAAACCTGAAGGGTAGTTATTTTGCACCAAAAGCAATTTAAATACCTTACTAGAAGCTGTTCAAGTATGGATATTTCTCTTGTTTATCAGTGCTTTGTATACATACAGGCTATTAATTCATTTACAGGGGAAAAGACATTTTTCAAGTTCTTAGCAACAAATGCATCTATTATATAATTCATATCTTTCAGAACTTGGATTTGTTTCAATTGTCATTAAAATGACAAACATTGATTTTTTAGAAAAAAAAAATATTTTTTTTAAATTTTCAGGTGGTAGTCTGTTCCCTCTATTTATTCGAACTTGCAGATTAAATGAGCTCTTTAGTTAGTTATTGTAGTTAGGATCTTCTACGGACTGTTTTATCTGCATGCACTGTTATCAAAAAATGGGTGAGACTGTTCTGACTAGGAGAGTTAATTAGCAGGCACAGTTAAAATGTGTGTCCATGAGTGCAACATTATAAGGGTTAAAGTCTAACTAGGTGAGTTCAAAACATGAACTTTCCAATACGTAGAGATTTTGTGGGTGCAGGTTTTCTTGTAGTGGAGAAAATATTAAATTTCTCTTTATGCTTTTTCTCAGCTGTCAGATGAAATATAGTATGCAAGCTGCTTCTATGATTTGAAACAGAGTTTCAGTCTATTTTTTATCTTGGTTTCAACAAATTCCATTTATATGTGAGGTTTGTACAAACTGACCTCAAAGAGCTGAAACTCTCTCAGCTGCTAAGGCAGCTCTGAGCTCCCAGATATTGATTAGACGGTGATAAGAGCAACACGGGCCAGGCTAAGTGAACCTAAAGACATTGCCATATTGAGGAATGTAAAATTAATTCAGTCATCATGCCCCGAACCCCAGTCTGGTGGAGGTCCAAAGCCCTGTTTCTGGAGCAATTCCACCAATTCCTTCTCCTAAACATCACCAGCCTTGTGCAACTGTTCTTCACTGGTGTCATCATTGACAATTTTCATCTCTGAACTGAACCATTTTCCTCTTTGCTTTGCTTCCACTGCTGATAACCCCTCCATCAGCCTCACTGGCATCCCCATGGGCATCACCAGTCTGGAAAGAACTCCTTCTAGGCCCTTTCACAAGCCTCTAGTCAGCACATCCAGACCAAGGATCACAAATCCACTGACCCTATTTATATTCACTTTTAGGATCAGACTTTGTTTATTTTTAGAGCAAGTTCTCTCCTTCTAGAACCTAACTCTGTTATCAAATCAAAGTCCATTTCCATATTCTCAGGGTGACCCATCATGTCTATGTTCATAAAACATTTTAGGAGCTTAAGGTTTTAAAGGGGCTTTAGTACTTAAGCATCTTTTAATCCTTGAAGCAATTTATGCACAAACATCTTTAAGGAGATAAAAATGCCTTTGTTTCTTAGATGCCACACATTTAAGCCTTCTCACTCTTAAATCTTTTGAAGTGGTTTATATATTAAAACCACTAACACCAGTATTGTTACTTATTCAGCCTCTGACCTTGGACATACAACTTTCTCTGCATATCTGTTTCTCTGTCTCTGAAATATGAATAAGAACATTGAAACTATTGTTTTGAATAACCAGTTACTGCCTGAACAGGAATTTAAGTATGGAAGAAAGAAAACCATAAAAATACTTAGTATTTTCATTAAATACCATAATATTAGTAGTCAGTAGATCAGTGCTAAATCAGTGCATACAGACAGCAATGGAAACCATTTTACAGCAACAGTCAAATAAGTTCAATAATGTAAAATACAATATTTTCTTTCCTGGTACCAAAAAATTATGATCAATTGCAGTACTGTGAAATGAAGTTGCCAAGATGTAGCATATACCTACTTTTGGAAAGATATTATCACTTTCACACACACTCTCTTGAAAGATCTTTTCCAGTTTTAACCCTGCTCTTTTTCTGGAAGAAACAACTTTAGTTTTTATTTTTATTTTTTAATTTGTATAGTTGTCTGCCTTTACTGTGAAATAGTATCATAACAGGAAAATATTTTCCTCAACACAAGAACTTATCACTGGTATATGTAAAGATCAGTATAATTATTCTGGAAACAGACTAAATACATGTCTGAATGTTTTATGAGTGGTATTTTGTAGAAAATTTTACTGGAATTTGGATGTAAAATAAAGGGACAGAGTTCTGATTTTTTAAGGTTATACATACAGTTGGAGAAAGATTGACACTTCATTCAATAACCTTTTGAGAAGGAGAGAGAAGTTACAGACAATGTAATGCTGAGAGACAGATGAAGTGGCTTTAGGTAATCAAGGTAAAAATTACTGCCTGACAGAATCCCAGCAGCAAGGCCCTCTCTTTCTGAGATACCTGATGGGTTTTTACAGTGTTATAGCATTTGAGTTTTATGTTTTATGATATCCACCAAGTGACAGTATGACCCTCTTCTCCCCTAAGATGTTATCACTTCTCTGTGTCAAAGTAATTCTGTTGCTGTCTTACCAGAGATGAACTCATGAATCAGTGATGTGGACAGGGGTGGCAGTCCAGATAGCACTTGTGAAATCTATAAATCGTTTAAGAGAAGCTTGTTTTCCTGCTGCCAGCAGTTATTATTGTGTCACAATCAGGCAATTTCACGCTGAAATGTTGGGTGGCCTGGATTTGAGTACTAAAAGGAAAAAAGCTACCAGGAGATTATGGCATCAGCACATTATATGGTATGAAATGTAGACAGTGAAGTCCACCTATTTTTGTATGATCTTTCTAGTTAGTAGTGATCGCTGGAGTATATTTTCTTTAAATCACAGCCTTTTAGAATATCTAGTGGAAGTTATCATAAAGTTTTAAGAACTAAATCTGTAATTTTACTTTTTTCCCCATGTCTTGCCTTAACCGTGGTACTTGCAACTTATTAACTTTCGGTAAGTCTGTAATGTCTTTATTTAGGCTTTAGAAGCGGTGTCCTTGGTTGCACAAAAATACTGGTATCCAACCTTTCTTTTCTTCAAATCTGCCTTTTTGGCTTTTTACTGTGTTACCTTCCTTAAAGAGACTGAACTGCTGGTGATTAATGACTCAAACATTCAACCAACTGTGGTGACCAGAGACTGGACTATTGGTGCTCATGGCTCAATCAGCTTTGTGCTTTGCTGACAATGTGCAGAGTGGCCACTCAGCCCAGGGGCTGAAGGTGTGCACATCCCACGCCTCAGGGTACAAGCCAGGTGTTAAACAAGGTAAAGAAAGAGGCAAACACAACAAGGTGGGGTAGTGTTTCTTTCTCCTTACGCAGATGACTCAGCTGTGACAAATCCCCAGAACATTCACATCTAGCCTGAAGGTATCCATGAGCCATAATGGACCATAATAGACAGACAGGTACAACATCTTAGAAGGTGTCAAAGACTCCTGAAGTATCCCATGACTCACAGTATTACATCACTCAGTGTAAAACTCCCCGCCCCAGGGGAGGTACTGGAGGCATTCCCACTTGAATCTGAGCATATATAACTCTGAGTTTTGGGACTCTTCCCTCACCACCTAGGGCTTCTACCACCACTACAACAGGACTACAACCACCACTTCGACCAATTAACATCGAAATTGCAGCAACCAAGTCTTATAGTTGGTTCCAATGGATGTCTTGTGAGTCCTTCCTGAGGGGTCTACAGCCCTACTCTGACTGTCTGTTCCAGCACCGCACTCTCACTCCAGCAGCACCCAAGTGTCTGCTGGTATTGAATCCCACCTATCTGTCATTTCCTGCCAGCTCTGACTCTCCAATCTTTCCTGCCAGGTTTTCAGGGCATGGGGGAGGCAAACCACATGGAAGGGCGGTGCATCTTGTCTGTGTCCTATGGCCATGTGTGTCTTTCTACGTGGGGGAGTCTGGCTGTGAACTCGATTTGGTCCGGTGGGCAGGGCTTGGCGTGTTTCTCATCAGTTGGTTTAACACAGTTTTATCAGTATTGTTATTAACATTCTTCTCAGTAAAGAATTATTTTTTCCTTTACATTTGGGCATATTCGGTCTCTCTCTCTGTACTGGAGAAACTAGGGGTATTGAATCCAAGGGAGGAGACCCCTGTCCGAGGTCTCCACCCCCCAAATTGTCTCAAACTCAGACAAGCGGAAAGTGAGAGGTTAGATTTTTCCTGTTAAAACAGCTTTGCTTGACAGGATAAATTTGCAAATAAAATATTCCGTGTCCAGAGATCACTTTCAGTTACATAAACATTTTTAATGATTAACCAAGTCATAGGTTATAACATCTTAGCATTTAACTTAATTTTTACTCATAAATTATTACAATATATGATTGCACAGTGTAACTTGCTATAAGAATGGTATGATGCATCACTTCTAGTCACCATTGATATATTACTTGGTCTTAGCTCTTGTTCAAAATCTAAAGAATGCAAAATAAGGGAGCGCAGAAAGTTACTGGTGTGTAAATACAGAGAAAGATTTTGATCATCTTCTGTAGAAACTATGAGGAGGTGTGATGTAGAGCCTGTTGCTGCATGCGGTGAAGTTGAGCAGGCTCTGAAATTGTCTGTATTCAGTCCTTCTGAAAGCATGAGAGTGAATGCATGAATATTATTTCTAGAACTGATCAAGTCAGGAAAAAATACAACACTTAGCTTGGAGTCTGCTCTTAAGAATGACAATAGTAGGATAGATGTCATAATCAAGTACAGTTCCATTAAAATCATTTGTAAATCCAATTTCTTAGCTATTAAATAGAAGATTGCTAAGAAAGATACCATGGATAACTAATCTTTATGAAAAAAATTGATTCCCAGCAGCCTAGAGAAGGCTGCTGAATCCTGCCAGTGGTACCTTCTTGGAACTAAGGTAGTCTAATTAGCCAAACAATTAAATTCTGATTTTAGAAAATATAAACAGATTTTTTTAGTGCTGGGATTGAACTAGATGCATTGGAAAATAAAATTTGCTTTGAGTGACAAAAATTGTCAGAAAAAGAAGACTTTGTCTCTATGTATAGATCGTAGCACTGTAATTAAATACCATTACCTAAGGGATCAAATATAGTGACTTCTGCATGTGTGCAAGTACAAGTGCTTGTGTGCTTACACAAATGCTTATATGCATGCACACACACACTGGTATAAAGCTGGTTTGTACCATTATAACTCATTCAACCTTCATGATGACAATAATTCGAGTTTTTTGAAAGACAAAGTATAACTTTGTTAAAGACTGATAAACCTATAATAATCCTCTGTGTATAAATGGAAAGAAATCTCTCCCTGATGATAGTGCTATATAATCTGAGCTTTTTATTTATTAAATATTAGGGTAATGCCTGAAAAAAAAAATCCTAATAGTTAGGTAATTAATTAAATGCTTTGTACCACAGGAAATCATTTACACGATTCGTGTCTCTCTTTCCCACACTTTAATTTTGTTATGAAGTGATATCTTGGACCCTTGAATCTAATTAAGGGTGATATGGTTGACAACTATTAAAGTAGTGCTCTGATGGTTCTGTGTCTGAGTGAGGTGAAAGATTGCATTTCTCTCCCCCTACATATATGAATCTTGCCACATTGAGAATTATTCGTTGCTGATATAAAATAATAAGTAACAAAAGGCCAGAAGAGATCTTCACAATAGGTTATTCATTTCTGCACTGTGCTTACAAACTAGGCTTTTTCCATGTGATAGGAAATGAAAGAGACTGACAGTTCACTGCTTTTTGTAAATGTTGAGGGACAAAAAGGGAAAAACCTACATCTAGTCCTGTGTAAGTTTAAAATATTTTATGAACTACCTAGTAAAAATAGGGAAAAGGAACTTTTCAGGAGCACAGTAGCATCTGTCTTGAATGAATCAGTTGTCAGAAAGTTTTTTAGAAAGGGGAGCTTTGAAAGACCATTGCACAGTTCTTTTCATACACAAGGTTTGTTCAGAAAGATTCACCCTAGAAGGCCTTCTCTCTCAGCATCCTTGAATTAGATACAGGTTATATTCATTCCAGGGTGAGAGTGGCCAGTATTTTGCAAATACCGTAATTTATGGACCTTGTTTTTTAAAAGTTGTGTCAGGCTATAGTGTGACAGCAAGGATAGAGAATGCCTGTGCTCTGTCCACTGCCAAGTGCTCATGAAAGGAGAAAGAGTGGACTCTGCCTCAGAAAAAATGAGTAACCTGACCTGAGGCTGGGTAGCAAACACAGTTTGCAACTGCAATTGAAAGCAATCAGAAGATAGAAATTCTACTATTTTATCTGTCAGCATTACCCTTCAGAAAGCCAGGCTTATAGGAACTTTCTCTCTGACTTTCTGAAAGGAGTATCTCCCCGGGGTGAACAGCCTATGATGAAACAGAGATCCCTTTGGGGTTGACTGTGACCCTAAGCCTTTGTTCTGTTTTCATTCTAACACAGCATCAAACCCCATGAAATATTTATAAATGCAAAAACTTTCAAATTATGTTCTATTTATAACAGTAACAAAATGACATCTCTCTAAGTACATTTCTTCTAAATTTTTAAGTTGTGTCATACACCCTGGCTAAGATGATGAATTAAAGAGAACTCCACAACTCTTGGGAAACAATGAATGATGTTCAGCTGAGTAACAGTTATGATTTCTTATAGTTCTTCCTCTATTATTTTAGTGCACTTCTCTGCAAGTGGAATTATGTTTTGATTTTTGCTGTTTCTCTGTGCTGGTTAAACCTTCTCCTATTCACCTTATAATCTTTCAACTTTGTTTTCCATGTACGTATAATGACCCTATAAACATGATTCAATTATATCTAGTAAGAGTACAATGAATAATGCATGATTTCTGGTATTGGGAATACTTCATAGCTTCCAAGTGTGAGGTTAGTGAAACTGTGGAAGTATACTAGTTTTAGCAGTAGTCAGCTTCCAGTGGAAAACAAAACAAGCCTCTAGACCAAGGCATCAGCATTAAAACTTCACAATAGGCAGAAGTGATGACAGCACATTGTGTATTTTGCCTGATTTATTTCACAGAATCACAGAATATCCTGCCTTGAAAGGGATCCACAAGGATCTTCAAGTTCAGCTCTTAAGCGAATGGCTCATACAGTGATTGAACCCACAACCTTGGCATTATTACCACCAGGCTCTAACCAACTGAGCTAACAGTGTTCCAGGTCAATTCAAATCAGGACAGTCTTAATAAAGGTTATGTTGCTATAATTCATCCACCTGAACAGCTTCTGTGGGGCTGGATGTTTGTGACTTCTGCTTTTGAGATTAACTTCTGTTTAACAGACCCTTAGGTGCCTGTGGTTGTAGCGGCTATTGACCTTTTCTGAGGTTTCCTGGAAGCCAATTTACACTGCTGAGTCATACAATCTATTAATAGCAAATTTCTACTTCTTCCTGGATTGCCAAAATAGATGTCAATTTGGGAGTTGTGATATGAATTTGATTGTGGTGTTAGTGAACTGGAAAAAGAACATTGTTTCCAGTTACAAATCCCAGAGGTGTATCAGGTAGGAGTAATCAAAATTTATTAACAAGGGTATCAAAGTAAAGAGAGAGAGAGAGAGAATATGCAGTCTCAAACGCAACATGCCTTTTATTTTATATGAGATAAAATCATAAATCCATTAGCTTTAATCCACTTTTATTATGTGAGAGAAACAGCACAGTAGCAAGTTTTCAATAGAGCCTGGATCATTTAACTTTACAATATGTTTACAAATACCACTAAAGATATGATTCTCAAGAACACCAAAACCAAAAATGAAACGACTCTCTGATATGCTTTGCACCACAATGTAGGTAGCTGCAGTTTGGTTTCTTGCCCTCATCCAAGGGAAGACCCCACAGTCATAGGAGTAAAATCCAAAAAACTAAGAATTTTGCCCATTATACTCTACAGGGAATCTCATATAGAAGTGTTGATGTTCAAGTAGACATATTGCCAAGTGAGTAAAGTGAGAAGCAACTGTAATTATCCATGAAGTTGTACAGACTAAGAAAAAGTTGAAGTATTTTGCCGAGCACTACTCAACTTTTACTCCCAATGTACAGAGACACATATCATTAGCTGACAAAAAGTTTCAGTGTGGAAAAAGAGATGCAAATTAAATGGAGGATTTTGACAGAAAACAGAACATGCTGACAAAAAATAATTAACCCCCATCAGAAAGCTGGGAAAGCTTTTTAGACCCCCTTTTGCTTATAAATGGCAGTTGGTTTAGTTTGAGAACATTTATAGCAAGGCTAGTATTGTGAAAAGAAAAAGAAAACTCTGATGTGCCATACACCCTTATGAACACAGTTGAGTTATGACTAGATTGTCTCAATTTCTTCTCACAAGATTCTATAGACTATAGTCACTGTCACATGTCTGTTATGGGAATTTTATTCACTAGCAGAAGCAGGCAGTAGTCAAACTGCCAAACAGTGCTTTTAGTTTGCTTCTGGTCTGCCAGCTTTCCATGCCAGGACAGGAACTCAGTGACAGGAAAGTAAATATATGGAAATTGTTCTCCAGCAAAGCCACTGTCATCCCTCCTAATGGACCACTGTCCAAAGTTATACAAACACAAGCATTCCCTTAGCTTTTCAGGAGCTGGCTTTACACAGGGTTGCACACGCAAGACCTGAATGTCCATGAGTTTCATACCAGCTTTCATTCTATTTTATGTGGCTTAGAAACCACTGGACCTCACTGTAATTCTACTTGAGAGTCAGCTATGAGACCAGACTAAAATATTTTATGTGATTTATCATTTTTTGCTGGGCTTATACAATCTACCTCAAAACCTGAATTTTGCAATTAGCTCTTTACTTATAATGACAGAGTCTACAATGAACACAGTCCTACTCTTTCAGATATGCAAAATGCAGAGTTGCTGTTTGCTGAAATCACTGAACAACTAAAAATCTGCTAACCATGCTCCACATGGTCTGGAAGTTCAGTAATGAAACAGCCAAAATTATCATTTGAAGTTGGCCGTTCTTTCTATTGCATAAGGATATTTGAACACGCATCCTACCTCTGAAATATGTTATATAATGATAGTTCTTTGAAGATAGTTTTGGAGAAAGTCTAGTATTTTGTACTCATTACTCAAAAGGTTATTGAAATTGTTTCTTTGACCTGAGAGAATATATTGACCTAGTGGGACTGTGTGTTTCCAGCGTCAGTGAAGATTTTTTCATCTATGACTTTCTCTGTGAGAAGAAGAGATAATAAAAACTTATTTTAATCTCACAGGTAAGGCATTTCTTTTTTGAAATATTGTTCAAGCCTGAAGAAAATGTAGGAATTATTTAAAAAAAAAATCCAAGTATTTCAGTCATCTGTTGTGAGTCTTCATATTTCAAGAGGTTTCTTTCAGGGAGAACTAAATTTAGGTAAATACCAAGAATAACTGCAGAACAACTTAAAAAAACTTGAATTTACTGTCCACTGATATTTGTCCAGCGCTACTTGCAAGAACCCATTCATAGGTCATTCTTAACACTAACAGCCCATCAGATCTGGCTTAAGTTTTTCAGTGGTGCTGTTGACAGGTCCTGCTGAAATCCAACAGGAACAGCACACATTTGGCACTTCTGAAATCAATGCTTTGCTCAGAAAAAGTACTACACCTACACACTACCTGGTGATTGTTGCCTATGCAACACACACAGAATAGGCTTTGAGCAGCATCAGCTTTTCCTGGTGAATTATCATATTCATTTTATTAATGGAAAATTCTGCTGAAGAAACTCACCCCCTCTGACCTACAGAGTGTAACGTGCTAGTCCTAATCGGGGTAACAGGAACTCTTGAACTTTGTCCTGTACATATTAACGCTAATGAAATTCAACAAATGGCTGGTTTCAGGGAAGGCAATGAAAGCAGAGGAGAGGGCAACAGCAGTAATGAGCCTGTAATTATTTGTAGAAATAAAGAAGAAAGAGTTCTTACATGGGAAAGAAATCTCATGTAAAGACAATACTAATATAAATGGTAAGACTACATGCAATGTTTTTCAAAGTTGTGTAAGGAAGAAAAGAGATTAAAAGAGGAATTAGTAAAAGCTGAAACAGCTGTTATTTATGAGTTAAGAGCATTAACAGAGTCAGTACATCATCTGTGCTACCACCAATCTTTAATGCAATGAAATAGAAATTTTATCTCATTAAATATCAAACAAGAGCCTCTCTATCTCTAGTGTACTCTATGTATTGCAGTAATCCAGCTATTTCAGCATGATGCATTAAGTAAGGAATTAAGTAAAGAGAACATTTTTAAATGCAAAATGAAATACTGGCTGTCTTAAAACATAAAGCAAAATGGGAAGAGTATAAACTAGTTATGATTCTATATTTTTCTTAAGCGAAATACTAGGGTCTGTGTAGTAAGTTGCAAGACCTTATGGAATCAGATATTCAGTGAGGGCTTGAATTATTTTCCACACCTCACAATGCAACTGCCTGATTTTCTTCTCAGAAGGTTTCTCACCATACCTCTTGCTCTGTCGATTCTGTAAGCCATGGTACCTACAGACTTTGAACAACAAAAATAGGTAGAATAATGCTATATCCACACATAATGCCTGGTGTACCAGTGTAATAATTCTGATGACACTAGCAAATGGATCACTATGCAGAGCACATACATATTTGCAATAACAATGTATGTCTACCCACAGATTTAATTTCATCACTGAACTTCATACAGGGTAGACCTGTTCATGGCTTTGTGTTTTTTGTAGTGTCACTACTTATTGCATGACTGTACATCAAAGGGAATTCAATTCAGAATAGAAAGAGTCATAGTTGCACGTTTTTTTCCTCACATCATAAAATTTTGAAAAAGGAAGAATCAGCCATTGTGTCCTCTTTTAATATTTTATTTAAATTTCACATTAAAAATGTATTTAAATGTAAAAGAATTACATCTTTCAAACTACAGTATTTTAAATTGTCTTGAGTACGTTTTTAGTAACATTAATTAGTTATAACCTATACACTATATAAATGGTGTAGTATTGGTTCCGCATATTTAATTACACACACAACTATTGGATTCAAAATATCAGAAAGATATTGTATCAGAAAAATATACATAAAATTGAATGTGCTTAAAAAAAACCAAAATCAAAGTACAAAAAAAATCAAATAATATACAATTCACAAAGAAAAAAACTTTATTTCACGTTTTACAAAAATAACTACCATATCAAAGTACCTATTTTTAATTTTGCTTAGACAGAAATGCTTGAAATATTCTGTTAAAACCTTTTCTAGCCAAGTTATGATGTTGTTTATTATTGTATTGTATTATTATTGTATTGTGCTGAAGTAAGCCGTGGTTTTTCATTACTTATGCATCTACGGTGGTGTCTCTAAACTACAATGTTGAGGTCTCAAGCTACATCAGTTTCAATAAGAACTGCTAGCAAACAATTGCCCATGCTGCAGTTAATATTCTGTCTATATATATTCTGGCCGGAGCCCTCATGAAGGTCTAGCATTTTCTTCTTTTTTTCTTTAATGTAATCTCTCCATTGTTGTACCATTCATATGTGTCATGTCACTTTGACTCTATTCTGGCTGAGAGAGCTAAAATGAGCTTCTATTAAAGTTAGGTTAATGCCACTCCTGATCAGCTAGTTCTGTGAAATGATGCAATGCTAACACCTCCTCTTCGAAGCTGAGGTCACTGCCAAGAGCAATGAGATTTTTTTGCACCGAAAGCAGAACTGACATTTTTGCCACTTTTCAACATTTCCAGCTGGGAGTGAAAAGGGGTTTTCACAAATGAAATAAACCATCTGCTTTCTCCACTCATACACAAATAACCCTTTCACTCAACAGGGACACCAAATATATTCTGCTTGCTTTGAAGTAATCTGTATAGCAGAGTAAATGTGGAAAGAGGGTAAGAGAGATTAGTAACCATAATCTTTCTTTTCCCATAGGAACCTGACTATCTTCAGAATGAACAGGTTGTGTTGATTTAATTACATCCATCTCTAAACATATCAACAAAAGAACACAATTTAAAGTAGGCAATGACTTTTCTAGTTTTAAGTATTCTTGTACATTGTGATATTATACCTTTCATATCACCCTCTATCCAAGGATTTTGTAGAACATTTTAAAACTGGACTGGAATTCTAACCGAACTGGCTGAATATCCCAGCTTTGCACAAAAGTCAACAGAAGAAAAAAAGAGAATATGGACCTACTGCAAAAGTTATCCGTGGGTTTGACATTTTTAAGCAGAATTCTCTATGTCTTCCTTTGATCACTCTTACAGATGGCATCTGATGGTATCATTCTCATCTTTAACCCTTCCTTTGAATGCAAATGGATGTTATCAGATGTTTTAAACAGGTGGTGCATAATGCTTATGGAAAGCTTTTGTATTTTATGTCAGGGCTGAAGATCATATCTTATTTGGCACACAGTCTTGTGTTCTGTGAATCCTGAGCAGAACTTTTCTTGAAACTGAGTAGGGACAACTCCCTAAACCACCATCAGTGACAACTGTAGACTCGCCCAAAGAGGCCCACATGGGCATAGTAACAAGTATAGGGTTGTGCAAGCTAAATGACTATGTATCAGGTAGCTCGTAACTATGCATTAGATAGACAGGTTTATGTCAATTTGAGTATAAAAATTCTTTTGCTTTTTATTTCCTGGAATGCTTGATTTGTGAAGAACTTCCACCTTGCACCCTGCACAGAATAAACAATGTCTCCTTTCTAAACCTGACTCTGTCCACGTTAGGAGTGTTCCTAAAATCTGGCAACAGGCTGACAAACAACAAAATTTCGTACTGACAATTATGTTATTTTCTTCGGCGTCTCTCAGACAAACTGTTTCCTCCATGAAAATTGCAGTATAACCCAGAATCATCTCCAAATTTTTATTCAGAATTTGGAAACAACCAGAAAAGAGTTTCTCCAATGAATCTCTGGGTAGGATTTATACGTCCTCACACATGATATGACTTTGGAATTTTAATCAATTCTGAAACAATACATCTTCTAACTACCAGAAAATCAGTTACTTGATTGTGACTTTTTTTAATCTCCTGGATAAAAATATTCTATCTGTTCCAAAAGGTAATTTGATATTCAAACAACTTTCAGGTCAGTGTTTGATGTAGCAGAAAAGGAAGCTATTGACCAATATTTCCTCAGGAGGAAGACCAAAGTAGCACATATATTTCTCAGGCTTGGTTCTCTGTATCTTTGAGCTTGTAGTCTTAAACCCTGATGTTCATAAGAGATTACTAAGATGATATCTGCTCTATCAAGTAGTCTGGTACAAGAGGAAAGAACGGGAATTGAGTTTGGACCATTATTATACTCCTTCCTCAGACAAAAAGCCCACTAGCAGCTGGTCCATATCTGGTTTTCTATTTCTACATGGTTTCCAGTTCTGCCATAACTTAACAGCAAGAAGTCACTTACTCAGTAATAAGAGAACATAGCATAAGAGTTACTGACTGCCTTCACTTTGAGTCTTCTCCTTAAATTTCCATTTAGTTCAACATGCTGGGATTAGGTTAGTGAGGTGAATAACTTTGCACAGTTAACCAAAGGGAGGAAAGATGAAACAGATGAATGGAACAGGGCTGCTCATTTACCCTTGTTAATATGCCAGTGAACTCAACCCACTTCCTAGAAGGTTTTTTGGGGCTTACATAGGGCATTTCTTATTTTCACAGCATCACGCTAAAAAAAGAAATAAAATTTGAAGACTCAGAATGTCATTAAGGTCACAAGTATACGTTGTTTTGTATAAAGAATAAAGGCAATCTGGACTTTATCTACCTATTCTTTAATGTTGGTTTTTTGTTTGGTTGGTTGGGTTTTTTTACCAGAGTAATGTAAAACTGTTTTAAATTCAAAAAGACCTGACCTAATGTCTTGTCTTTGAATCATATGTAAATATTAAAAAAGAATAATATTTTCTGAAGTGGTTAGACTAAAAAAATTCAATTAGCACTGTGTTATTCAGTGACACACAGAGATCCATCAATGGGGATATCTCCAAAGACTTATACTTCAGGAGCTGATCTGCATTACCCAAGCACAGAGCCTGACTGTAAGGTGTTCTCCATACAGCAGTATCTCCATAAATCAGTGCACCAGTGAGCAAGGGCAAGGTTCCAATGCATGACAGCTTGTGGAATTTGTGCCACCTGTAGTAATTCATCTGGAAATAAACACAGACATATATATATATGCATGCGCACATATGTGTGTGTTTGCTTCAAAATATATAAAACATATGTATGTATAATAAAACTTTTACATCAGACATGAAAGTTCTTCTGATGGTATATTCAAAGACTACTGAAACACATAACAACTCCTCATGTACATATGATTATTATAGCTGATCAATCAAGAAACAGATACATAGATTGCTCTTGGACCTTAAATGGGAAAACACGTATTACAACCCTTCAAATAACAATCTTATCCTAAGAAACTATTTTTTCTTTTTCCTCAGTGCTGGGCTATATATTTATGTTTTCAAGATAGATCATCAGATTCTGAACTCAGAGAAGATGTGTAAAGGTAATTTTTTTTAACTCAGAAAATCCTCTTCATCCATTTTTTTTCTTCCCATTTAATCAGGTCTTTAAGACTCCTCTTAAACGCTGCTCATTATCTTAGTTTTCTAATAGAATTAAAATATATAGGTATGTAAGAAATGGATGCTGGTATTAGAGATCAGAGAATTACCTATCACAAATGAAAACACTAAAATATAAAATCCCTTGAAGTAAAAGGGTTCACTCTTCTTTCTTTTTGATTTTTCATTTTTTCATTTTCTTTCTTTATCAAAGTGTTAATTTCTATTAGCATTTTAAAGATTTTGCAATCTGCTGTATGAAAACATCTGAAGTAAAATGTTTTGTTTTCACTCCAGCTGGTAATTAAGTACCACATACACATTCGTTCACTCTCCAACACACACAATCCCTAGCGTGAGGGAGAATCAGAAAGAAAAGGTAAACCTCATGGGTTGAGATAACAATTTCATAATTGATACAAAATATAATAATACTTATTAATAATCAAATTATACTCCTACTAAAAACTAATAATAGTAATGATAAGGAGAGGGAGAGAGAGCCAGAGCATGAGACACTCAAAAGCCCTTCACTTAGTGTAAGCATTACTTAGCAGCAACCTAAACTTCAGTTGTGTTAACAGCATGATTCTCATAGTAAATCCAAACCACAGCACTGTGCCACTAAGAATAAAAGTTTGCTTTCAGAAGAGTTCGTAACAGGAGAGCTAGAAATTCTCATTTTCACTTTGGAAGTCTGCAAAGTGCCTTCTCAAGAGGGTTAGATGTTGTCTTTTCTCCCTTCTGCAGTCCAGAGGGGGTTGCAGAGAGAGCTGTATTATCTCTCTCTCTCCTATGCTGGAGAAAAATAGCTCTAACAGGCATGTACTGAGGCCGTTGGAAGGTGGGGGAGAAACAGAGAGGATAAAGAGGCCCTGAGAGGGTGGAAATTTGCCTTTTTCTCCCTGGGACAGGTGCACTGTCAAGTGTTTGTAAGTTTTTTGTGTTCTGGCCTTCTAAATAAACTTTTGAATTCTTTCCAGTGCCTTGGCATTTCTAGGAGTACCTTCTTGTCTTACTTTACAGAGGACAGTTTCCGCTCCTTATTCCATATCCTTAATGTCTTACATCACCTTTCCTGTCCTTTGACAGATATACACACAGATATCATTCCCTTAGTCTATGGACCATCCCTATAAAGGGCAGTTGAGTTAATTTCATCCAAGAGCTTGGGTTCTATCAGTCAAAACAGTCTTTCAGGCAGGATGAATGGTGTGGTGTGTTGGATTATTGCATGTTGAAGCTAATTCTGTTCCCATCACATCTATGCTTGTTCAGTTTGATCAAAGTTCATTCTTCACTAACATTCTGATTGAAGGGGAATCGGTTTCAGATCCCTGGATCCAGATCAGCAAAGATGGATGCTGTGAGGCAACCAGTGTGGTGCTGGGCACATAACCTCCATAGAAGTGATAATACATAGTGTTATATAGCAATTAATGTCATTCTATTTAATTAATTGTCTATTCTCTCCCCAAATTAAATCCTCTTGAGTCACATGCTAGACTCCCACATTCTCCCACATTGCCCACAAAGTGCACCCAGCTCCTTGAGCAAAAGTAAGCCTGTGAGTGGGTTTGCCTTTGCCTGGGCCAGGAATATTCCAGAATGTCTTCCCCAGCATATTTTTAATGTGCACTAATGCAAGCAGTGGAAAAAAAAGTAGCCACTAATGACCACTAGACTCTAATATAGTCAAACATGCAAGTCCCATGGGAAGCAGAGTCTAATGATTAATTGCTAAACAGCACACAGCTATAAATTTGACATTCCAGTCAAATCTGTCATAACCTTGAACCCTTCAAGCCCCACACTGGGCATGGAAAAGGACTATAATTGTTTAACCTCAGCCATCAAATAGCACCACCCTGCCATTTGCTCACTATTCCCTAGTGGAAGTGGGGAGAAAACTCATGGGTTGAGAGAAAGACAGTTCTATAAGGTAAAGCAAAAGTCAATCATACAAGCAAAGCAAAACGAGGAATTAATTTACCACTTCCCATTGGCAGGCTCCAGGAAAACAGGGCTCCATCACATATAATGGGGACTTGGGAAGGTAAATGCCATCACTACTAATATTACCCCTTCTTCCAGCTTTATATACTGAGCATGATGTCATATGTACGGAATATCCCTGTGGTTAGTTTGGATCAGCATGCACCCCAACCTCCTCACCAGTGTGGCAATACAAACAGAAAAGGCCTTGACTCTCTGTAGGCACTAGTCAGCAATAATAAAAACATCTCGGTATTATCAACCCTATTTTCATCACAAATCCAAAACATAGCTCATACTAGCTACCGTGAAGAAAGTGAATTCTACCCCAAACCAAACCAGCGCACAGACTAACATAGATGAGACTGGATTTTGCTCCACCATAGTTATCCACTGACCTGATTTCTAAATATAATGCCACTTCACCTTAGAGTATTTGTCAAAAAAATTCATGTTGGTGCTGGAAACTGCAGTTCTAGCCTATGCAGGCTTGAAGATATGTTTTAGCATTAAAGTCTTATAACAATGATCTGGAGTTATAAAGGCTCATAAAAAAAAAATCACCATTTTGGCACTTATATGAGAAAGTAGAAAGAAAGGCAATGCGATTGTAGTCGGTTCTTCTTCCTTAAGAGGGAAGCTGCTCCTCTTGCAGCTGTGCACACTGAACAGAAGCAGGTAGCTCTGTGAAGTCAGTCTAAAGATAGCAGCCAGGTTGAGCCTGTGCCAATCTGAAGACTATTTGAACAGACTACAGAAGCAATCAAAGGCCCCTGTGCACATGCTTAATTCATATACTTGTGATTCCACTTTACTCGATGTGTGTCTAAATTATACCTGAACTGTAGTAGACAGTGGCGGTCTGAAAAATAAAAGCTAGACACGAACCCAGTATGGGGGAACTGGAATGGTTTATTGAACACGAGAACACTATTTTAAAGGCATCTGCGGCTGGACATGTTAATGAAGAGGACAAGCTATGTTAATTAGGGAATTACACAAGTTTTTACTACCGTTGCCCAATGGGTTACATTTTTCCCTTAACCAAGATTACATAAGGGGAAAGGGATTAAAAGGGTTTAGACATGGTCTGATACAATCATCTCAAGAGTCCTTTCTGATTTCTGCTGGAGCCAGGCTTAATCCATAAGGTAGAACTTTAACAGGTCTTGTGAGAAGGGTCTAGTTCCTTCAGATCACAAGGTTTTTGTCAGCCCTTGTTGCCCAAGGTTTATAGCTCAAACTGATCCGATTCTTTCTTGCTGATAGCTGGGTCTGGGCCCCCACAGTAGACAGTCTATAAATTGTGAGCAAGAAATTCAATGCATGGAGAAGACAAAATCAACTACATATTAGATCTGTTGGGAAAAGGGAGGATGTTGCTGAAAGAATTTTCCTGATTTGTCAGCCAAAGTGTTGCTGACAAATTCTCAGAAGTGGTTGAATGACATCTATGGGTGGGGTGAAAAAAAAATAACAAAAAGAAAACCAAAGAAGATTTGATTAATGTGATCCTCATCTGCATCAGTACATGGCAATGTTCATATAAGAGAAAAAACCTGCTGTAATGAGTCAGAGTTATTACAGGACAATAAAATTCTTAGTATACTCTATATGTTCTTGGTAGAGGGGGATTTAGAAGAAAGTTTTCATTCACTTATTTTTGTTTGATTTAAGACGCTGTTTGATGACTGCTTGATAGTACAAGTCAACCAACAAGATAGTACACCTGGGTGTAGCAGCTTTCAAACATTACAGTATTTGCAGAGAAGTATGCCAATTTTTCTATTGACATTGAGTTTGTTTTTTATGATTGTAACTACCTTCTGAGAAATACAACAATGTTCCTTGAAAGAATTCAAAGTTAAGACCACCACTATTGAAATCTCATAATAATAATGGAATACTCTGGATGAAAGCTTTTACTGGGGACCCTGAATGAGACACTGGAGCAATAATCTCATTTCTGTATTTCCAAAACAGGAACTTCTGTTCTGCAGTAATCAGAGACTGCTGATAGTGACCAGAAACAGCTATAATCTCACAACTGGGCCTGTTAATAAATGCCAGAAAAGTCTTTCAAAATTTAGAGGGATTGTTCAAACATTAGTCCTGAAATAAACATTATTCTGACAGTTTTGTTTCTAATCTTGAGCTGGAAGAAACCTAAGCATCAATCTAATTTATATCAGACATAGTTTTGTGCATAACTTCTCAGTACAAAGGTGCCCACGTGACAGTCCTCTCTTGGTGATAAGCCTGCTGGTAACTCCCAAAGCACGGGAAGATGTGTGTAGAATCCAGGTTAGCCTTTTCTTCTGAAAGAAATTCTGCCACAACACTGTAAAGCAACTTCCACAATGAATACTGAAGGACCTGTGAGCTATCATCAACTATGTTGTATCACAGCCTGCATATACAAAATGTCCTCTGTTCTACTGGGTTACTTTTTTCCCAGTTACTCTCTACCATCAAAAAATGTCTTTAGCTTAACAAAAGAATTTATATATCAAGTCCGAGATGTATCTTTACACTTACAAAAATGTATAAAGGCCATTGAAAGGTATACAGTACAAATTGTAGCATTTAACCTGTTTAAAAAACTAATTTTTCATTGTCCTGAGGTTAAATGCAACTGAGGGTCACTTGCAGGGAAAAATAAAATATTTAAATAAGCACTTCCCTTCTCTGAGTTGCAAATCTATTCCTTAGTATTCTTGCCAACTCTCTCTTAAAGGAAGAAGACTGTTGAAGGAAAATATGATATCCATGTAGCAAGACTGGGTGTTAAACAGATTATTGTTTTATATCAATTTAGTGCAGTTCTAGAGGCTGTGGAGACTATTCTTAAACATAGACAAGTTTTCTAAGTAGGCTAAAATGGCACTTAATTGAAGAATATTTTTACAGAAAAAAGAATTCCAGAGTGCTCCCTCCAGGTCTAATGTCCATAAATAATTTCAGTAGTAAATGTTTATATACCACACAGAACATGTAAAGTGCCTTTCATTGTTATTTACTTAACATATACAGTAGAATAGTGAAGTTTTCAAAGGGGATATATTTAAAATTGAGTGAGTTAAAATGGTTAAAGGAAAAAGAGGAAATCATAGCAAGTTTGTCAAAAGGAAAAACTAACAATCATCATTTTCTTTAGAAAAGAACAATCAGCTATAAGATCTAAGAAATTCAATAGAAGGGGTTTTGGTTTTGGTTTTGTTGGTTTTTTTTAATTTAGAAATGAGCAATGCAGTTTTGGAAAAAAAGACAACATATGAGCCTCTTCTCCATAAAAGATTTGCAAATAATATGTTGCCTTTCTTTTCCTTTTTTTTTTTTTTTAAATCTACCTTTCTGCTTTTATTTGCTAAAGTCCTGGATTTTTCTGTCTCAGTGAGACCTTAGATGTTCTGTATTGTGCAAAAAGCAGCACTTGCCACCTGACACAGGCAAATTTCAATAGGTAGAATGTTAATATCAGAGTGATGATGTGGCTAAATATTTATTTACTAAAAGTTCAAAGCCTTTTTGCCTATGTTTTTTGGGGTATTTTTAAATTTCATTTGTGGTATTAAGGAAGTAAGATTATGATAACAGATAGAGCATTTTTTCATTTGCTGAACCGATATGGTTGCATTCCTTGCATTCCCCTTTGTCTCAGTTCTTCTACGCGTCTTGTAATCAATCACCAATCTGAAAACAGAAATTCTCTTAAGCAGTAGTAAAAATAAAAGAGGAAAAAAATTGGCACTCTTCAAAAGAGTAGAAGTGTTATTAACTACTGTATCCTCTTAAGCAAATTCTGATGAGGATACTTTATGCTTTATACTAGTTCTCCCTGAAGCTCCAACTGGGTGTAATAATCTTCACTTCCTCTCCAAATACGCTCCCTGGTACAAATCATAGGAGGTATTAAACATCTGCCATCTTCCGCTCAGTTACAAATATACTTTAGTGTTTCAGGGGTAGAGATATAGCTGAGCTACAGCTGGGTTGTTTGTTTGGGTTTTTTTCACAAGTGCAGCAGAGGTGATAGGTCACAAGAAAGCTTTCTCTTCTGGATCAGTTTGTTCAGGTTTCTTTAGCTGGGTGCAAAGAATCTCTGAAAGCAGAATATACAGAACTTAAAAGTACCAAGCAAGTATTTACTGACTAATGTACAAAAGATGGCTAGGATTTAGCAATCTGTTAGGCTAACTCTTAGCTTACTTGCCTCCTCTGACACAGCACCTGAAGAGTCTTTCCTGCCCAGAGAAACCAGACAAGTGGAAAAGGGCTGGCCTCTACAGCTGCTGTGAATTAGCTCCTCCCTGTTGCTGAGATGTAATTTTCAGCTTGTTCATCAGTACACGTGGTGCTGATAACTTCATGTAATGACCTAATAATCCAACCCCAACTAAGCTCCCAGTTTTTTCCCATAGATATTTCTACCATCCCACGGAGGAATCTCTTTTTTAACTGCCTGATTTGCTAGTTATTTCATCTTGACAGTGTAATTTCTTTGATTTCTTATCCCTCTATAAGCTTGCTTAAAGCTCTTCCTTAGTAGTCTGAGTCAAGGTTATGGATCTGTGCAGTGTCAGAGCTGAGCCTCTGGTCCTTGGTTACAGACAGCAGGAAAGGAGCACTGTGCAGAATATAGCATGTATTACAGAGAGAGATCTACACCAGCAATAATGCAGTTTTCTCCTGCTCCCTGTACATGAAAGCTAAGCAAAGGTCTTAGTCTCCCAGTAGTGATGTAAGTGAACAGAAAGAAAATGTAGGTGTTAATAAATAAGTGTTCCTGGATAGAAGACTATAATTGAAGAGCTTTAGGAAAAAGAAAATTGTATTGTGTATGGTATAAGAAGAGACGATGTTACCTGCTATTCACCCCTAGGAGATAATACCTGCTCTGTTCTCTTCGTTCTGCAGAGACTCTCAGGCAAACCTTTCCTCAGTATATTTTTCTGTTCTTGTGTCTCAGCAAAATTCCATGAAGTCATTAGCAGCTCTCAAAACATCTGAGCCTACAACTGAGAAAAGTGTTTTGGACAGAAGTAGTATGAAGAGATTCTAGGTTTCATCTGACTCAATTCTTGGTTGTAGTTTACTGCAAGTTCTGTATTCTAAGATATGATATCTGGAAGTTTATGTAATCTGAGTGGTGGTGAAATTTCCAGTAGTTCAATTGATTTATTGGAAATTTTGAAATTTCCAATAAGCTAACATCTGATTTAAACAGGAAAGCAGAGTTATAATTATTCCCCCTGAAGCCTGCAGTCCCTTTGTGCCATTTCTAAATTTCTGCTACTCCCTTACTCTGATCCCAGGATACCAGTAGAGATTCTGAATGAAGTTCTTGTGAAAAGCATGAAGCTTTATGAAATTTAGCAAACATTTAAGACTTCAGTTTAAGACCTAAGTTTGATCAGGCCTTTCAACATGAGCAAATTGAGATCTTTTTAGGTGAATTTAAGACTTTGTTAGAAGCAACAGGGTTTCAGAGTACATAGACGTGGTAAGTACCTGGTGGTAGAGTACATGTATAGAAAAATCTTCAGTCAATTCCATTTTACTTTCCCTGCTATATTTCTTTTTCAGCTTTTTCTCTGTCTTTTTTTCTTGTATATTAGACATGCTACAGTAGTCAGAAAAATCTGCAGGACCACTTGTGTGTTTTACTTCAAGTCCTCTTTACAACATTCTCTTTGCAGAAATGAATTCTAAAGTGAACTAAATAATATTTGCCTGAAAATAAATTAGTGAATGTCTTTTCTTTCTAACTAGGTCAAATATTAATTTTAGTCAATCCTCAGGGAACTTTTTAACACAGTAAAGTAGTTGTTACTGTTAATGCAATTTCCAGTCATATTTGTTTATTTTGTTTTTGACTTTTGGTTTTCTGATTTCTGTATCTTTTTAAATTCCTCTAAATTTTCTAGACACCTCTATTATAAAAAAAGATTTTATTGTAATTTCTCTCAAGGATTTAATTTCTGTATTTTTTTTTACCTTTGCTCTATGATAGAGGATATAGGATCTTTCAATACAAATTTTAATTCTAACATGGCATATCCACTCTTAGAAACAAATTTAGCAATTTAGCAATTGTATCATTATTCAGAGCTTTATTAAGATTATGCATTTTGACTTTTTTAAAATATTCAAAAAATGAAGATGAAAACAGATCATCAAAGAAGAAGTTGATTTGAAAAGCAGTACTAAGCAGTTAGAGGAACTAACTCATCATCAAATCAGCTTCTGGAGCAAGCATAGTAAGGTGATCCTTCCCCTTGCCTGGGCTGATACTTGAGGACCAATCTAGCTTTTTAACACATATTCCAAAAGTTTACTTGAAGCACTCAAAAAGGTGTAGAGAAACAGCCAAAGGCCACTACAGAGAGATGTAAACACTGAACACCATTTCAGGCATTTTTACTGCCTTCCCAGAGGGAATAATAGGCATACAATTTTTGCATTTGTCAGTGCTTTTCCCACTTGAATTTAAAGAAGTCCTGACAAGTTGTTCCAATTTAATTATTACATTGTTCATTGTTCTTTTGGAAGATATAAATGCACAATTCTAGTTAAAGCATCATATGATGTTTGCCAAGCTCTTTGCTGCTTTTCTTACTCGTTTGATTACATGACACTGGTATTCCTAGGCACTAATGGCAGCTTCACTTGCAGTCTACTTCCAGAGGGACTGCATTAAGCTTCAAATCACACTTAAAAGTGTGACAAACTCAGAAACAGAACTCACCTGAAAGCAAAGGGCTCAGTCCCCTGGTGAGCTGGAAAGAGAGTTCAGTGTTGTTATGAGTAGGAAGCAAAGAAAGGCTTGCAGTAAGACACAGATCACACACTGCTTCTGTGAGCTGGAGAGCGAGTCCTACATATGGTATGGGGAGGTTTAACTTTGTCTATGTCTTTGTCACACTGGCACTGCACATACTTAATTTTACTTAAGTGTCTGAATGTAATTGAGTTGCTCCTGCTGTTGAAGAGGGTAAAGCAGAGGGATGACAAGCCGGGAGGGAATATCTGTGGCAAATGACCTAAAGTATATGACTGGCACTGGGCAAAATAAGTTATTCTCTTGAGAGTTACTTGGGCGGTCACAGCTCTTCATCTGCTGGCTTCTGCCTAATACTCTGACATGGGCTTGTATTGGGTCACTGAAAAAGAAGAAACCTATATGCACAATGCCTGAAATTTTAATATTCTTGACACAGAAAAATGATCGTTCTCCAGAATCAGTTGAAGAACATCCATCTAAATAAGGGAAAACAAAAACAGATTTCTAAAGCTTCATCTTTACATGCATTTTTACAAAGGACTTGACATCCCATATGATTTTTTTTAACTCATGTTCTGTTCTGTTTTTTTCCAAGAATTTAATTATTCTTCCTGTCTGTTTTGTAACCTTGTGTGTTATTAAAAAAGAAACGCCAGTCATCAGTATCCTAAGGGTCTTCTTGTGTTTTTGTGCCAACTTTTACAATTTTGTTTCTTGGTTTTGCGACATACGACATCCAAAAAAATCTGACCCTGGGTTATTCTTATTCACTTTCCCAGGTGATTCCCAGGTCATTTTGTTAAAACTTTACTGTTATGGTAGTAAAGAGTAGAAGAACTTTTAGTTTTCTATCACCTCTTTATCATTTTGGCTTCCAGTTTAATGCTTGTTTTACCTTTGTAACTAATTCAAAACATCCTGGGTTTTTACTTGGTTAATATCTACCTAGGAGTCACGGTTTTTATGAAGTTTAATTATCACTTTCTGTTGTGCTATACATTTCTTCTGCTGTTAATATGAATGATCAGAATAGATATCAGTAAAGATAATGTCAGTTAACATTTGTTAAATTGCAGCAGAAAGATTTGTATCTTTCTTCAATGTTCAGTTCTAGGAGACCTTTATTTAGTCATCTGGTACTTTCTGATAATTCTGTCTTCATGAATATTAAATATACTCTTGGATATTAATTTCAATCTTACCATTAATACCTTTTATATAAGACATTTCAGTGTGCCACTATTGCAATATTTGAGCTATAAGACATTTAGAGGAAGCTGTTAGGCTTCAAGAGCCCTTGGCTTTGGCAGTACAGTTTTCTCTGCAAACCTGAGTTCACACATTGCTTAGTTCTTTCTCTGCAGCAGTGTGTCTGTGAAGCTTCCCTATAGGAAGATGTAATGTGTAATTTCCACCTCTATCTTTGCAGAGCTGGAAGCTTTAACGTTACTGACTGATTTGCCCTATATATTTCTATATGAGAAAAGGAACTTGCTGCAGATAACATCAGGGTTTTTTGATGAAGAAGTTAACACTAGTTTATAGGCTAAGCTTTATATCATACCAGCAGAACAAAATTTTTTAAGTTATTTTCCCTTGCAAGATTTAAAACATGAACATTGAAAGTGTTTGTGACTTGAATATACTAGTTTATCAGCTATAGGATTGATCTGTAAGATACAGATGTACATTACTGCAACAGTATGAGTATTTCCGTACAAAGACGGAGAACCAATGAGTCCTACTACATAACAATGTACGATATCTTCAAGTTTCCCTGTGTCTACAAATCTTTCTTAGTGGTTTAAGTGAAGGTCTGAGACCTTCATGACAGTGTGATTCACAGACCATATGAACTGCATACTTTCTGTATCACACCAAGAAGAAAGTGAGTAGAGAGACAGACAAGAAATTCTGAGTCATTTTTACAGTCTTTGTAAACTGAAGGCAACAGTGGAACTGCTGATTACAAATAGCAGTAATTCTTTCTTATAACTAATTACATGTTTTTCACAGTTATTCTTGTGCAAAGACTATTTTCCAGAACATCAATTTCTCAATGGCTGGAAGCCTTCCTCTAAAATCTACCTTAAATTTATTCAAAGTTTGTTTATATTTATTTATTCTTTTGTCAAAATCATCCTTAAACTTTAATAGCTCTGCTTTCCTTGGTATTTATTCACTTTATCAAATGATAGAGAACAATAAACATCCTTTTCTTTCTGCATTAAACAAGCTAACCATTTTTAGTATCCTAAGTCAAACTCTCCAATTTTCTGTTTATTCTTGTAGTGGTTTTTCGCAGGTATCCTTTTCCAAACTGATCTTTCTTTACTGACATATCAGGTCATCTATGAACAAATAGTAATTCCAGAGACTATCAATTGCATCACACAGAGGTATTTGTTGAAACTGAATGATAAAAGCTGCCATCGTCAGTGGTAATGTTGCAGGATTAAAATAAACCAATCCTCAGATGTCTTGAGACATGGGGATCACAGTCTTAAAATGTAGGACAGGAGTTAGAAGATGGTTTCTGCTCATTCTCTTAAATCTCAATCATGTCCATTTACTTATTTTTAATCATAGACATTTGGCAAAGCTTTTGAGGCAAAACTGAGTCTCCTAGTTACATAGTTTCACACTACAGTCATGTAGCTTTTTTCTGCCTGTAATTTTCTAATAAATAAAAAATAGCACCATGTTGTTAAAAAAATAAGCTCCTACATGCATGTATTACTTTTCATCTGAAATACAATTCTAAAACAACCAACCCATATTTTTTAACTGGAAACTAGAGAATCCAACAATTGCGATACAGGAGGAAAATAAAAAAAAATTAAAAATAATTATGTAGGAACTTCTGGGTCTCCTCTACCTGTTGATGTCAAAGGCATCATTGTTCAAAAACCTCCAGTTACAACATTTATTCATTATTTTTTAGTTCAGGTTTTATATCAATGTGGTTATATCCTTTCAGGACAATTCTTTGTCAGTCTCAGCAGTAAATATACAGAGATCTGAATGCAAAGTCTATACACTGTGTATTGGTGTGAGATCAGAAAGCAGTTACCATATCCAGGAATAAACCCGAGAATTCAAAGTCCCCAAAGCCTTGTTTTTGGCAAGGCTGCATATTATAGTTAGTTTTGACAATTTCTGCACAGTTATATATAATACAGTAGAGAATAGACCTTGCAAAGCCAAAACACAGTTCCAGTGCAGCAACAGAAGGAAAAATTTGATAATTTTTAAAAAATAAATAAAGATTTAAATCTCTTAGGTCAGTTTTCATAAAAATGTTATCTTTCGATGATATATTTGAGCAATAACATTATGCAATGAAGCTTTATTTCTTTTTCCAGCAACAAATATGGAAGTTACTTGGTTGACAGATATAAAAACCTAACAAAAAGAGTTCTGAGCAAAACGTGAGACACAGATGCTCAAAAGAACACATAATTTTTTAATCCTGACAAATCTTAAGGAGACAATGTAAACGGAAAAAAAATAGGCTTTTTATAATTTTTTTGTTTTGAGTTTCAAATTCCTTTTTTTCTTTCTATTATTCTATTATCAAGTAATAAATGTGCATGACAGAAATAGAATCTATTTTTCATCAATGTGTTTCTATAGTTACATCATTGACACTTTCTATTCAGCTTTGAAAATGGAGGTTATCTGAAGGCTTTTCTATTGAATAGACAATATTCTAGTTTAGGATTTTGGGAAATCAACTTATTTGATCTTTTTTTTTCACATATGCAAATTTAATGTAAATTTTTATAACAGAACCAGACAATTTTCACAATATATCCCAATCTTATCAGTGACATCACTAGTTTTTATCTATTTCTCTCTCAAAAACCAAGATACACAGTCATACTGAAACTCTTGTTACAACTTTTATTGCTAACTCTGGCTAATGCCAAAATTTGAACATATGGGCTGTCATATCAATAGACATCAATTTGTACAGCTGTAAACTTATTAACTGTGTTTTTCTCTTTTTAAGAGGCAGGAGCCAGGTAAGTCATGAAGGCTCTGGGGAACCTAGAAATAAAGACAGAGAAATGCCCTTAAACCATTTAGAAGAAGTATTAATTACTTTATGTTTTTTTAGAAGCTCAGTGTGTCAAATACGCCCATCAGAGATCTCACTATGACAAAATCAATACAGTTCAAAGAAGTCTCCCTTTATTTTCATTTTACATGTGAAATGACTAAGACCCTCAGACAGATAAATACTAAAAAGTACAGTTAATTGGCTGTAATTGAAACTCTTGACTCTTAAAATATGAAGGAAAACCAGGGAATTTTCAAGTCTTGCTGCTACATTTTGAAACTGTGAAACCAAAAGAAAACATAGTGAATTGTGATGAACTGTCTCTTCAATATGGACATTCTTTTATTGTAGACTCTCTATATATCCTCTATGGTGAACATATATGAATACATGTGTGTAATTGATATTTTCAGTAGTTTAGAGCAAGAAAAAAAATTAGTAACAAGAATTCGAATAAATTTTAAGCATCAAGGTCAAACTAGAGGAAAAAAGGACTATGTGAAAGATCAGTGTTGGTAATGCCATCAGGAAAATTACATTACATTATCATCAGCAGTGACATGAAACACTATTAAAGTAATAAAGAAATTCAATATGTTGAGATAGAAAGCAGAAGAAGCTTAAAATATGTGGAGAAAAACTTACTCAAACAAAAGAACTGAGCTTACAGTTGAGTGGTAATATTGAGTGCTAAAGAACTGACCCAAATCCAGCTTCAGTTTCCACCTTTCCAAGAGAGACAAATCAAGAGGGTGTTATATGACAGAGGAGATCTTATAAGTCTTGACTTGATGTTGCTTCCTCTTTTCTTCTGTCCCCTGGAGGCAGGAACAGCAACAAGGTTATTACCTAAAACTGGCACTTAAAAATATTTCTAAGACTCACTTTGTGAGTTTAAGCAGGCAAGTATTCTTTATTCAGCACACTCTGTGCACTGGTAATCATTTGCAAAAGTGCACACTGAGGTATCTTAGCTACAGCTTAAAAGTTTGCATTACATGATTACTCATTTTTGTTGCCTGCATTCCTGTTACATATTCATGACATTTCCCAGCACTAATTAGCATATATACACGTATAAGGTCTCTGAGGGGCTTCACCAAGGGTCTCTGGTGGTTGCTTCCATCTGGAGCCCCCAAAGTTCTTAAGTGACCGCCTTATGAACTTCTTTAAGACAGTACTCCTGGTTATACATCAACCTGGCATTACCTGCTCAGCTGCTTCAGTTCATTTCATTATTGTTTCTTTACTTTGCTTGGCTGACTTCTTTAAATCAAGGCTTTGGTTGCGCAGTAATTTCTATGGTACGTTTCTATGGCAAGCAGTACTAGTTCTGTTACATCTTAAAACTCAGATATAATGATGAGTTGCCTGGGTACCGCTTGCTGCTCTCACTTCAATTCCTCATCTCTTCCTGGGAAAGGACAGCAAGCTAGATGTAGTGTTACACCAGCATAAATCTCATTTCTGTACTGTCCACGGGCTCACAGTGGACTGACTGTATGCGGAAACTAAATGCAAGAAAACCGACAAGAAATACTGTTCTACCACACAGTAAAAAAGTCCCATGCAAAGAAAATGAAAACTTGCAGAACTAGGCGTAGCAAAAATACATTAATCTAGAAAATTTGAAGGCCAACTTATTAAAAGAACATTTTGTTACACTAGTGAATATAATTTCTTTGCTTCAGTTAAAATCTGATTATGTATCTCTTTTTTCAACTTCAAATGTAGCCAGATATATTCTTCAGGTAATATAAAGGAATTTGGTAAAACTCCACATTGAATTTTTGAGCTTTGTGTGACATCCTAAGTGAAAATGCTTTCCAGAGGTTGTAGTAGCCTCTCATGGTGAAATATAGATAAAACATTTATATTTACAGCTTAAGGATAAAAGCCATTAAAAAAATATAATTTTGTTCAAATCAGTGTAAAGATCCCTAAGTACATACATGTTCTCTTCTCAAAGTCCAACATTTGGGGCCAGACTAAATGTAAACATTTATTCAGCTAGCAATAAAGACTGGTTGTTGCTAATATTTGTTTCTGTGAAAATTCTTAGATGATAATTACTACTTTTACTATGTTCCATATAAATAAGATAGGTATTATGACCCTTCTGTGCACTGAACACAGACAATGGTAGAAGAAAGTTATGTTTAAATGAAAAATCTATCTGGAATTTTAAGAGAATTTTTATGAACAGACCCATTATGAGATACATCATACTGTCACCAGGACCTAAGATTATTAATCAATTTCCTCCCAAAGCAAGTAATCAAGAGAAATATAGAAACTAATTTGACAGTGAATAAAATCTTGCACACAAAACCAAAAAACTTTGAAATTGTTTAATAGACCATAGAAATTTATGCCAAATAAATCCATAAATTTTCAGAATTTTTATTTTTATTTTTACTTGTTATTTTTAATTATATTTTTATGTATTTTTATATATAACTATAACATTAATTACATATATAGTAATAAAAATAGTTTTAACCTACAAATTCACTTCCATTTTGCCCAGAGAAATTCACTGATTTTCATTATGGCTCAGAATCAGGATTTATTACAGAAAGTACAATGTAGAGAACTGTTGCAAACCTGTGGAATGGCAGCAAGCTGGCTACCAGAAACCTGACCCAAAAAAATAACAGAGAGCTTTTCTCAAGAGAACATAATTATTTGGAGAAAGGCCTATACAAAGATCAGAAATGAAATAGTTTTAATGGCCCAGATGGAAACTGGTAGCCTAGATCTCTGAGGAAGCAGTAACAGCATATCAGCCCATTTACCATCTTACATTTTTGGAACCTAAACAACATACCATTCTGGCTCTTAGAAAGATAACGAGTGAAAAGAAAGAAAATCTGCACCAGCTGTCTANACACATCTCATGGCAAGAATGTGCAAATCTAATGTGGCTTGTGGGGAGGGAAAATACAATTTGACTCTTAGATTTGGGTGGTTATGATCTCTCCAGCCAGATAACGAAAGCTTTTGAATATAATGGGTGGGTTTTTTCCATGTTTGCCTAATCTGTTACTGGAAAGAAACTCTAGTCCTATGACAAAAAGGACAATGACCATCTGCACGGTCAGGATGATGGAATATTTTTCTCAGACAGAAAGGATATGAAATCAAAACAGGCAGTTTAACAAGGACTTAACAGTGAAAATACTTGAGATCTTACATATTATCACAGCTGATGATGTCTTATGGTATTTGATATGGCAAGATGGCCTTTGGGGAGTAAATGATATGTTTGAATTACAAACCCCAACATCAGAAGAGTATAAATACACTAGGCTATGTTCTTTCATCATTAGATGATGTCTTGTTAAATAACTTAGCATTATTTATAAGACACTGAGGAACTTAACAAGTTGATCTAGTTAAGACTAAAGCATAGCTATTCCCTAAATTCTTCTTCTATGACATCCTACCAACTCTTAACTGTTTTGTCTACTTTATGGAAACTAACCTTACAGGCACTTGTGCACACTAAAAGCAGAAAAAAAGGCTGTTAAATGGAAATTTAGATAGACTTTCTTGGGATGTCAAGATTTCAGTGAATTATATGTGTGACCACTTCAAAGTATATGCTTTGATAAAACAAAATATTTAGGTAGGTTATACCAGCTGGTAGGTTATACCAGCTGCTGTAAGAATGAAAGAAAACAAGAGAACGTGGCAGTTTACTGTTAGAAATACTGCACATGATATAATTGAATTAAATGTCCATGAACAGTATAAGAAACAATGTTTCTATCTGTACTTAAAATTTCATATATTTAGACAAGAGGTAAGCCAGTGATGTAAATAACTCAATATACTTTTCCCTCTTACAATATGAGTATCTGCATTTTTTTTAAGTGAAATAGCTCTGCTGTACTGTACACACACAAACCCATAAAACATATTAATCCTCATATCTAGTTTTTCACAGACTAACCCTTCGCTGAATGCTATAATTTTACCACCTTCCAAGGCATTTGTTTCACAATACTAATCCTGTTTTGGTTTTTTTGGTGGGTTGGTTGTTTTTTTTTTTTGTGAGCAAAAAGGGCACTGCTTTCTGCCTCTGTGGGCTGTGTCACTTGGATGAGCTGGTGTCCTAGTTAGGACAGCTGAGACCAGTTCATCATGGTATGGGTGTAACCCAAAACTGTGTATTCTATAGCCTTCCATGCCATTTCCCAGAAACTGTTGTCAATAGACTATTCGCACCCTCTGCCCATAGAGCCTGACTCCTCAGGCTATAAACTAGGTGTTAAGAGGCCTGTGAGATAGGAGGATGCTCTTGTCCTCACACCCTTTGTGGAACTCCCCACCCTGAGGGAAGTACTGAGCATTCCTGCCTGAACTGGAGGATATACAATCTTGGAGTCTTGGAACATTTTCAACCACTCGCGGGATCCAGAGGAAGACTGCAGCTCATCGCTCTCAACCAGACTTAGACCACCACCCTCAACTGGACTGCAATCACCACTTCTGACCAGACTGCAGCAGCTCTCCCACCAGCAGGTTTTTCCCCTCTCCCTTTACTTTGGACTCAGGTGGGGCCCAAGGAACGCCACTTTGTTCATGCCCCAGGGTACTGGGTTATACATTTGGGTTTTGTGGGTTAAGACCAATTGTTTGTTTGTATGATTGTACTTACTGTATTATTTTAATAAATTGTTATTCTGACTTATAATCTCTCCTTTGAGTTGAGTTCATTTCCGCTGCTGGTTAACTCTTAAACCAGCACAGCTGGTTATTCCTGTATCTCAGGCCTTACAATGAGTGGGCTAAAAGCTTAGGAGAGCAACATCAGTAGAAACATTAAATAGGGACTTATTAATGTTTAAAAACAGTCAAGAATAAATTTAGAGCTTTTTACTTCTCTGAATATACTCTATCTTGATCTAGCAGTCAACCATTTTGACCATGCTCAAATCGACATACTCAAATATCCCTGAAGATCAAGAGCAACCTTTATCCACACTGGGAGGTGTTAAATGCTCCTTCAGGTTTTAACTGCACAGATGCATTGTATGTGAACACAATTTCCCACATCATCAATCAAATGAGTCCAATGACAATAACAATTGCACAAAAAAACATATCCAGAGAATGGAGAAAATATTATCACATGTGCCTAAATATAGAAATAGTAACATGGGATTTGGTGACATTATTCCTAAAATTATAAAAATCTCCAAATAAAATTGAGGGGAATTGAGAGGTGTTTGATATTTTCAGCAATCACAGAATCACAGAATATGCTGAGTTGGAAGGGATCTCAAAGTATCGAGTCCAGCTCTTAACCCTGCACAGGAGCACCCCTGAGTCACACCATGTGCCCAAGAGAATTATCCAAATGCTTCTTGAACTCTATCAGACTTGGTGCTGTGACTACTTCTCTGGGGAGCCTGTTCCAGTGCCCAGCCACCCTCTGGGTGAAGAACCTTTTCCTGGTATCTAACCTAAACCTCCCCTGACACAACTTCAGGCTGGTCACTCAGATCTTTTCACTCATCACCATAGAGAAGAGATCAGTGCCTGCCCCTCCTCTTCCCCTCAAAGGAAGTTGTAGACTGCGATGAGGTCTCCCCTCAGCGTCTTTTTCCATTTAATGGAGAAGACTAAATCCTTTCTGGTGAATTGTTGACTTTTGTTTATCAAAAGTTTAAGAACACAAAAACCTTTCTGTAGGCTTCTCTTACAAAACTTAATTATATTTGTCAAGCTTAATTACATACTTTCTTCAAAATGTGGTTGGTTTTGAGTGAAAATATTTCTATATTTCTATGTTACAGAGTGAGGTTTGTGATGTTTTGAAAAAGTTATAAACAACTACACTCAACTACTCTGATAAAACATGCTGTGATATGACTGCAGAACGTTCCTGCTTGAACAGGTCTCTCTCTCAGGTTAACTGTGATCCTGGTGTCAAAACAGTTGAGCATGATCATATTTTTGCAATGACAATGATCAGATATCAACTTGGATTTCTAGCTTTAATCAACAAAAACCAATCTGAATGCACTTGATGTTACGAGCAGCTGAAGCAAGCAGCACATTTCTGATAGATAAATCACCCACAGCAGCAGCTGACATCTTTTGCTTGGGCTGGACATCTGAGTGGCTAGGGTGTTTCCAGCACCAGCTCTCTAACTCCTTCTAGCACCATGTAAAGGGTATTGTAACGGTTAACAGTGAAGGCTTCTGTTGATATTTGCCAAGAAAATGAAGTTCTTAGCAAATCGAAATTTAATAATTCCCATCTGTGATGCCAGGAAAGTTCTATCCTTCCCTATCTGGTAGCTCGGTAGTTTACATGGCACTGTCCACCACAGAGCCTTGTCTTGGCCCAGGTCCACATCCACTGTGACTTCATTGTCTCTAGCAAGTCTGCAGTTTGAATGTGGTTGATGGCATCTTCCACATACAATAAAAAAATAACGGCTACAATGCAAATATCAAACAAAGTTTATTTTTTCATTATTACTCAGAAAAAGACATTCAGAAAGGACTAAGAAAATTCAACTTTTGCTCCCAGAAATTACAATATTGACTGAGTTACCTGTATTTTCCACTCTGTTTCTTCTCTTCATGATGTCTCCCATTTCAGTGCTGTCAAACTTATTTCTGCTTTCCTACTCAGAAAGTGGTTACAGTAAGAATGTGACTAAATTCAAAGACAGATTTCTATCTGTTTTACCTTTTGATCAATAGATCCATCCTTAATTTCCTTACAACATGATAAGAATCTGAGAAGTTTTATTAGTTTTTGAAATTTTCATTGATAAAAGTATATATATGAAACTTGTGCTCTGATTTCTGCACAGAGTATATATGGATATTTTACCCCAGATTGCTGTATTTCATAGTATGTTAAATTATTCTCTATCAGTCTAGAATACAGTAAAATAACAATAAGAGAATAGTTCATAGTAATATAATAGATTATCTTGCACATCTTTGGTTTAAGAAAGCCTACTTTTGTCACACAATTTGGCTGCTTGTGTAGATAGGTTTTTGCAGAACAGCGGTGATACCAAAGTTTGTGAATCTCAGGTGAGAAGTGTGGGCCCCAGCATGACTAGAGATGCTTTGGTTTTGCCCCCATTCTAAGTAAACTGGAATTTCTGATTTAGATAGTAGGCAATTTAGGCAATTTAGTGAAGAAAATGAGCAATACAAATTAGACCTCCTAACCTTACGTCTTATCTGTCAAAAAAACTAAATGTATTTTTTCCAATTTCAGTAAAATTTTACCAGCTGGCTGTTTATTTGTTCACAGTAAAAGTCAAGTTATATGAACAACTGATTTCCCTCTGTTATTCTAAATTAGTTATCTTTAAACTCTTCCCACCCCCTTCTTTTTCTGTCTTTTAATTAATACTATTTCAAGGATTTTTTTTCTGAAGTCCTGTGATAAACACTCTAGAAGTTCCAGTGAATAAAAGTGTAGTTTGAAATAACATGCAAATGAAGTTTCTAGACAGAAACAGACAGTGTAAGAAGTGTTTCATTGACACTAGAGGTAATTTCATATGGTCTAGCAGGTCAGCAGGTTTCTTACATGGAACTTTCAATTAACCTCCTTTTTTGCTGAATATGATAATGTTTAAATGCTTTCTATACATTCAGACTAGCCTTACGTGCTTTCTAAGCTGGGGTTTTTTCAATTTTATTTTATTTATTTTTTTAGAGACATTAATTAACAACTAGTGAGATTGCTTTTCTCCTTTTTGTCTTGGAATTGAAACTATAAATTAAATGGCTTATTTTTATGTAAAAACTTATTTCACCAGAGACCTCCTATTACTCTCCATTTTTTTAATTTGTGTAAGATTCACATGGGTCTATTGCACATTGAAGTTGTGCCATCAGACAAGATTAAAAGTGCTTACTTTGCTCTGACCACTAGTTCACATAATTACCTTTCATTGTAATATTTCTTTTGCAATAGTTAAATATATATTTATTTATTCCATTCTGTAACACAGAAAATTAATGTTTGTAAACAAATACAGATTATGACATTGTTAGTTCCAGAAATGTTAATTGCAAAAAGTTCCAATCATTCATAAAGAGTATCAGCAGTGTACAAACCAACTTCTTTTGCAAACAAAAAGAATAATTAAAAGGCTGTAATATATGAAATCTGTTGCTAATTCAGGAGCTTTTGATGACAATTTAGTCGTAATTTGCATTTACTGAATTATACAATAGATTGTCACTATATTTTGTTACGAATTTTTCTAGTGAATTGCCAGGATGTGTGGAAATTGGGTAAAGCCTGGCAAAGAGTCTGGATGATGCCAATCTTACTGAGAAAGAAAGACTTACAGAGTGAAGTGAAAACACATTTCCAAGAAAGAGGTTGGCAGAAATAATCACAGTAAACAGTCTGCAAACACCCAGAAGAAAACAAGGAGATTAGTGACAGCTACCATGGATCTACCAAGAGGAAATCACGCTAAGGCAATTGAACTCCCTGTGGTGACAGAGGCTCAGACCTTGTTGACAGGGAAAAAGAGCCAATTGCCATGTGTCCTCAGTAAGATTGTTGATACAATCTTATATAACATTCCTAGAAGCAAGCAAAGGAAACAGCTGAGGTGAAATTTTGTTTGGAAAACTACATGAAGGCTGGCAGTGCATTCTTAGTGCCGAGGTGGGAGGGTGAGAAGAGGACAGTCATCATGGTTGTTCAGCTCATCCTTGCTCTCCTTTTCTTTTCATGGCAAACAGAGAACAGCTTATCAAATATGCATGCATGTGGCACAAATCTAAGGAGGACTGCAAGTATAAAGAGAGGATTTGAATTTAACATGATCTTGGCAAGTTGGAGGAATAGTACAAGATAAACAGTGTGTAATTAAATAAAATATTTGTGAGGTATATTTATGGGGGAAGGCCCATGATTCTCTCCCTCCATCTGAATTGAACTGTCCTGGTGCAACATCATTCAGATAGCATTTCTCCAGGTAGGGTTATATGCCATACGTTTAAAGCCAAATGGTCTGCTTAGTTGTGTGTGATCAGGCAGTACTCTGTCTGGTGTTTGGTTGCTCATCACTGCAAAATAACTGTCTCTGTGATCATCTACATTATTTGGGAGTCCAGTGCTCACAGGTCTTAAAAATGAGCCATAACAGAAAAATGTTTGACGTCACAGCTTTGAATATCTTAGAAAGAAATAAAACACTCCAAAAGAAGTTAACTATGAAATTCTAAATTTTAAATTTGTTTTCTGTTCTAAACCATGTATGCATATCTACATACGTATTTATATATAACGTGTGCATATCTATAAAAGTACACAGCTAGTGTGGGAAAGTGGGGTATGCAAACACTCTGGAGGCCTCCAGGTTGTCTTCATTATTGCTGGGCTTGAATAATACAGGTTTGCCATATTGTGGAGGATCCATGAAAGGCAGTATGTGATCTTACTGTGTAGTGGATGGTTTGGGGATCCCAGCTCAAAAATGTCCAAACTGCGGGAAACGTATTTCACATCTGTTATCACATGCTGTTCACAGACAGAAACAGCGATTGTAGTCCAATTTGTAGTCAAATTTGGCTGTAACTCATTGAACTCCAGGGCAGACAGAGGTGGAGGATGGGGGGGGTAAGGAGGGGGGACTACGACAAGCTCTTCTCTCTGTGTGAACAGTGCCCTCTTCTGCTGCTCCAGGTGCTATCTCGCCCTGCAAAATGCTATCTCGCCCTCCTTTGCACATAGTCTGAGCAATCTGATAGGAAAAGTTCAATTACTCAGGCCTTCAGCAGCAGAAAAAGTAAAAAAACCTTTTACTACTGAACTTTTCACCAAATAGAGTACTTGCAAGTTGTTCCTAGTTGCATTCATTACTGACACCGTAATGTTTGGAAATATTTCCTATCCACTGTCCTATCCCCCACAGAGGCTTTTGATCTGATTTTTAGCTTACAAAGATAATATGTCTTTAAATTAAAAAAAAAAAAAATAAAAACCAAACAAACAAACAAAACAGTTTAAACCTACAAATAGGAATAGTCTTTGGTAATCCTTTTGTTGTATTTTCATGCTTTGGTGACAAGTTTAAAAGCTTTGGCTGCTCTGTTTTTTCCACAAAACAATAATTATTCTTCTTGAATTCTTGAAAACTTGGAGGATTAACAGTTGATAGACTCTCTTTTACATTTTCATTGAGGCTCTGACACTACTTGTTTATACTATTCCTTCAAAATGCTTTTGATGTTAGCCTCAACAACAGCAACCAAAAAGCTATAGTAAAAATGTCTGGGCAGAGATTGGTAAGGGTGAGAGAGAGAGAGAAAGATTACGATTTAGTCAGTCCAATAACATCCTAACTCCAGCTCTGCAAACGAAGGAATTTGCTTATCAAAAAGCCAAAACTGCACCCTGGTGAAATTTTCGCACAAAAAACTTGCATTCCTTTAGTTTTTAATGTCTCAGATTTGAAAATTCATACAGATAGGTGAATATTGTGCAAGGGAGAAGTGCTGGAGTCTTTGAAGTAGAGCTGATGACAAATGCATAAACCTGCAAAGTCAGAACACATGCATACAACGGAAAAGAAACCTGTCCCTGGGAGAGTTTAGTTTTATAAATCTTTAGCTGCAGTCATTCTTTGACTCTTAACTGGAAAATGAGCTGCCCATCTCTACAATATCTTTAATGCCAAGGCAGCCTGCCAAAATATCACAAGTGCTGATTTGACTTTAAAGGAGAGGATATTTTGAATGAATCTTTGGACAGCTCTCCTCATTTATTTTTTTTTAATATTTTATCCTTTGCCTTGTCACCTGAAATATTCCTTCTTAGTGTTGTTGATTTTCACTGCCTCTATTTTAATATATTTCTTTCAAAATAGGTCTCAGCATCTTGAGCTATGTAGACAAGAATATGGCATAGCAAAGATGCACCAACTATAAGTACTAGAGGTCAATGCCACTCTTGAACAAAACGGTTTAAAAAATGTACTTATAGTGCATAGATCTAAAAGTATTTTATGTCTTACAATGCTCTGGCTCTGTATATACTCATGCAATGAAAATCCTTCCTTAGATATTAAACAGAACATCTCGGCTGGGTCATATGTCCAACACTTGCAATAATTCAGTGTAAACAAAGTGGTTCATTTTTCTGCTTTTTTTTTGTTTTCTTGGTGAGTTTTTTTGTTTGTTTGTTTGTTCATTGTCTGGTGGTTTGTTTTAAGGGCAATTAGCTGTGATTTAAAACAAGTAGTCACATGATTACTACCCTCTGTGGCAGCAAGTTCTGAGTCCTTTTGTCTGGACTGTGCTACATTCAGCAAAATTCTCAGTGGATGCATTGACAAGATGTCTCTTAATTTCTCTCTTGTGAAAATTACAGGTGGCCTTCAAGGCAATGATGCAGCTTCTTTCTTCATTTATGTTGATGGATATCTGTTTAGGCTTTCATTCTTTTTTCTCAAGTTATTTGTTATTTTTTGCTTTTATTTTTTGTCTTCTTTTTTATGCTTATTTTCTGTTTAAGGTTTTTCATGCTTGATGTTCATCATTAGGTTTCATTATTATTTAATATTGTTGCATTTGAAGTAGTTTTTAGAAAGCATTTGCCTGTTCAGACTACAGATATTTGAACAGTGTATATGTGATATGAAAATAGGCCATCACAGGCCTAAAGTTTATGCTAAAAAATTCATATATCTGCATGTTTGTGAATACAAAAGCATGTTTTTCACAATTTATAATAAAATGAATTAGTTAATTCTATACATCACATTAAATTAAATCCTAGTCCATTATAGACAAAATAAAGAATTTGGGTTTTTTTTCTGGTTTAGTTTGAATTATTCAAATCCTCACATAATTTCTTATGTTTCTACTGACAGTCAGTAAGCCGTGTTAGTGGAATCATTTACACTAAAGACAACCTGTTGACTGAAATGAGGCTTTTTTCTAAGGCTTTTTTTCCTCTGACTGACTGCAGGTGAAAAATATTCAAAATCCTATGTTCCAGTACAGGCTGTAGTTAAGCAAGAGTCTGAAATTCTTCTGTTTCTGAGAGGGACTAGGTTTCTTTTAAAGGCATTGAACACTTGGTAGAACTGTCCAGAAATGTAAGTCACTGAAGACCCCTCTTTAAATCAGTGCAATGTCTGCTCAAGCTCAATCTTAAACTCAATCTTTAAAGAAAGTGTCTTAAAATGCCTTGAAAAAGCAGAAAAATAATAAACAGACAGCAAATCAGTACTCTATTATACCACTCTCTTGTCTTTATTATTCTTTCAAATGTCTATCCAATTATTGAAAAGGAAGCGAAATAATCTTATGTGATGTGGAAGAGACTGTTTAATTAAGATATGGTATTGAGATAGATATGAGAGCCCTGCACTTAAATTAGCTTTATTGCTTCCACCTTGTTAACCTTTATCCTCGGTCACTGACCATTTTGTTATACAGTGGAACACAGATTTCATATTTATGGCTTTTCTAAAGTGTAATTGTCAGCTTCCACTATAAAATCTGACATCCATATCATCTAGGAAGTTTGATAATGAAGTACTGCAAGTACCCAACATGAGGTCACAGATATAAAAATGTATTCCACAACACTAAGGGGCCACCATGAGTGTCCCTTGCTGATTATCAGGAGAACAAATGGCCTTAGATTAATGTGACAAAAGGCAAACATTGCAAACTTCCTAGACTGGAAAAATAAAAACTGTTTTAAAAGGCTAGTTATCTAGTAATAACTGGAGTACCTCTGACAGCATTATTTTTGAGTAAAACAAAAGAATGGAGATAAAAGGTTGGTTCTACCATTAACTGCAGAGAAGCATAAGGAGTAACTGGGTTTTCCATGAAACTTAATAATGAAAGGATTGTGCTCCTCAGTGAAAATGATCCAGCCAGAACCCATCATTTTTTAAATGTGAAACTAAGATTTTTTTTCCCATGTACGTCACTTTACAATTCTCTACATTAAACTTCATAGGCTATTTTCATTACTCAAGCAGTCTCCTATAGAAATTTTGCAGTTCTTTACTATCTGCCCTTATCCTTTCTATTTGGAATAATGTTACATCAGATGCATTCTTTGTTGTCTTCCGCTCACCCACATTTCCACAATCTTTATGAACATGTTGAGTAGCACAAACATGGAGTCAGCAACACACCAAACTCCACTGGTGACCTTCCTTCATTCAAACAGTTGATTAACTATGCTTGCTTTCTAGCTCCTATCTTTAGAACAGTTATTCTCACATTACAGTTTTCTGTCTTACCCCATCATTGTCTAATTTCTTTTAAAGCACTGAAAAGCCACTGTAAAAAAACCATCTGAAATAGAGGTGTCAAAGTACGAAAGAACTAAGGAATGAAAGTAGGATGCAAGCACCTATCTCAGGTTTGAGGAAGGGAATCTATACACATATTCCCCACATCCCCCATCCACCCACCACCCCTGTTGTCCTAACCAAACATTTCATTGTTTGACTTTCCCAAAAGATTTACCAAAGAAAAGATGACTTAACCATAGGGCACTCAGAGATGGGAGAAGTGACAAAATACATACAATTGAAAAATTAGGAGAGCACATAATGTTTGCTCTCCGTTATTGTTTTGTCAGTGATCTGTGTCATCTGAGAGTTCTGCACTCTTGGCTATCTTAGGATGCTTCTCCTTTAGTTGGGAAGTAATAGGTTTCCTAATGCAAGGCTTTCAAGTCCTTCTGCTCTAATTTTTTCTCACAGACTCATATTTACCTATTCCCATGATTTGACAAGTCAATATGCAGCTTGCTTTTTTGATATTATCTCCTGAATAACAAGGATTTCCCATTTTCTTCACCTTTTTCCTTATAGTTTCCTGGGTTTATGTCTCTGATTTTTCCAGAAGCTATAACCATCTGATTTAGTCTCCTCAGTCTCCTCAGTATTAAGCAATTCAGTATTCCTCATAACACACAGAGGAATGAAGCGTATACTTGTTCAAAGTCTAACCACAGGACTCTTCTGAGTGCATAAAGGATGTTCCTCTCCCTCTTCCTCAGAAAACTGTGCTTGCAGCTATTTTGGAAGACTTCACTGAAGATCAAATACCACATTCATTGTTATCCGAATAAGAAATTGCATTCTAGGAAAAGCCCAGGGAGTCCAAAGCTAAGTTCATATTCATTTAATTGAGAATCAAACTCAGTCTTTGTACTCAAGAACCTCCTTGCTTTAAAGGAAATAAAATGTTTAGGCTTCAAAGAAAATTCATATATATTTTGATTATTCTTAAGACACATGAACAAGTTTCTAAACATATTTGAGCTTATATTAACCAAGTAATTGGACAAAAGAAATGCAATGATACAAAAATTCTGTACTTATCAGATGCAATGGCACCAATCAGTGCCATGACAGAAGAGACAACCAGGTGTTTTGTTGTTCTGTTTTGCTTTTTTTTACTCTGAAATGTACACACTATGTTAATCCTCATTTTCCTCAAGGTATGCCATTTCAAATTTGTCTATTTTGTCCTATCGAAAGGGAATATTTTTAGCTTTCAAGGAAAGGTTTCTATTTCCTAATTCATCTTCTCACTCTCAAAAAGCAATACAATTTCAGCACAGGTGATATAAGGATGGGGTTAATAAGTCAACATTTAAATATCACAGTAGTAAGAGCTGTCCCCATATCTCAGCTGAATGAGTTCAGGAGAAATTCAAGTCTTTAGGTTCACCCTCAAAACTGTCATATTTGAGTGCAATGTAGCTCTTCAGGATAACAAGCTTGCAAACACGGTCACCACACTGAAACTGCTCCTCACCCACGTAAAAAGAGGCTGATGAATCCCCATTAAATACTAATGCTTAACTGAAATGCAGAGGTTAGTCATCAAGAGAGCTTAACCTATTTAAGGTTTTATAGCTAAGCACTGTGACCTTCAAAGAGATATGGATCTGAAGTGAATATTAATTTAATAATGAAGTAATGAATTCACAAGGTAGAGAGTGGTGGCTTTGGTAGTTGTTTTTTTCTTCTTTTTTCTCAGAGCAGTCAGAATTTTATCTTATCTTTACTTTCTAGATGTTATTATACAAATTTAGGGATGGCATCGTTAAACATACTACCCTCTTGCTATTTGAGTCTTCAGGTGGGATTTATTCCAGATATTCTGTTAAATAAAAAAACCTAAAACATTAATATCAGATTTTCTTCCTTTTAAACAAAAGTGGAATTTGTAGACAAAGTAATAGTTTTTACACAATTTCTGTTACATTACAATAATGTAACAAAAAATAACAAAAAATGAAAATAAAAACATTCTCAATAAAAGATAACCAGGCATGTGCTTATTTTATAACTTTATGTTATGCTTGGCACAAATAAACATTATTGTGGAGTCTCCTGTTGTTCATCTGTCCACTCAGGTACCCAAAATGCTTTTCCCATGTTTAGCACTAAAATTGGAGTAAAATGTCAGTTCCATCCAGACTAGCTCTCAGAAAATCTAATATGCTGTAAGCCCCAAGAAGGAAGGACAAAAAGTTGTCTTTGACACAGTTTTACTTCAAAAGTATGATTGTGTTTCACTCATTCATATGAGTTGTTTTTATTATCAGAAGCTCTAATTAGGTGCATATTTGAGTGCAACTTAGGATATTATTACAGTACAAAATAAAAATCATAATGACCAATTTAACCTTCTATGTATCTTGTAAATATTCAGGATATGTTAAAATTAAGATACATTTAAAAACTGCTGGCTACTGAAGATTACCTTTTCAACTGAATGCTGAGTGATTGGGTTGACTTCTCACTAGCTAAAAGAACTTTCCATGATCCCTAATCAACTTGTAAAGTTAATATGTACCATCATGATAGTGTATATAAATGTTTGCATGATATAATAGATCTCTGATCTGTTCTGTATTATCTGATGACATGCAGCTTTGTTGGAAGGCTTTAAAAATGAGGATGTTTAACACACAAATCAAAAACATAAAATTAATTTTAAAAGAACAGTAAGAAAAAAAAAAAAGAAAAAAGAAAACTCTCCCATACAGTCTATTCCTATTTCATCCAAAAGATTAGCCATAACCCAGGAGATATTCAGAAATGTTTCAAATTCCTCAAACCAGATCTTGTTTACATTTAGTGGAACTGTCAACAAAATATACAGAAAACTACTTTCATTGCATTTTCCTTGTTTAATTTATTTTAAAACATTTGTATAGTACAACAAATTTACAGGGTACATCAGAAACATACAGATAAAACATGTTTCCCTCCCAGTCCTAATTACACTATATGATTAATGATCAAATATTTCACTGTTTGCCACTGTTTGCTCACTTCTGTGTGACTGAAGGCAGCTTATAAATTGGTGTCTTAATTTTCAGGATTCCAACAGACCAAGCAAGGGGCCGCTCATATGAACAGAAGGATTTACTCCCAGGAACTGTCCACAAAGTGCTGCCTATCATCTCTTTAACACTGTAATTGATACTGGAAAGAAAGTGATCCATTCAAGATCCAACACATGGACCTTAGTGAGGAAAAATTTTTTTTATTATTACTAATTTTTTTTTTTCTCAGAAAGAACATCTGACACATACTGAAGCTCCCATTTTAAGCCAAAATTCTAGGTTCATTATATATACAATTTGCTTATGCCATTTGTTAGTTTTATTGAAATGTGGCACAGGGAAATTTCTCAACAGTCCAACTGAAAAAAAAAAAAGCTAGCTTGTCTTTGCACAATCTTTTTGATCTTTTAAGAGTGTATGGATCAATATATATTTGTCATTAGGCTGCACATCATGGAGCTCCAGAATGCAGGTATTCTAGAAAAAAAAACTATTTAAAGGAAGGATAGAATAATTATTAGATATAAGAGAAAAACTGTCGAATTTTTTTAAGATACACTTTTAGGTAAGCAAATAACTGAATTTCAACATCATCGATTCAACAGGATAGCTCCAAATATTTAGCAGAGTTCAAACAGAATATCTCAACTAAAACCTGGGGTGACCTTCATGAACTTCATCCTGACCTCAATTTACACTGAACATTTTTTCATGTTAATTTAAAATATTTATTAATAGCTACTCGTCTCATTCAGCTTGCTGCCTAGTAATTCTAAAAACTCCACTGACAATCAGCCAAATAATTCTAAGGTAGTGAGCAGTGAGATTTGAATACCTTTTCAACAAAGACATATTAAATGAAGTATACAAATAAAAGGAAGAAGCACTGTAAAATCAGTTTTATTTAACAGGCAACAATCATTAAGAGTTGGAACCTATTTTGAAACCCAAGTTATAACAAAATAAAATGAAATTTTTTTAATGGTGCAAATAACTAACCACACAGCCAAATAAAAACATGGATTTTGTAACTATTGACACATGCAACCAGGATCATTTTCTGAAAGATAAACTTCAGCTAGATGAGTCATGTCTTAGCCAAAACCAATTTTTTCAGTTGATTAGAAGAGTACATGGGTCAAACAGAAAGACTCTGATAATATAACTGATTTCCAAATACAAACTTCATGGATTAAAAAAATGAATATACCTTTAAAAATCTTTATGTTCTCTTCAAGTTTGTGTTTATTTGTTTGGGTTTTTTTTTCATTACTGCTATATCCCTAACCTTTAACAAAAAAACCGTAATTGCCACTAGAATAAATCTTGAAAATAGGTATAAATTTTGTTCACGTCTTTGAAGATAAAGCTGTTTACCCCAGCATTTTTTTTTTAGGTTTTTCTCTGTGTTCCTGTTACACACTTGTAAATTCAGAGGACAAGTAAGACTGCTGCGTTACTTGGTACAGCTATTCTATTGATTTATACTCATGTATTAATAAAACATCTTTTTAGACTTCCTTACAGTATTTGTCAGATTTGTCTACCATGCCTGCTATCAAGGTCTCATTCTATATTTGCAATTATTTGTAAAATTGCCTAATTTGTCAATGTCATATTATTACTGCTGTAATTCTTCTAAGTTGAAATTCATCTTATTGCAAAAGTTTTTTCAAGGCTTGTGTACCACTGAAATACCACCTGAACTTTCAAAATAATGCTTTGTGTTGATCGTAGATGAAGAAGAATTTCAACCTCTTAGGTTATTTTTCAGTTCTTTGTAGTTGTTTATGTGTAGCCAATTGAGAAATCTTTTGAGGAAAAAAATATTTCTGTATCTTGTTTATTAAAATATCTCTCCACTATCTGAAATTATCTTTTTACTACTGTTAAATATACATTTCAAGACCTGAATATATTTATACAACTGGTTGTATAAAACTCATATTAATGGAAATGCCTGGAGAGCTGATTTGCTAAAATAAAACCCCTTTGGAGCTGGAAGAGCCCAGCCAGTACTGAATCCATGATGTAAACATTTTGAGTAGAAGTTAAAAGGGGTTTCTGAATAAGTGAGTAAATTCCCTCTTTTTTAACTAATACAGAGTATTCGATGCTTGGTTGGGTTTGGGGGGGATTTTTCTTTTATTATTATTAAATATAACTAAGTATTAAATGAAGTTTTAGACCATGGAAGTACAATGTTTTAATCTCATTTGTAAGAACAATAATAGACATAGCTTCAAAAATTTGTGTAAATATTTCTCCAAACCTGGGATTAAATGTCTATTTTGACAGTCTCTTGCTGTCTGGCTTTCAGTTGCAAAGTTGTTTGGAGTGATACTGTAGCTGAGATTTCCCCTGATTTACTGTGGGGTTCAGAAATTTAGCATTCAGTTATTCCAAGATGACTCAGAAAACATATACAGAGATTTCATTGTCAGTTAACTGTCTCAGGTTAATATGATATAAATCAATCCTGTCTGTATGGACAGATTTGGTCTCCTGAACCTAGCCATCAGACTGTTGAGAAGAGGGATTATAAAGAACACATTATAAGGACAAGAGGAAAGCAAATTGTTATTTAAAGGGAATATATTGCATTTCATTGAAGCATAATTGCTCTTATTCCAAAGTTCATCCCTCCCCCACTTTCTCTCCCCATTTCTGAAGGAATCTCTGTAAATAAGTAGGGAGTGGAGTTTTTTAGTCTTCCCAGGGAATAGATTTTGTCTGTGCAGAGAACTATTGCTTCATTTTAAATAACATGTTGAGTTAGAAAATGGACACTGTGTTTTACTTCTTATTTTAAGATAGGTAAGCTTGAGCAATCTCCCATGTATTTTCCAGCATAAGGTTATACAAAGCATTTTACTTTTTTACAAATGCAACCTTAGAGTTAATATGTTATGTATGCAGAAACGTTAAAGTGTTTAATATATTAGACAACACAAGGACATTCACTGTGCACTTACCTATTAGAATAAGTGTCTGATACATTATTAAAGAGGAATAAATACGTATATACATTAAGTAATTATCATTAACAACTTTGAGAGGAATGTTCATCTACTTCGAACATACCCTGAATATACTGTAATATTCACTCATCCCTCTTGGATTAGATTGCTATATAATCTTCTTAGGAAAAAAATAAGCTAAAGAGAGGCAACTAAATAAGTAACAGTTCAGAAGTCTATTACTTCTCTTAGCTTAAAACACACAACTAGTTCTCACTATCTAACTAAACTACCATGAAACCCTTTAGAGAAAGGTGAAATTAATTACTTCACACTCAGTGGCAGAGCCAAAACCAGACTACTGATAAGAAACATAATCCTGTTGTGTTTTCTATTAAATAGTACTTCAGACACAATATACTTTTATCTGTGTTGCAATGATAAAAGAGATGGAAAGGTTTATAGAATTGTTATACAGCGATCAACTCTCACATAACAAAATGAATAAGTTCTGGTAGTGCTGCAGAAGAGAGTTCTTCACTTCACCAGGCTGAACAACTGCAACTCTCTCAGCCTATCTTCTTAGGAGAGGTGCTCCAGCCCTCTGGTCATCTTTGTGGCCCTCCTCTGGACTTGCTTCAATAGGTTCACATCCTTCTTGTGTTGGATCTGCTGGCCGTGCTTCTTTTGATGCAGCCCAGAATGCTTTTTGCTTTCTGGGATTCAAGAAGGCACTGTTGGCTCATGTCCAGCCTCTTATCCAGCAGTACCCAGAAGTCTGTCTTGGCAGGGCTGCTCTTGATCCCTTCGTACCCCAGGCTGTATTGATGCCAGAGTTGCCCTTAGCCAGATGCAGCATCTTGCACTTGGCTTTGTTGAATTTCATGGAGTTCACATGGGCCTATTGCTTGAGCTTCTCCGGTTTTCTCTGAGTGGCATCTTGTCCCTCAGGCTTGTCAACTGCACCCCTCAGCTTGGTGTTGTCTGAAAACTTGCTGAGGGTGCCCTCAATCCCTTCTTCCATGTCATTAATGAAGACGTTAAACAGTAGTGGTCCCAGTACGGACCCCTAAGAGACACCACCTGTTACTGATGTCCATCGGGACATTGAGCCCTTGACAACTACCTTTTGGATTTGACCATCCAACCAATCCCTTATCCACTGAACGGTCCACCCATTATATCTGTATTTTCATGCCTTTCTTTGGGGACTCTGTAGGGTACTATTAAGTCAGGATATGAAATATCCTAGTACATAACTGGCCCAACTTTTATTCTGGATCTAAGATTCAGCCATGATCTCAACAAATTCTTTAGTCTGCTTCATTGTCCAATTGCAAAGACAAGTAAGAGATGCACAGAATAAGCACATGGACAGTTTATTTTGCCCAAAAGCTGCAGTTAAATTCCCAAACTTTCAAATTCTCTGTGAACCAAGTCCAAACTCAGAATCTTTCAGTGTTGATTCCAACTCTACTAGAAATAATTGATTTACTCACACAATATGTGCTTCACATTTCTTGAAGAGCCAACTTTTGGTACTCAAAATGATTTCGGAGAAAAGGATAAAGGAACTTTATTTTATTTATGTCTGTATGCAATTTTGCTCTCTCCTTTCCAGAGTTCTCAAAGGCTATTGTATACATCCCTGAGGGGGCTAGTCTTGAGGAAAAGTGACCTCTTTGTTGTATCTGTTTTTTCCAAACTGTGTTTTACAACTTGTGGTGTCATCAACCAGTATATCAAGAGCATTACTGCACTTGACTTTCCTTATTTTCTCCTGACAATATCCTCAGGGTTGATAAATGGTCCTACTTTCATATAGAAGGTAATATATTTATTTAGATCCGATATATAAGTTTATGAAATCATGACATTCTGTGGCACTGACTGGACAAAAAGCAAAGGCAATTACATCAGTTAACCCTTAGGGGATGGTTGCTGTTATCTGTCCTCTTGTCATTAACTCCTTGTGGACTGAAAATATGTATTACTAATAATAACAAGATGCAGTTCAACAGTTTCCAGCATAAAGTTTACTGTCCTGTAAGCCAAAAAATAATATTATATGTATTTGGTCTGTATTTTTAATCAGTCTGAAATGGTGTCATGTTTCTGGGAGCAAGTGCAGAAGACAAACATTGCTTATAGATAGTGTGAGGAGAGAGAATTGAAAGCACAGTGGAGAAATATAATCTGTCTTGCTCACTTTTATGCTGCACATTTTTTTCTTAATCTTGATTAAGCCAGGACCACTATCTTAGTGATGTTTATTCAAGGAGTCACAAGAAGAGTTTCAGGGAGTGTAAAGAATGATTGTCTTGCAATAGTCTTTGAAACACTTTTCATTTAACTGCAGTTCTCAGTTCTAGCTCACACCCAAAATAACCAAATTGATAAGACACAACAAGAAGAGGCTGAAGTACAGGACAAAGGAGAGCATTGCTTCAGAGCTTTAAGAAAATGGATTCTAATCACTCTAACTCCACACACAGCCTTGTGCCAGGACTGCTATATATCCTACAGCCAGACTTTCTGACTGTCTCTGCTACTTCAGATGCAGGCAGTCGTGCTTTGGCACATCTCTCTACTTCTGTTCTTCCACAGCTAAAACGTCCATTTCATACTAATGTCAGTCCTTTCAATGATCCTGTAAAACCAGCTATAAAATACATGCATTATAAGTTCTTTGGAACAGGAAATAGCTCTGTTTAATTCAGTTTCTAGAGTTCATTGACAAGAAATCACTAACCTATCTTGCATTACAATAGAAATGACAAGTGTTCCTAATAAATGTAAAGACATTTATTTTACGGATGCCAAACCTGCATTCGCGTGTCCCAAACAGATGGTTCACAAATCAGTTGGCTGCAATTTCAGAGGAAGGCTGGAAATTTGTCCTGTAGAGAGCTGGTGTAGAACCCAAATCTGTCGCAGGAGTGCCCCAAGGAGTTGCTCTGTAGCAGCCCTCAGTTTGCCTTCTGCGACCAGTGGGCCAGAAACAACAATGAGCAAATGGGATGGGAACCATCAAGGGCTCTTCATCTCCTTCTGCTGCTACCAGGGATCATATGCTTTAGATTATTCCATAACCAAGGAAGTGGTGCTGATTACTGACTCAGTGCCAAATGTATGTTTACTAACTGTTCGTCTCTGGGTATAACTGAATTAGGAAATGCATTTTTATTTGTGGTGTCATTTTATTATGTGCAGTAATTTGATTTCATATGATATGCCACCCAAGGGGTTATTTGTACATAAAAGGAGAGATGCTAAGCTCAATCTCTTTTATCGTGAGTTAATGAAATTAAACCACAGTAAATAAATAGATGTAATTTGCTGGCACACATTAATTCCCATAACTTGGTTGCTGAAGAGCAGATCGTGCTAACATGTGCAGTTAAAAAATTATTAAATACTACATTTTTGGATGGCCTAGGAGGAAGTACAAGTAATTAGGCAGAGCCTTGAATTACTTTTGAAATATTTTGGGAAAGCTGCTACATTATGCATAATGTGGTTGTGTATTCCTACAAAATTCAATTCAATTATCTCTTCCAGATTTGTTGTCACTTTGAAGCCTACATCAGTATTTCAGGTATTCATATCAAAGAAAATATTATGACATATTCATTCAGTAACCATCTGTATCACGTGAAAAGTTGATCCTCAGTTTTTCTCCTATAACATAAGTGGCAGCATCAGTAAATTTGCTGGGAAAAACTCCCTGTGGCCATAGATTTGTTCAACCAAACAAATGGCCCTGCTTGAGGCAGCCAGCAGATGCCATCATCTACAACACAACAATTTTTCTCTGCTCTAGCCCACATGATTGCAGCTCTGAACATTTTAAATATACATAGACTAGATATATTGTAGCTGTATAATCCATTCACATAAGCACCAGCTGCAAGTTAGTTCCTTTCTTCTGTTCTTTCCTTTTACTCCTCCTGGCCCACACTTTTCCTTCCCTGCACTCAGAATATGTCTATGCTACACTCTGGCAGATGGCTATTTATTTATTTATTTGTTTTGCTAGTGATTTGCTGCCATTGAATAATTTACATAGCACATTTTCGTAGTCTTGCAAAGGTCAAGTTTGACTGGAGTTTTACATCAATTACTGTGGCTTCCCTTTGCAACTACAAAGGGAACCCAACTGCTGGAATTTCAAATATTACATGAATAGCATGCCAAATCTTAGATGACCATGGTTGTAGAATATCAGCCACCACTGAAAGAAGTAATTAGTGGAGTCTGTTCGTGCCTGCAGGTTTCTTTTACTTTTTTTAATAAACTTCTCTACCAGCACTGAAAGTACCACACTGGCTGATTTTCCAAGTATTACTGAAACTAAAGAGGAAATGATACTCTTAACTTTGTTATTTTTTTCTCTTTTATTTTACTAACCCTCTTGGCTGTTGTTTCATAGCAGAAACAAAACTGTAGTTCAATTTTCAGTTACATAAATCTCCTGCCAATGCAACAAAAATTCCCCTTTCACAATCCACAAAGGTAAGGTGCCACCCACACCCAACGTGGCTGCGCCCTTGATTCATTCTATGTTGTGGTATATCTGTGGCCTGGATAGCTCAGATGCTTGCTCATTCCTTTCTGGCATCTGTAAGCATTTAGGAAACTGCCTTAGCTGTTTCAAACTGAAAACCTATTTGCAAGCCAGCACTTGTATATGGCCTTTTTCTTATATTTCTCTAACTCCGTCTAGCCAAGCACTGAGATGAATGCATTTTAGTACACACAAAAAAGTTGGTAGCTTAGTCAGGTTTGGCAGGGGGGGAGGCTGTAGGGATGGCTGCTATAAGAAGCTGCCAGAAGTTTCCCCTATGCCCAACAGAGCCAACACCAGGCAGCTCCAAGAGGGACCCACTGCTGGCCAAGGCCAAAGCCATCAGTGACTGTGGCAGCACCTCTGTGTTTTAAGAAGGGAGAAAAAAGTCGGCAACTGTAGCCAGAATATGTGAGAGAACAGTCCAAGGTTAGTGAAGAATATGCATTTATACGTGTAATATGTGCACTTATACAGATATATATGCGCACATATAAACAGAATATTGGTTAAGAATGAAATTAATAAATATTTTCTAAAATTGTTTCTATGTACCAATTCTTTGTTACCATAGACATCATATTGATGGAGCAAAGAAAAAATTCAAATAATAAAAATTTAGAGGTGTTGTCAAAATAGCACTTCTTTACCTTTAGTGACTACCACCTTGATTGTGTACAGGTACACATTAGTGCAAAGAACAGACCTAGGATGCATGTGAAATTAGCCACAGTTTGTCCTCCAGTGATAACAAATAGCAAGTATGTTTCAATTGTGGGAAAAAAATTTTATTGCGGTAAATCAATGAAAATATTTTTGAATTATTTGAGCTGAAGAAAGAAGAAGTGTTTTGAAGAGATACAATTATGTATATTACAATTGTTGAATTTTAAAAATACTTCATTTTATCCTTACCTACTACATTAATTCATATATTGGAATGTTCCCTTTTAAAATGTAGAGCAGGAAATACAATGAGAATATGTTTGTGTCACAATGTGTTAATTCTACAGATTTATTTATGAACTTGTGTGGCTTTGGCTATGCACCCCTGAACTTCCAAAATATTTCACATTCTTTGATGTGCTTTACTTCTTACCCCTTAACGAAACACAGATTGTCCATCTCATGTTTGTAGCTGAGTGCCTCACAACAATTTGTGTGTTTTATCTTTACAACTGCCCTACTAGCTGAGGAAAAAATATCTTCACTTTCATGAAGTAAGAGAGAGTCTATGTGCCTTGTGAACACCTACACGAGAAGTCTGTTGTTGCAGACCCACCTCTAGCACACAGGCAGCCTTCAAACTGCACAACAGAAGAGTAAAAAATTGTATTAGTGAGACGTTGACTCATATTTTTACTTACTATTAAGTCTAAAAAGATGTAGAGATACATTAGGCTTTCTGGTTCAAGCCAGATATAAGCTCTGACAGGTATGTCTAGGGATTAAATAGCAAGCAACGCACTGCAATACAGAGAATATCAGAAATCCTTAGCTATGGTTAGCCCTGGCTCTATGTGTAATTATTACTCAAAACTATATTATCACTGGACTGCCAAAATTTCAGCAGCTGAGAAACTGTTAAAATAATACAGCTTTGTGAGCATAGAGATCACACCTATATTAAACTTGTAAAGAATTAACATCAATGTGAAGCAAGTAAGCATTTAAAAGTGAGCTGAGTGTTTGAGTAAGAATTTTTTTCTGCCCGTCATGTATAAAGAGGGAAAAAAAATGGTGAAAGATATTTTTCTGCATCTTTTTTAATGGCATAGTTCCTTAATGACAAACTATGAAGAAAGGAAGTTGTTTGGTGAAAAGTTTAGGAATTTACCTCCTCTTTTGTGTCAGTATATAAGACACATATATTTGAAAGATTTAATAAGAGATAATAAACTGTTCATCAATCTTAATTCATCCATCAAACAGAACAAGATATTTATACATCCCTGCCAAGCGCAGATCTTTTGGGCCTGGGAAATCTTGCTTGTTAAACAGCTTCAGGGTGCAGTCTTGGCTTTGATTCAGTCTTGCTTCCAGACCTCAAACCCAGGTCTTGATTCTACCTCTTCAATTGCAGGTCAGCTCATCCAGCCTTGATCCACCCTTCCTGTTTCTTGCCTCAGATTCTATTGTTGTATGACTCCATTCATGACTTCAGCCTAGTCCAAATAACACTCTTATCTCTTTATTCTTGGTATACATAGTCTATTTTTTGATCCTTCCCTCAAATTCCAGGCAAATCCTTGCTATTTCCCTTTAGCAGAGCATCTGCCAGCTTTTCTGGCTGCTAGTGCAGGTAGTCATTACTATTTCATCTGGGTTTGGACTAAATGATGGTTAGTGATTTCTATGTCCTTAAAGACTTCCTTGAAATCTCATAATTTAAACTCTGCATTTCTAAAAACCTTGGGTTTACGATTATTCAATTGTGTTAATATAAAAGAAATTAAAATTACAGTACAGGGGCCATTTACAGTGTCTTCAAATGATTTATCACATATATTTCTTTAACCTGTAAAGGACTGCATTGTTGTCCTTGTCAAGCAAGTGGGCACAACATAGGTTCCATCTCTTAAACTTGGACCTTGTTTTCTGTGCAACAACACTAGAAATACAAAGGCCAAATCTCACTATAATCAATATTTAGATGTTTGATTAGTTTTTTGCTGATGTTGATGACTGGACAATCTTGAGATATATAGAAAATTTTCTGTTTCAAGGAAAGCCAAATGACTTTTTAAAATGAGCTGGGCTGGGCTGCTTCCCTCGTGCCAAGAAGGAGTCAAGGTAGTCTGCAATACACTATGATATAATCAGAATTTTAAGGTACGAAAAACAATTTTTTCTTTGGATATGGCAACATTTTAACGAGTAACTTTCTTGTGAAGCTTTCTTCAGTATGTATATGATTAAATACCCTGTGGACCACTGTGATCAGAGAGATCAAGAAATAACAGCCTTCTTTTGGAACAGAAATTTCAGAGAAAGATACAGAATAATTGTAGAAGGATCTGCTTTTTTATATAAGTTTATCAATTTATTTTAGGTCTAGTCAGTGGGTGAATAACAGGGGGTGAAGATCAGAGATTTCAGATTTTGTTCTCCATTAAACTGAAGATTACACTCCTCTGGAGATGTCCTTGAAGATATAGTAATCCATTTCACTAAAATTGAGAAAGCCATAGAACATGTTCTCTCTCTATCTTTCTTATCTCTTCTATAGCAGTGCAAAGATTCAAATCCACTTAAACCCTCTAGTATTGTCTATAACATACAATAAACACAGAGGTGTGAGTGATACCTCATAAAATAAAGGTAAAAGTTATACTATGGCACACAGATTTCTTCACACCTGTGAAGAAATTATTCAAATATAATCAATTGAATGCTAATAATATTTTAGTTTGAAATAAAAAATCAATAAATAGAGAAGCAAAGAACAGCAGAGGTGAGACCTGCAGAGTGAAGAACCTCTCTACATTTTATAGGAAATTTTCCTGGCTTGTAACCCAGACATTAGCCAGAAAGGCCAATAATAAAAGGCTATTTATCTCAAATATAACATATATTTATTTGTTACATTACTTAATCTGTCAATAATAGGATATTCCTAATATCCTTAACACTGTTAATACTACAATGATCTGGAATCTTAACTAATATTAATGCTTGTCCACCTGTAACTATCACAGCTATGATAGTAACAAAACAAAAAAGAAATAAATCTTTTAATTGAAGAAAACATATATTGTGTTGTGAAAAGGATATACTTACTAATTAATTTCAGGTTAATGGAGTCTAACCTCTTTTGCAAAAGAAAGATGGGATTTTGAACCAGGTGAGTGAATATTGTTAACTGAAATGTACTGAAACCTGCTTGCACAGATCCCATGTGAGAATTACTATGGTCTTGAAATGTTTTTTTCACAGTGCTATTTCAGGGATTTTGGAAACACCATTCTTATTCCAAATCCAGAACACAGCACTGCAACAGCTACTGAGAAGACATTAACTCTACCCTAGCTAAAACTAGGACATCACTGAATCAGAGAGTAGGGACATCTCTTGTGCTCTGTAATGTGGCTCTGCTGTATAGTATAGATGCTTGGTCTTAGGTTTTCAACATTTTTTGCTAGCTTTGTCAGTCTATCTAACTTGTTTCTGGCTGAAGAAACAGTTTCCTGTTTATATTTTAGCTTGTTTCTGGCCACAGAATTTATTGACTCCCCAAGGTTCAAGTTCAGATCCCTCAGCTCTCTTGCTTTAAATATACTTTTAAAATACATTTTAAAAACATTTTAAAAATTTCAGCCTTGCCACTTGATCTAACCCTTTCAGTCTAACACCATAACAAGTCCCCTGTCACCAATCTGACTCATACAGCACATGCATACAATGAATGTACCCTCATCCTAGCATTTCTCACTATATCATTCTAGTCTAGTATGAAGCACTCTGTTTAAATATCTTTAAAATGGAATGAATAAGAATCTTCTTGAACTTTGCATGGAGATTCAAAGTTGCTGATGCTCAGTATAAAATGTTTTGGCTTTTTTAATTGAAGTGCCATTTTCTGGGAAACTTGCTTGTTACACTCCTGGAAACATCGTGTTCCCACAAACTTAGAGTACTTATTAAACACATCCCCAGTACATACATGCTACTAGTACTTTTTAATTTTCAAAATTCACGATTCATCTCAGGAATTACATGCCTTCTCCTCTGGGCATTGTTTATCACTAAGTAAACATCATATGTCTCATCTGGAGGCGGTTTTACCAAACGTGAAGATTTGCTACTTCTAATAATGATAAACTGTTCATATAAAACCAGAAGCAGTGAGTCCTATAATTTAGTTTTAAGTGAATAGAATTTACGTCCCCACAGTGAAATGAATAAGCTTTTTGCTTTGACAAAGCTGTACATATAAATAGGCATTTGCTGAGGCAGCAGAAAATGTAACAGTTTAGTTCAGATGTATATTATATTGCATTTAGTGCAACATACACAAGAGGTAATATTGCTTTTTCATATTAGATATACACACTAAGTTTACCATTACTTTTGTCCCAACAAACTCTGAGTGTTTAGGGTTAAGACTTAACATCTGCATATGCCGATATTCATAAGTTATGTATCCTTCAAAAGACTGAAGATATTTAGATTCTATTGGGGTAACTTAGAATTCAAAATCTATGCATTTCAGAGTATATAATTGCCTGATTGCTTTCTATGTCCCCTATCTGATCATTTTCAAATATTCCACTTGTGCAATCCTATTGAAATAAGAAAGTTTACTTTTTTTGTCTCTGAACCATAAAGGTTTTTAAGCAAATTGTTTTCTTTTAGATGCAATACAAATTGCATCAAAGGAACACTTCTGAAGGAAAAATAATCCCAAACCTGCCTGCAAGCATTGGGTTCTGTAACATCTGTGGTAGGTTACTTATTTTGATAGGGTATTCTCCGATCAGAAAGTCAAAAGAAGCTGAAAGACATACCTGTCTGTGCTAGTTTCAGCTGGAGTTGAGTTATTTTCTTCACAGTGGCTAGTATGGGGCTATGTTTTGAATTTGTTCCAAGTTGGGGGTGCATGGGAAGTTGGGAGGAGACACAGCCAGGACGGGTGACTCAAACTGACCAAAAGGATATTCCAGACTGTATGACAGCATGCTCAGTATATAAAGCTGGGGGGAAGAAGAAGGAAGGGGAGATTTGGAGTGATTACATTTGTCTTCCAAGCAACCGGTACATGTGATGGGACCCTGTTGTCCTGGAGATGGCTGAACACCCGCCTGCCCATGGGTAGCAGGGAATTATTTCCTTGGTGGCTTTTGCTTTCCTTATTAAACTGTCTTTATCTCAACCCATGAGTTTTATGGCTTTTACCCTTCAGATTCTCTCCCTGAGCCTTCTGGTGGGGGAGTGAGCAAGCAGTTGCATGGGGCTTGGTGTTTGGAAGGAGTTAAACCAGGACTCTGTCAAATGACTTATCAGATTCCAAAGACACATGAATCAAAGCAGCCAGCAGAATCATAACAGAATCCTGCTTCCCTATGAGAAACATCGGAATGGCAAAACTGATGGAAAAATGAATGAGTTGCTATTTGGGTCACATTAACAATGTAACGTATTCACATAATTTTTTGCTGTACGCAAATTACCTCATGTTTGGATTCTGTTTTGTTTCTTGCTTCTTCAGACTGAAAACCAAAATCTTGTTCTAAATTCTTAGAAGGTGATTTCAGGTCTTTTAACATTTTAAAGAAGTTATTCATTTTATATGTCATTTATTCAAATCTTAGGTGTCTTCAAGAATCCAAAGTTATCAAAATGTGAAGGGTATAAAATGCTATTTGTAATTTTTAGTTTGAGTATATACTTCTTGAACATATATATGATAAAAACAAGTGATAGACCCAAGCTGCACTGATTCCCTGAAAACATCTTCAGCTATTTGAACCCACCTAGTTCCTTTCATATATGGCTCAACTTCAGGTTCCCTAATATTTTGAACATTAAATCCTTGGCAGTGATGAGGAGGAGGAGGGAGTAAAAAATCTAACAGTAAGACTCAGATTTTTCAAAAAGTGATGCCTAATGTTACATGCATAATTCCTCAGTATTTGCATATGAAAGGGGTCTTTTTCTCAGAAATGAAGGTATAGTGTTCATTAATATCAGGTAACTAAGCTTTTCTGAAAATCCTCTGCTGCCTTATTGGGAAGCTAAAGTAAAGATTTATGCTTTTAATGTTAGGCATGTATGTAAATGTAAAGCACCACATTTACAAAAATCATCACCACAACAGGCTATAACTGGCTATCAGCATCAGCTCAAGCATACAGGATGGAATGCCTGTTCTTAGCAACAGTTAATCTGCTTCCCAAATGAAAAATGAAGACTTTTGGGATACTGGCAGAAGGAATTTGCTACCTCATCCTGCCTATAATCTTTTTGCAGAGCTGCTTGCATGAAATGAAATTTTTTAATATTAATTTTGAAAAAGAAAATAAATATATTTACTCAATGACAAAATCAGCCTTAAATCCTCCAGTATAGCCTTTGATCCAAGAAGAAACTTTCAAACCTTTAATCCTTAGTTTTGGAAATCTTTTACTGAGTCTAACTCTGTTTTAATTTCATTCATCATCACCATAAGACTGATGAATGACAAATCAGGCTCATTATTCAGAATTTTTTTATTTTCTTGTCACTTTCTTTTTTTTCTTTGATTTCCTTCTCTATTTTTGCCTTCTTCTATTCCAACAGTTTAGGTAGGTAATAGCTACCACAGTAGCATTTACACAGTCAGTGCACAGAGTCAATGCACTCATTTGGAGATGTGTATGATGAAGGGCTGGGAATACCATGACCACCAAGCCCACCTCCAGCAGTTTTGAAAAATTCAATCAAAATTGATATGTTTGTAATGTTCAGTGTGTTGAAAATATTGCTACACCATCATATAATCTACAAAATTGGGTGAAGTGATAAGCTGTTGCTTTACATTCAGTTCAGTGTCCTCTTATAGGACTCCTAATACATTTAAAGAGCTACGGATCAAAGAAATATCTAGAAACACTGATACTTTATTATTGATTGGGCATGCTGCCTGTACCTTTGAAGAAAATGAATTTTTCTTTCTAGGAAAGCAAGGAGAAATTAAAAACACAGTATAAGTGCCATAGATACATTTGTTGGCTAGCAGTTGAATAATCTTTTGTTTCTAATTATGTGTTTTGGTACCTGTGAATAGATAGCAGGAATTTTCATGGAAGGTCCTAGCCACCTAAAATAGTTCACTGTTTCTTTGATCTCACTTATGCCATGAGGATCAGTAAAACTTCTCTGACCTGAAGGTCAGTGTAGGAATAGCAATCTAATGACTTCTATAGAGCTGATAAATATTTTGTATCAGGTAGCCAGATTGTTCCAAAAGGAAAGTTATAATCATGGAGAAGCAAAATGTTCAGATGTTCTGTAATTCTTCCTGACTAGCCAAATATGTGCTGCTGATGCTAATGAAATTTTTTTTACCGTGTGAAAGAACTATACAGCAAGTTTTTTTTAACTACATGAAATATATTTATCACGTAGAAATTTTCTTCACATCCACCTGAAACAAGTTTACATCTGTGAACCAGGATTATTTATTAAATGTATTTTTATTGCTTTCACATCTCTCATTTTTATAAACTGCCATAATGTTTTCTCTAAAAGACTACTCAAGAGGCTATTAAAATTTCATTACCACAAAACCCCCAAACAAATAATCATACAAACAAAACAAAGTTAAAAAAAGCACCAAAAAAAAAAAAACCACCACGATAGAACCTCCTTTTAAGCTCAAACTTGATTTCATAAGACTTCTCCATTCTTATTTAGCAATATTATATATTTACAGGAATATTTGTTTATTTTCATATAATGGCTAGAGATGTTACTTTCCATCATTTTTCTATGATTTTTTTTTTCCTTATATAGAGTATTTTTGATTTGGGGTGTATCTTTAATTTTGAGCAGAGAAACAAACCTGACTTTATTTTTTTTAAAGTCACAACAGCTGATCTGATTTGAACTATAAGCATTGTTTCAGCAATCAGAGGAAAAAAGTAATGAAAAAAGATTAGTACACAATGGAGAATTTTCTGATCAATCAGTGGTAGTTAGAAGTATTGGTGTGTCACAAAACTTCAAATAAGTACCCATTTAAGATTAGACACACTTCTGAATGCTACCATTATCTATTCTCTTTCTTCATATAGGAGATATGGGCAGTTATAGAACCTTTTTTATGTAACAGGAAGCAACATAGCATTGATTTTCACACCCATTGTGAATTTGTGGATTCAACAATGGGGAAAATTATCATTTGACTTGTAAATGGAGTACCAGTTCATCAAGAAATTATTGTAAGCAATAAATATAGAATTCCATCATTTCATATTGGAAGATACACAATTAATGTTAGATCTAGTTCTTCCAATTTTAATTGTATATCTGTCATTTCATTCTTGGGGGTTTTGCCATGATTTCAATGTCTGTGCTTCCCTAAAAGAATGTTTTTGCAAAATAAATGTTTCACTGGCATCCATAATAATTTCCTAACCTCTTCAATCTCTTTACTAGATATCAGGAATTTAAGAAAAAATCTAGGTTCAATAACTCAGGAGACAACTTCTATGTCTGCTCTACTTAAATTCAGTGTGTAAAGAAATAAGAGGAAACATTTCTAATGTTTTTGGGTGATCCCACAAAACTATATGTCACAGTAGTCCCCTCTTCCTTTGCAATACCCTATTTCACATTCCTTACACACATATATTCTAGAAATGGTTTCTCCATTTGAGACACTTCTAAAAATTTTGGAGGTTGCATCACTTAGCTGCGCTGCAACTAAACTGTATAAGCAGTAGAACCATATAAATCTTTGTTGTCACTTTGTGTTTAATTTCCTTAATCCTCTCAGTGCCACTGAAATAGTTTCAGGATTCATGTTTCAAAATTGTGTGTCAGTTGGCTTCATAAAGCAATGCACACTGTAATTCAGAGCATTGGATTGCACACTGCTTCCCTAGTTAAAGGAAACTATATAACCAAATACTTTTTCATTGCTGCTCACATAAAAATATGTTTCTTAACTTTTCACAGCCAAAGACCCATTTCATCTTCTCCCCTTTCCATTTCAAGCACTCTCATCAGTGCACATGGCCCTGACACAGCATTATCTGTATGGGCTAGAAAGATCCAGCTGTGAAAGGTATTCTGCTACAGGTAACATATGGCTCTGCAGGGGTCCCATCTGCCATGGCTTCACCAACTGCAGAACGTCACATGAAAGGCTTCCAAGTGGCTCAGCAGCTTTGAGACAGCATTCCCTCTTCTTTTATTTCCTCATCCTGTTTTCTGTTTTTATAAAGCTTTGACTCAGTGTTCTGTATTCTCTATCATGATCCATTCAGCAACAGTAAGGCAGGCACTTAGAAAATGTTACCTATATTTGTTCTGAATGAAAATTAAATTGCTGAAAACTCTGCTTTAAAAATCTACTCATACTTTCTCTTTTATATTTAATATCTTTTTTTTTTTTTTGAGAAAAACAAATTCAGGTACCTATTCATAAGGAAATGTAATGACCTTTTCACCTGAGAGATAATAGGGCAGTCTCATCTGTGGAAGATATTTTGCAACTTTTCCTGTATTCCTATGTGGGGATGAAGACTAGAAGTTTATGTGGATCTTCAAGTTACAGTGAAAAATAGTTTTCAGCTGTAAACCCATATTTTTCAATGTAGCCAATTTTCTCTTCCTCGGTTCTTGTGCAAACTAAAGAGTCAGGGAATGGCACTGACACATTGGTAGTACCACTGAGGGACAAGTTGTTCTTCCTTTCAAAACATTGTTCATGTCTTCTTTTGAGGCTCTTTATGGTTGTTTTCCACATATTTGTGTTATGTATTGCACTTTATTATCACTAGACAATCTCATAAATGACATCGTGAATAATTATGAAAAAACCCTCTTCATCCTCTCTATCCTTTCCCTGTACTAATCAGAGTTTGCTTTTTTGGGAAGCTAAGCTGCATGGTTTTATATCCCCAGCTTCTATTACTGAAGAAGCTAAACTGGACAACATTGATCTTCTGAAACACAAACTGGCCAGCATTCAAAGCCATCCTTCATTCCTTGTCAGAGCCAGGGACCCGCAAGGCTGACAAGGGAACATTTCTGGCTCTAAGGATTCTTTAGACCTTTCAGTTGTCTCTCTCTTTACTTTTTTCCTTATTTTTGTTGTTTTGTTTGTTTGTTTGCATTTCATTGTTTAGCACATTTACAAAACAATGTCTTCTTGTTTCCCACCGTGCTGAGTTACAGCTTGATTTCCTATGGAAATATTCTCTCAGGGGAGAGAATAATTCTGCATGTTTAAAATAATTTTAGCCCTTTTTGGCTGCAATATTTTATTATTTGGAGCTGAATTGATTTATGTTGAGACAGAAATTGGCCTAGTATCTTTCAAGGACCATAGCTACGCTTAGTCTTTTTCAAAATTCTCTGTACATTTTAAAGATGTCACAACATAATGTGCAAGACCTTTAAAGTTTGCCATTGTCTCCGGCAAGAAAAAGATTTGAAAATGATGTTTTAAATTGTCACTTAAAGCAGGAAATAAAAGCTTGTATCTGTAAATGTAATCTGCTAGCACTGTATATTTGCAGTCTAATAAAACTAAACACACCTCTGCTCTGAACGCTTTTTTGCTCGTACAGAAATATATGGCTTTATTAAGTGGACCAATTGTGTTACAGTAAATACACTAGACTACATTTCCTTCTGATACTATGTATTCTTCCTTCAATTTTTCACCTTTTCATTAGGATTGACTAACCCCCTTGGAAAGATTAGCACACCTAGTTAAAAAGAAAAAGGTAAAAGGCTTCTGACACAGACTTCTTTTTTTCCCCCTTTGTTTGGTGGCCCAGATCAATAAAATACCTCTTCAAATCTTTTTGCAATAAGCTTTCACTCACCTATTAAATTTAAAGCACACATATGATTTCCCTATGCAGATCTCAGACTAATAGGACTTAGCTGAAATCTCTGTTGGAGATAATTCACTCCTCGATGTGGGGAGACAACTGCAGGTGTCTCTCCCCCTAGAGAGAGTGAGAAAGAGAGAGAGAGAGGGTGCAGAAGGCAGAACAGGAATACCCTCACATACAATACTCTGAGCAAAGCGCTATGGAGTCAGCAGGTCTAGGGCTGTGCAGGTCCAATGGCTTGAGAACATTCTAGATGAGTCCAGACAAGAAAAAAAGAGAAGAAAGAATTAGAAAATGTGTGGAAATGCATTCCTCTGTCATACTAGACATTGTGCATGCCAGAGAGGAATCTGAGATTTTGAGAAAAGTATGTTTATTCAGATGATACAGATTTGGCCAATAAATCTCTTTGTCCTACACATCTCTGTAAGGAATTTTGATTTCTGTAGCCCCAGGATGCAGGGACGTATATGCAAGCTAAACCATCAATATGCAAGCGATGTGGCTCTACTACATAAGCTTTACTACAGCCCTTGGCTACACCACCAGATGCTGCCAGACTAATCCTTCCTACACAGTTACTTTTTCCCATGGCTATGAATGTTATTGGACTATTGTTCATATCAGTTTCTAATCCAAGCAGTTTTTCAGCTCACACACTGATACTGAGAGAACTGCCCTGCAAAGCATAACACATAGCACACTCAAGGAGCCTTATATATCTTTTTAATGCTCATCTCTGAGGTATCTCTAACCTGTAATTTAAAAGGCTCAGCTACATATATAATTGAAGTAGTATTCACCAAACAGTCATGTACTCTGTGTTTCTACCATGCTGCAACAAATGTATATAAGGGAGTGAGCAAGCAGTCCATGGTACTTAGTTGCTGGTTGGGGTTAAAACACAACAAAGAGAAAGCCAGAAAAGGAAAGAGGAAGAAGAGGTACAGCCAACTAATTAGGCAGTTCTTTGCTAGAATGACTGTAGAATAGATTGTCTTCAGGCACTGCAAGATGAAAATAATTTATAAAGAGTTCTGAAACAAAACAGACTACAAAAGAAGCAAAATATAACAAAACATGGCAAGTTAGTAAATACAAATAAAATATTAAAACTTAGCAAAAAATATGCATAGATTTTATTAATGTTATAAAATAACCAGAAAAAAAATCCTATTTTTTTTTTAAATTAGAAATTCATGGTCATGATGCAGGCTTATATCTTGTTATCCATTTCATTCTTCGCTCTCATTCCTTACTTCCCTCTCCCCCTGTTTCAATAATTTTACACCCATTAGCTAATGTTGAACAGATTTGATATAGTAATAATGTTCCCCAAATATGTGTTTCTTGATATTGATCTATGGGTATAAATTTGATATTTTCATTTCCTTATGTGAAAGCTTCTGATACAAAAAATGCTGCAGTGAAATTTTATACAGTGTTAGGTACTGGGGAATACAAAGAGGACAAAGGAAGAGAACACGTAAGTGCTCTAATTATGGGAGAAGTTTCAGCAGGGTCTACCAAGTAACTGTAAGGCACACTTGAATACAATCAGGATTGAGCAGCAAATTCCACACTGAGACAAGATTGTCAAAAAGAGTAGAAAGAGACGAAGGGTACTGCTGCCTCGTGGAAATAAGGTGAGATGATACCAGGATTCTCAACAATCAACTATGAGTGGAAAAAAATGCAAAAAGCTGAAGATATAAACCCAAAGAAATAATAAAGAAAGATTCTGACATTGTTATAGTGACCACATTAGAAATTAATTTTGGTGATTAATAATGAAGCTGTGGGCAGCATGAAACAACAAGCCACTTGAAAGATGATTCAAGACTGAAGTTTTAAGATATCATGCAAAGAGACAAATATAAGTGGACTACAAAAGTTCTAAAGGTGAGAGACATTCCCGAGAGACACTGGGAGAAATACTAAGGCATTATCACCACACTCTGGGCAGATAAATCTTAGACGTAGCTGTTGACCAAATAAACACTTTTTGATCTAACAGGTGTCTTCCATAATATCATTATAGAGTCTGTGAATGACATTTTACTTACATTAAACTACAGAAAAACAGTGTTAAGGTTTTTATAAATATTTTTGACTATTATTAATTCACAAAAATTAAAAAATAAGTTTTTAATTAAGACACTTTTTTTTTCCAATTGCCAGATTTCACAAGCACAGAGACACTATTTAATGTAGAAAATGGCATCCCCTTCACTTGGTATGGCTGAAGAGGAACTGCAAATGCATGTGAGGAGAGCAGAGTCAGCCTAAAACGACACACAGAGAGAAAGACAAAAAGGGAACTAGACCGGTCTTTGATTTACAAATGCTTCTAAGCAATGAATTCATTTCAGGAACAGAAGGCAATCTCTTCTGGAGAAACAAATAAGCAAAAAGCAAAACAGAATAAAGAGCCAGAATGTAAACTAAACACTTGTCTGGCTCAGAGCCTCCAGTTTGATGTCTTGGGTTATAAATAATCAAGTGCACTTGTATTATCCATGTTGTAGAGCACTAGTATTCATGAATACTTAAAAAACCACTGACAACTGGTAATGTTTCATCAACCATAAAGTACAAAAGGCAAATTAGTGTTGTTTTTTTCATCACTCTTTGTGGGCAAAAAGATCAAAGAAGATATTTCCATATTGGCAAAGACCTTGTCAGTCTTTTTCTCTGCTTATACATAAAGATGTGCTTCTGCAATATGACAATGAAGGCTGGCAGATGTTAAAACGAAAGTCACCCCTTACATAAATTGAGCAACTTCAGGATATGAAGTCTCTTATGAGTATTTTATAAAAGGATTTATTCTTCTTTCATGTTTATTTAATTATTTTGTACTGAAAACTGGACAAGTCAATTATTCTGTGAATCTTCCTTCTGGCACGTTTGAATTGTCCTTTTTAACTGAAGAACAGGAAATCACTATCTCTGTCACAGAACATAACTTCCCAGAATTTTTATGTTTAACATAATTACATCAGTAATTTAATGGTAATATCCAGTGAAGTAAAATTGTAATAGTATTGCAATATTATGTTATATTATATGCTCTATATACTATTATATTATATCCTAAAATTTAAAATGTGCATTTTTCAACAGTATAGATTCCATTGTTGGGACAAAGACCCATGTGAAACGTTTCAGAGAAGCTCCTTGTCACCGAAACTGTAGAACAATGTCATCAGTGTGAAAATTTTCCTTTTACCCTTAAATGTCCATCTTTGGATAAAATTATATCTTAAACTTGCAACTCTGTGCATGATTGTACTACATGCACAAAGTAACATACAATATAATTACTATCCTAAACAAATTATGTACATACATTTCTTTAAATCAGATTTTCAGAATTATGTTTTAGTGATTATTCTGAAAACAAGGGGGAAATTTAAAATCATATCAACTATGTATTTTCCACTGGCTTACAATCATTTTCTCTCCTGACAGCCTGCACACTTCCCTCAGACATTGTCTCAAAATATGCACATACCAATGCATTCATGCCTGAAAGAATCTAATGGAAAAAGTGACCTTCACTTTTCTTTTGTAACAGTCCAGAGGTGAATGTAGCCCAGCAGTGATACCTGTCTCCATCACTTTTTCCATCCATGGCTTGACTAACAGAACTTTCCACAAAGCCGTTTATATGGGATACTTGTGAACTGGATGTGACTAGCCAGGGGTGTCATGGACATCCCTCCAGATCTGCAGCTTGCCTGAGCCTGAGTAGACCACACGGTCCTGGCACAGAGAACTGGCAGCTTTGGAACTCGTGTCACTCTCCAAAACTGAAGCTTCTCTCTGCATGAAACACTACTGTGGCAGGAACTATGAGCAATACTTTGGCTGACTGAAACTGAAGGGAGATGATAACATGATGTAAAACCATGACATTTTTGAAAATATAATACTTTAAAATTCACATATAAATGGAAAAATCTAGTAAGATACAACTGAGTTTGCAGTACAGCAATTGTAAAAGACATTAAGGTTCTCTGGTGCATCTAAAATATTTGGCAAAATTTATGGCAATGTTTAAGGTTACAGCACAACCCACAGGCTTGCAATGTAACCTTCAGGAAATCTGAAAGTTTTTGATCCAAAACTTTATGAAATCCATCCGTTTCCTAAGCAATTCCCTTAGCCCCACAATTTCCTGATAGAAGCAAATAAAAGAAACTGTAGCACTTTTGTCCTACTGCTATACAACAAAGATTTCCCTGTGTTTTTTATGTGTTTTCTGAAAATAATTCTAAGTCATTTTCATATATTTTTTAAAACATCTGGATCTCACTTATAAACAGGGAGAAGGTCTATTCACTTGTTGTCTGTTCATTTTAAATAAGAGAATGAAAATTGTTATTCACTTAAGTAGAATGAAAAATAAATTCTTTATAGCCAGAACAACTGGCTATATAGAGTGGATAACAACTTCAGTAATTTCAACATAGCCTTTCCAACGTTTTTTGTAATTTTAACCTTTCTTTCACTAGAATATTCCACTTTCTACCAATCTATCTATATAGTCCTTGAGGGCATTACAGTGTCCTCAGATTTAGTTATTTAAAATGTTTGTAGTTTCTTGTATTTTCTTATTTATTCTACTAAAATGTTACTATTTTATTGGGAAGGCTTATCAAGCCTTGAACAGTGTTTCACTTAACTAAAGATCAAATCCAACGTGGGTGGAGAAGAACCTTGTGTATATGTCACCTGAATCATACTTATCCCTTTAGTTAAAGAATGTTAAGTCAGGTGCAAGGAAAAGAAAAACATCGATGGCTTTGTAAGAACAGATAAATAAACAACTGGCACTTGTCTTCCTAGTTTGCTTTGACCTTCAACCGAAGGAAAGGCTTCTTGGTTTCCCAGATGTAAGTTGAACACTGCTGAAGAGCAAGCAAGTGCCCCTTAAGGCTTGGGACGTGCTTCAAAACAGTTTTTTGGTGTTTTCAGCTGCTTTAATTTTTGTTTACACAAATGGAAACTATTGAAAGGATTCTATTTTCAAAATACATTTTCTCAGTAATTTTGTTAAAATTCAGTCGAAAGGAAGAGTCTACAGCTGGACATCCAGAAATGAGGCTCTATTTACAATGAGTTTGTAATCCCTCGGCCAGGAAACTACTATCCATTTTCATTAATATCTTAGTAATCTCAGGGAAAAGGAAAAAAAATAAAAGAAAGCTACCTACTTTAATAAAGCAATGAAATGTTTTCAAAGAGAATGAAAAATAGATCAGTTCCAAATATTATTGTTGTTTCATTCTCAGTATTTCACGGTATATGTGCCTAAATTTTGCTCTTACACTTTTATATGATTCAGTCTCATTTACTGCTTCACTGTCAGCTGAGGTTTTCCTCTTCACACTTGGTCTACTGTTCTGTACTATGGAAGATTTCTTGATGGGTGTTTTTCCTTCTATTTTGCTTTATAGATTCTGGTTTCACAATTTAAAACCCCAGATCTACAAATTGTAACTTACACAATTTCATCCTGTTGAAGTGAGTGCAGAAGAGGGCCACAAAAATGGCTGGAGAGGTGCTCCTGTGAAGACTGGGAGAGGGGGTGGATCAGCCTGGAGAAGAGAAGGCTCTGGGAAGGCCTTAGAGCACCTTCCAGTACCTAAAGCGGGCTTACAAGAAAGTTGGAGAGGGACTTTTTACAAGGGCATGTAGTGACACGACGAGGGAGAATGGCTTTAAACTAAAAGAAGAAAGATTAAGATTAAATATTAGGTAGAAATTCTTTATAGTGAGGGTAGAGAAGCACTGGAACAGGTTGCCAAAATAAGTTGTGGATGCAGCATTCCTGGAAGTATTCAAGGCCAGGCTGGATGGGGCTTTGAACTACCTGGCCTAGAGGAAGGTATCCTTGGCTATGGCAGGGGGATTTGGAACTGCATGATGTTTAAGGACCCTTCCAACCCACACCATTCTAGGTTTCTATGATTATCTACCCAGAAAAGAATAGAAATATATTTTTTCCCTTGTCAACTAACTGGAGGTTAACTCATTACTTTCACCTGCAGCTAACAGGTTGAGGGAGAGAGAGGCATTTTTTAGGCTATGGTTCACAGCTGGGACCAAGAGGTGGCTCTTCAGCATCCTGGAGAAAAGAGTCAGTCTGCAAGGAGTTGGGCAGCTCCCCCTGTGGAGCTGATGGAGGGTTCAGGCAGTTCAGTCTCCTGGGGTCATTCATTTTCTTGCAGCACTGATATCTTAACCTTTTAGGCAAGATGCTCTGCTTCAGTGTGATCTCACTTGTTTGAGCAGGATGCATTGACACAAAACATGTGTCTGCAGAGTGCTGTAGGAAGTAATAGAATACAGTTTGCTGGAAACCTTATTTCAGAAATTCTCTCAGGCAGGTAATTACTCCCTGTACTGGTCTTATGGAGAAAGCCTTATCCAAGATGCACCAGCAGAACACTAAACCTTTTTATATCCATGTGTAAATGCATCAGATTTTTTCAGAATCACCTGGTCTTTTAATAATTTCTAGCTGAAAACATACATATCCATTGTGAGAAAAATTACCCAAAACCCCACAAATATCAGAAGACCCTTGCCCAGGACGTGAAATATAAGTATTACCACATTAATATATGTTAGTTCTTTGTTAATCTAAAAATCCCTATACAAAATTATGAGCTTGGTTTACTTGGAGGAAATGTTTTAGAAATTTACAGTTTTCAAAATTATCATTTTAACTGGCTTATTTTTACAGCTTCAGATTTAGAACTATTGGACCTAAACTATAACTACTAAAATGAGAATATATAAAGAAACATTTGAGCTTGGGAAGTAAGTGATCCCTATTACAGGAAAGAATTAATATATCTGGTTTTATTTTACTTTATCCACTTTAAATAAGGATAAATAAGAAATATCTCATTGTCCAAAATGTCTTTTTTATCCATGACTAAACGTTCCACAATCATAATTTTGCTGGTAATTTTTTACCATGTATTTCTATATTTGTATTAAAATCATCTAATCAAACTATACATAGAATTACATCAGAATGTCATTATCATTTGTGAGAACTGATGTTGTAAGTGAAGGTTAATTGTGGAATAACATCACCATTTGTGCAACTATTAGGACTTGAAAATCTGTGACAAGATTTTGAAGTCCCACATTGCCACAGAAGAGGTTCATTCAAGGGCATTCACAAAGCAGACCTGAGATCAGGTCTGAAACAGTCTGAAATCAGATAAGGCACAGGGAATAAAAATGGCAACTCTCACAGGCTGGGAAAAGGATGTAGAAGCAAGTGTTAGAATTGTTAAGGAATGCTAAATCTGGGGAAGGCAGAGCGGTGGGAGAGCTTTCCTTATCCATCTATTGATTTCCTGATGTACCAAGTAGCACAGAAGAGAAAGGATATGGAATTGAGCCTGAGAGAACAGCGGTGTTCATGCAGCAGTAATTAGAGGTGAATTATCAGGCTGTAGAGAGGGGAATACTTGCGGATAAGAGTCCCAGGCTTATAGAAATTATTATTTGTGGGGCTAGTGAAGAGCAGTCTAGCTCCTGAAAGGCCCATTAAGCTTTGAGCTGTGAGAGAAATTGGCAGAGAGGCTTACAGATAGGCAGGGAGTCTCATCAGGTCAGGATGAGCACAGAGCATGAAATCCACTTACACCATGGCTAATGGAGAACTTCAGACAAGCTAGTCCCTGTCTTTTTGAGCAGCAGGGGGCGACAGTGTTTTAAGACTTTGTTGTCTGTCCTATTTCATTTCCTTCATTTTAAGAATGGAGGAAACTAGTTTTTTGTAAGCAGAGCTATATTCAGTTGCTAGAGTCAATGGATTGCAATGTTACTGCTGGGAGCATATCACTCCTACTTTTCAGGTGTGGGGAGGGAACCCACAAGTGAGACAAACTGAGAATTGCTCATTTGAGAAAGACTTGAAAGAAAGCTTCCATTGCAATTTGGCTTTCAATATCCTAATCCTACCATTTTTTTGTTGGATTTTGTTACTTCTTTAAAAAAAAAACCAGCAAACAGACAACAAACTAAAATTGTGCATTGTATGGGCTTGTTACATCCGATTAATACTATTCTTACTCCTATGCTAAATTTGAACAAGGTGCAAAAGGATTACCTAAGGAAGAAATTCAACTGAAGCTTTTACTTGGGTTTAATTAAGAAAGAACTTTTCACTGATTTCAAAGGTTGCTGTTGTATCTCCAAGTATTGCTTTGGAAAAGAAATACAAAAACTTTTACTGATGATCTGCAGCTGATTCAATTAAGTGAGTAAATTTGAACCATGAGTTTCTTGTTATTAAAACTGTGTAAGATCTGTTTTTTCTCTATGAGTATTTCAATGTTACTAAAACTCATCAAACCTCTTCAACTGTGTCTATTCCATTAGAAATCAAATAATAGATTTCTGCGACATCTGAGACAGAGGTTGTTCAGATGCACATGTAAGGTCTGCATATCTTAATCACTAGTTTCATGCTTGTTCTAAAGTATATGTGCATAAACTGCCATATGCCCATGAGAATGCAATTGGGACTAAGATGAAGAAGCCAGAGGAAAGACTATTAATCAGAGTCCAAAAGGCAAAGAGATTCTCTTTATCCTCTATACTACAGGAAGAGCAAAATACAATAAAAAGTATTTTGTCCTTCTTCTGATCAATCTTGAAATATTATCAGTGATTCTTCTGTCTCTTCTATAAGCAACCTGTTTAGTAGTTCATGGTGGGTTGATCCTGGCTGGATGCCAAGGTTATAGTGAAGCTGCTCTATCGCTCCCCTCCTGCTGTGAATGAGTGGTTTTGGCCTCTTAAGGAAAAACCATCAAAGGTATTAGCAAAAAGTAGGTTTAATATGAGTTTGTGAAAGTGCACACCCGCACACACACACACACACACACACACACACACACACACACACACACACACCACCTTCACATTTTCTTTTCTCTTAGCTTTTATGTCTAAGAGATCATTATATGGTATGGAATATTCCTTTGGTCAGTTTGGGTCCCCTGTCCTGGTTATGTTCCTCTGTCCCCTGTCGAGATTTTGCCCAGCACCAAGCCTACTGTTGTGCATGAGAGGAATGTTGGAGAGACAGCTCTGATGCTGTGCAAGGACTGCTCAGCAGTAGCTAAAACACTGGTGGGCTATTTACATCTTTCTAGTTACAAATACACTGCACAACAATGTGAGGGCTGAAACAGGGAAAATTAACTCCATCTCAGCCACACCCAATACACAATGTTAAAGAGAATTGTGGTCATAAGACAGAGCTGCTGTGAACCAAAATTATTCTTGTCAACCTTTCAATGAAAAGTTGCTTGAATAAAAATATCCGTAGGCATGTGGTGTGAAAGGTATAATTCTGAAGCATCTTCAGAAGGTTTTTAAAAGTGTTTATTAAACATCATGTTTTTTGGAAGAAAGAATTGAATTTTTTAGACAAATAATTAGAGAGGGAGGGTTTATAAAAAGAAAACATGAAGCATGTCATCCTGTTAAAATGTGTACAAAAAGATTGAAACCTATATCAAGACAGTGAAATGTAGGTGCTATGTGATGGAATTTCTTCACATGAGTTGTAAGAAGACTTGATTCTTGACCCAGAACTTTTAATGTCATTGAAATCATGGCAAATGAAAGGGGGTGGGAGGGCATAACAATTCTCTATTCCCAGTAATGTCCTAGAATTAGAACTATAAATGGATATAAACCTTCAATTTAAAAAGGAAGCAACATGAGTTTCTTTGTTGCATTGCTCTTTCAACAAGAAAAGCAACCACTTAGCAGCAGCACTACAGCTCCAAGCTCAGCATTAAACCTTTTAAAGTGTCAGTTTTTTCAGTATTAATCTAATGATAAGAAAGAAAGGCAATTGCAAAAGTCATTCTTTATTATACCATTTAGCTCCCTGAAACTTCATCAAAATCAGGAGGGACCCCTTTTTGCTCTGATTTCCTGACCCAGAATCTTTAATCCCCTTTCATTAAAACCATACCGCTTTGTTTCCTCATGAATTGCCTTCTGAGCTTTGGAAATCACCAGGCACAGAAACAGAACAGAGCTGAAGACTATACCAGAGCATAGCTCTGACACCTGAATAGCAGTATTCTGCACTGAGGCAGCAGTCATTTTGATTTGAGATGTAAAACTGACATCCTAATAATGAATGATAGCATTAAAAGTGCCACTATACCTGATTAAAACATCTGCTTAGACTTCAAATGAAGTAAGCAGTTTTCTTCTGTATTTTTATAGCCCTTTTAATACCATGTCACTGTGATTCAAAACTGATAGAAGAAGGACCTGTATCAATTGATTTGTTTCTACATTCTTTCCCTTCAAGGAGTTTTCACTGGGTGCTCTTCTTTTTATTTGTTTTAAACAACACTAAGATTTCAAGATAATATTTCTGAAATATTGGGAATGATAAGGGTGTTTTGAAACTTTAAACCCATCCTAATGCCAAAATTTACTTAATGTAACTGTTTCCTTTCTTCCTTTCTCCACCTACAAATAAATGGGTGATTGATACTTTACAAAACACCTGCAACAAAAGGAGATTGATGCAGGGCTATATTTTTCTAGGTAAGGGTTAAATGCATCAATATAGCTCTAGGTAGTAGAAGAGAAGACAAAACTGAGTATAAGAAATTAACAATGATGATACAATAAATGAGAAATAAGGGTTTCCCTGTTTGACCAACTATTACTCTTCCATAGAGCAGGACCCTCTCAAAGACTGACAGAGTAGGTAGATATATTTGCCTGCAGGACTGTCCCTCAAGGAGCAGAGGTGACAGCAGACAGAGCACCCTTCACCCAGCTCCCTGAGACACCAATAATCTCAAGAGGTCAGTTCCTTGCCACTGCATATAAGGGCATATTTACACAAGCAGCACAGACTTGAAGGACCTTGCTTTCTCACTAGTAATAATAGGTAGTTCCACTCAGACGTGCTGGCAGAAAGCTGGCTCAAAGTGTACTTTTTGTAAATGCTGCTGGTGAACTGGTAGGCTAAAACATGTTTATATCATAGCCTGACCACTGGATGATAAGCTATTTACACTCTACAGTTTCATAGTTCTCCAGTCCCATTTCCCATAGAAGCACATTGTTTCAGTGTATCTTAGAAATTAGGAGCATCTGAAGATTTGCCATCTGGAACTGTTGAGAGCACAAAATGTCTGAGGCTTTCACTGCTGACATGGAAGTGGGTGTGTTATGTCCATTGCCAGCAGGTTATCAACATTTGCATTCTATTTCAGAGCCAAAAGTGCTCAGAGCCATAATACTACTATTGCTCAAAAGATTGTTGGAAGCTGGGTAACACTGTTGGAATCCATGGTGAAATAAAGGAAAGCAGAGATGGTGCCAATCTGTGCTTGTAGAGCATCCAGTGTCTTTATGATTTCCTCCTAAGCTGAACCTTTTATGGTTTTTATTTTTGTTGTTCTGTGATTGTAGTCCATTGATTTGTACCATGCCTGATGTTTCTTCTCACTCCAGTCTCTGCTCAGGATAATTTGAAATCTCCAGAACTGGCAGAGGGCAAGGCTGCTGCCCCAGCACCGAGTCCAGCTTTCCAAACTGTGAAGCCTGTTTGAGTTGGCTGGAAAATACAGGAGCTTCAGCTGGCTGTGGTTCCTCTCTAGTTAAAGACGGTGCAAAAGAAAATGCCTCAATTTACCAGTAAAACCATATTCAGCAGAGTAAGTGATCTTATCTTATTTTTCACCAGTGTTTCTCTTATGAAAACTATAAACCCCAGAAAATGTCAGACAGACCTTTAGAGTGAGTAGTTGAACCAAAGACTCTTGTTTGAGGTTAACAGTCCATTCACAGTGATGCTCTGCTCATAATAAGGGATAAAATTGTTGCTTCAGAGCTAGCTTAAGTCAGACATGCACAGAATCCAACTATCATGTTTCTTATCTACAAAACTCAGGGTGTTTTGATGTATAGATTTGAAATGCTCAGATTTACCCCACAATTACTTCTATGTAGAAACATATAAAACAGTTTGAATAACCATAACTTTAGTGTATACACTTCCTTAATGGTTTTCCTTTTTTTCCTTTTCTACTGCATTTGCACAGATGGAATAATGGATACTTCAGCAGTCTAAGCATGCACTGAGCAAAAGCTGTGAGGAAGATTGCCTCACACCTCCTACCTGTCATGCAACATTCAAAGTAAAGGAAGTTCTGCAAGTCAGGTGTGTAGCCAAACCAGGCTCTTTAACTCCAAAGAGACTGAGAAACAAGAGATATAAGAAAACTGTAAAATATAATATGTCTCAGAATAATCATACTACTGAAAAAACATGGCAGCAGCCTTCTCAACATAGTATTTAACATATTTTATATCCATTATTTTATTTGTGATTTTGCAGTATAACCAACTCTTTTTATAATGCTGAAGTTAGAGAAAATTTTGTCTCCATTGGTTAAGATGAGTGAAAATATAAGCTATCCTGAAATGAATGGATTAGAGATGGCAAGATACTAAGAATAATATGAAAATATATGACATAAAAAGAATTTATAGAACAGAAAGAATGAGTGTTCCTTTATCTGTCATATAAACTAAAGGTTCTCTTCAATGTATAAACAGATTTTTTCATAGTTTAAAAGAATTCTGACAACTTCTGCTGAACCTTTAATAAGAAAAACAAATTTTCATATACAGTCTGAGGAATAAAAGACAATACTATCTCAGATCATCTTTGATGTTTTCTCACCTCCACGTTACCATTAACAAAATTCTGCCTCTGAAAAATTCTGTGTGTGTTACGTTCCATGACCTATACGAGGGAAACTGTTTGCTATATTCTTCAGGAAGGCATAAATATGATCAGATTTAGGACCCAGGTTGGGAAGGTCTATTCCTGCAAAACCTTCATGTTGCCAGACCTGTTAGGTTTTTTTATCCCTATTCTCAGTACAAAGTTACAGCTGTAAACAGGTGGACGTCAGAAAGTTGAAAATACTAAGTGTGTTGTATAAAAGTTATAAATTAATAATTTTTAATTTATACTCAGGTGAATATAATGTAAAACCTTCACAAATTATAGCCTTATCACGGTTGCTTTTGGAATGATTTGGGATGACTGTTAATAGTGTGATTGCCCCCTGTGAGTAGTGTATGGTATTTCCACAGATGTTGGCTATGATTTTTGCATACTTTTATCTATGCTGTTGTTGTTTCCTTGGTTTCATTAATACAAGGTAGTTTTCCCACTGTTTCTTTCCTTAAACAGGAAGTCCACTGTTATATTTCCTGTTTAATTTTGATAGTGTTTTTTTGACGAATGTGTCAGAAGACACTGTTAGTGCTGTATTGACACCAGTTAATTTTTGTTTGTCAGCACCATACCTTTGTAGAAAGGCATCCCAGATTGATTTTCAGTTTTAATGCAAGGTTCATAAAAACTTTATTTTCTTTTCCTGTCACTAGTGTATACTAGTAGGTAATTCAGAATCTAATTGTTATGAAACCAGGAAAGTAGAACAGTTCTCAGAAGATTAACTAAAATCAATTAGCAGAGGGAATGAAGTCACCACTGGTTTTTCATACTCGTCCCCATAAACAAGCCATTCCCCTTCTAGGACATGGAGGGATTATTTTAATGGAAAAAAATAGCTGGCTTCTGAGCTTTGACTGCCAACAGGAGAGTCAGTTAATTTTGAAAGCCGCAAAGGATTTTCTCATTCAAACATTTCTTTCTGAGGAAGCAGAGAGAAATAACTGAAGTATTTAATATTTTAAAATTAAATTATTCTAATATTGATAGGTTTGTTTCTTTCATTTTTTACACTATAGAATTCATTTGTTCATCATTTTGGAAAAGGTGTATACAGATGAGCATTTTGATCCAAATACATTACTTTCCATATAAGCAGAATGCAAAGTGATTGTAAAGTCAGTGTTATGTGATGTTCTGCTGAGCTGGTAGCAATGAAAACACATGTTGCATATGATTAGTGTTTTGTAGTAAAATAAATGACTACTTAAGAGTTTATGGTAAATAAGTAATCAAATCCATATATTTTTGTAGGACTTCTGCTTGAAAATGACCTTAGGCTATGCCTGGTTTTGGCTTCCTCCAGTCATGTTTTCATTTTCTTTTCCCCTTTTTAGTACCCTTTATATTAGGTACTGGTTTTATTTATATCTTCTGAATAACATAAAAAGAAAAGCCTAGCAAAATATCAGCTTGCCTCATATGGTAACATTCACATTTTATTTACTTTATATGTTTTAATCAAATTGCATTCTTGTTTTCACTATGGATTTAAGGTCACATGTAGTTTTTAAGAGCGTAGGGAGGGCCCAAACATGAGAAGGCCTTTTTTGTTATTTTCAATGTATTATCAGCTCACACAGCATACTGTATGTACATATGGTAGTATAAATAGCCTTTCTTGGACAGATATTGCATATGTTAAGATACTGGTTAAATTAATGTTTCATATTTACTTCCATTTCCCCATAGGTTTCCATGAACTCATGAGAGACTAAGAACATCTTTCCACGCATTACTTCATGTAAATTTTCAGATAAAAAATTTTTTTTCTTCTTCATTTCATGTATGTTTTCTTAGAACATAATATTTTTATTACACTGATTCAGATATAACATTTAAGGGTAAGTTCTCATTCTACTTCTCTTTCTCATTCTACTTTCCCACGCATCTTCCAAATTCTTTTTGTGAAGATTAATTTGGCTACTACTTTGACATAATTCATAATTGGATACAGGAAACTGAATTGCTACCTACATTATTTCCCAGGAGTAAAAAACAGCTGTGGTCAGCTGAACAGAAAGCCATGTTACTAAGACTTTGAATTCTTCCACTAAATTCACTGTCTAGATACAACTTCTCTTAATTGCCCTCAAAATTATTATCAGCATCTCACAGTACAAAGGAAGTTTAGCTGTAAGCTGGAAACCTCAGTCCAGCTGTCTGGTCACTATATTCATCTGGCAGCCCCTTAACAAATATACTTAAAAAGACAGGATATAACGGTTTTGGGACTCACAATGACTTTAGCAAAACCTCAAAAACTTTCTAACTTACTTTGCCATATGTAAAATTGATGCACAACAAATATTGCATTATAATAACCATTACCCTATCTATGATGGTATTGTTAAACCTGTGGGATAAATCTGGAACAGTGGCAGTATTTAATAATAATAATAATAATAATAATGGCCAGTCTTCGCGAGCGAAGATTTGGGAAAGGTCATTAACCCTTCGAGCCTGCGCAGTGGATTTTTTAGGTGAGACCCAGCGTGCGCTGAACTGAGCCCACCCTTTAATCCTGAGGTTCATCTGCCGGGGCTGAGTAAGCTTGGACAGTGGCAGTGAGGTCCCCAGGACGTAGGTTTGTTTAGAGTGACCTTCTCTTAGATGGATTGCCTCACAGGGCTGACGAGCTCCATCTGCCCGGGGGGCTGGGAATCGAACTCGGGTCACAGTGGTGAGAGTCCTGCACCCTAACCACTAGACCACCAGGGGCCCTGGCAGTATTTAAGGGTAGAAGGAAACTACTATCACTCTATGATATCTCAAATCCTAAGATTTCAGATTGCTGACATCTGCAAAGCTATATTTTAAACTCTTGAAAAATCAACTTCTGGCTTTGTAGACCAAAGAACGTGAGTTATAGGGACATAATACTAAGTGCAATGTTACATTCCTATATTCAATCATATAGAATTGTTCTTTAAATTTAAAATTCTTGAAGAAAAAGCTCACTTTTCATTTGTGTGTATATATTTTCCTACCCCTAAGCTTTGTTTTTAGTTCTCAGTATTATTGTATTCAGTTTGAAACAAACACCAAATTATGATGACAGCTACTAATTCGATACACAAAGAATGAATTTGCAGAATTCTGAATATTTTTTAAGAATTGTCTGTGATTTATCAATATTAGGTAAATAGATTTATAGGAGTTAAAAGTCATATGAGGAACAACGTCTGAAGGTATGTATTTATGAATACAGCCTTATTTAAACCCTGAGCAGACATTTAGCACATAAACTGCTAATTGTATTTTTTCTGGAACTTTAATTTTTATTACTTTCATCCAATCTTGCAGACTATAAGAGAAAGGTGATAACACCACTACTTCTGTACAACAAAGGAATGGAAATTTTAGCTTGACTTAATTCTTTTCCTGTTATAGAAAATTTAACAAAGTTAAAAAGAAATATCTTTGATACTGCAGAGTTTGTTTTATTTTCTTTCTTGTGCTTCTTTGGTCAGATTCAGCCCTATCAAGGAAAAGTACTTCTCTTGCTCTCTCTCCTTCATAAACACAGCAATCCTCTTCTAACTTCAACTATTACTGCAAGTTGGAAATCAAAGCTGCTTTGCCATGTTTAAAATGTATTATTAATGCATGCAGGTAGAGGAAAAATGTCCAGAGGATATAATCATTTTGATATCTATTTTACTGACCTCTGCCAGGCAATGAATCAAAAATGTCTCAATCATCTTGAAGAGGTTATCAGGTGGGAAAAGAATTCTATTACTGTTATTGGAACTCTTTGTATGATGTCACTAAGAGAAGAAATAAATCTATTTAAATTAAATAACTCACAGATGCATACCATAATCTTACGCTTCCTGGATTTGTGTTGTCAAACCAAAAATATCAAAGATGCCGATATACATGCCTCAAGGTTGAAGCCACAGGAAAGGACATGCTGTTGCTGTAATGTGATAGAATGAAAATTGTCAGTCTCTTTAGCAGCTCTATAGAAAATAGTGCATCTCAGATTCAGTGATGGAACAGGAGCAAAACTGGAATATACTGGAGCAATCTGGCCTTTATGTCTAGCTGTCAAAAATAAGGCTGCATTTAGCCTTACTCATAAAATCTGATATTGAATTACAGACATAAATTACTCCCCTTCCCTTAGACTCTTAACAAGCATTCAAGTCTCGCTAGTTCAAAAAATAAAAGAGAACAAATGATTGATCTTTATTATATGATTACTCCCTATAATAAAACATATCTGCCACTAACAGATCCAGGCATAGTTCACAATTTTTACTTAGCCAAAGGTATTATTGGAACAGAATATTTGGCTATAGCAGTTTAACTTATGTGCTTTTACACTTCCTCCAAAGTTATGCTCTAAATACTTAAATCAACCAAATATTTACTGTTTAATTCACTAATGAGCATTTTTTCCAATAAAAAAGGGTAGTCATGTTCATTCCTCTTACTGTTCATCTACTTCATCTTCTTGCAAAAGAAACATAAAGATAAACAGTGATTATCCGGAGCCTAAAATACAGAATCAGGAGCAGGAAATGTGAACTTCTCTCCTTGCTTTAACATTTCTAACAAACGTTGCCCAGCAACTAGAGCAGTGTCTTTGCATGCACCCATTTGCTCACAGTTTTCTTCAGAAGTACTTTGGGGGTAGTCATTTGAGTGAAATATTTTGTAGGACAGAAGCCTAACCTCCCTGTGTGGAGATGTTCCTTCTTGGAGAGCCGTTAACTCCATCTTTCATGCTAGATTTCCTGTGCCTCTCCAAGGGATCTCTGTCTGCACTCTGCATACACTTCCAGCTTTAGTACTGAGTCTCAGCATCTCCCATAGTACTCAGCAGTGTAACACCGAAAAACTACAGAAATAACCTTTTAAAAATTTATATTTATATATTGTGATCTGTAAGGGAGAAGTCCTATTTAGAATGCAGTTTACACAACTATTGAGGGTGTGTGTTTCTTTAGATTCCACTCATCTTTTTAAATATATTGTTACTGAGGATACATAATCATATAATCATGCGAAGAGTTATTTTATGAAGAAATATTTCAGCCAGATATTTACAGCAGATTGTGACTACAGAACTAATCAGATAAAATGAGACAGCTTATAAGGAGGGTAGGATAAAGTACAATATCAGTTTATATCACTTTGGGCGGTATAAGAATTCAGTGGAGAGTTTTGATTAATTTTGTTTAAAAAAGATAACAACGAACCTCTTCTGAACAGCATATCAACCATTTGCATTTGGTTATGTAGGAAAAGGAGTAGCATTGTCATGTGGAATTTGTAGAGGTCAGAAAAAAGAATCTTTTTTTCAAAGGATTGCTAGCAGTTAAGTTTAGTCATGTCTTTTATAATTTTTACATATTTTTCCAAGGCAGGATAAATTTCATGAGAAAAAATTGAATCTGAATCTCACTTTATACTTACTTTCAGAACCAAAAATGTGGTCAAAGGTTTTCTGGATCATCATCTTGAAAGACCAATTGAGCACAAAAGTCTTGGTCAATAAGGATCAAACTTACAAAGTTAATTTTTTTTTGCCAGAGTGTCTCAAAGTCCACAATTAAATTCATGAGACTCAAAACTAAAATCATGAACATTTGGTCTGAGCTAAATACCCTGTGCTTTGAATAAGAAAGATGAGCATTGCAGTCTCCTCTTATGCCAGACGGGAAACTAACTGAGGAGCACTGCTCAGATGTCTCAGAAACAGAGGGAAAAAAACACAGAAGAGAAGCAATATTAAGTTGATACTTGCCTTCAAGACAACTTCATACATATCTGTTCCATTTCTGAAAAGTATTAATCTAATCTACTCCCTACAAATTTTCACCAGTTAAAGCTCCTTAGCCATCAAAAACTTTATTATAGTACTTCCAAGTGCTTCAGATTTCTCTTTTCCCCCCTGAGTGTCTTACTGGAATCTTCCTTTCTGCAATTTAAGGCTACTATTTCCTAGTCTGTTCAGCAGGGACAGAAGAGTAGAGTATTCATCTTTGGCAGAAGGCAGCACATATTTGAAGACTGTTACCATGTCTCCCCTAAATTTTCTTTTTTGTAAGCTTAATAACCCCAGTGTGTTCTCTTCTCCTCCTAAAGTCATAAGTTTCAGATGTTTGATTGATATTTCTGCTGTCCAAATGGTCCACTTCATTCTTGAATTGTGGTACACAAAATGAACGCAGTACATCACCTAAGGCATCGCCCATACTGAAAACAGTAATTACTGTGTGTGTCTTGCAGTCTGTATGCCTGTTTATACATCCCACTATGATGTTTTTTCACAACAGAATAACATAGTTGACTGCAATGTGCTTGTCCTCCACAGAGATTTATTATTTGATAAATTGCTCTGTAATATGTGCATGCATACATATATTTGAGACTGAAGTTTCCAGAGGGTCTTTTAATTTTTCAGTAGAAAACATATAGTATATAGTTTATTGACTTATCAAAAGCAAATTAAAGTTTTAATAACTCCTGCATGGCAACATTACTATTCTAATTATGCAGGAGATTTTGTGATAGTATTGTGTATTTTCCTCTAATTAATTACACACAGTTTATTTTGTGAGTATATTTTGGCTTTTCTTGTAGAAGTAAAACAAAACCAAGAGCTCTTATAAATTCATATACTTTTCTAAAACAAATTACCTTCCTTTCCTTCTCTGTCTTCTCCAGGTTGCACTCAACTCCCATATAGTTCATCAAGAGCAGAGAAGCAGCCTACCACCTCTCCACACCGCAAAAGAAAGAAAACACACTTTCAGGACCCTGTACAGCTTAGGCAGCCTGCATTTTCACTCTTGCTTCTCTGAACATACCTTTCTCCTGTGGATCTAAGAGAGAAGATCCTGTCCTCAGCTGAGACATTCAGGATAAGTCAGGGTTTTCTAGTGCAGCTGCTTAAACTTCAGCGTACTAAAGAAGTGGGTGTAATTAACTTTATACCTCACCTCACAGGGATCTCTGGGGCTTAGTGCACTGTCTCTCTCAGATGCAGCAAACTATCCTGGTCAGTAACTATTTCAACATATATTTATGTTTTGAAGAACATACTTGTTTTTTCAGAAACGTATGAAGAACTGCTACAGATCTTCAGCAGATATTATTTCTTTTGCAAATTATGCAGATGACCAGACTGAGGGAAGTATAAATTTGACGCTAACCTTTACCTTTCTCCAGGATGGATAGCAATTCATCAGTTGAGCTGTAAGTTCTTTGCTCGAATGGAACAAGAACGATATCCAAATCAAAGTACATTGAAGAAAAATACTGGGTTCCATACTGAGTTGTTCTCCTTACTTCCATGCAGAAAACAGGTAGGTAGTTCTTAATTTAAGTCATGCTTATGAATCCACAGCTTTCCTTAGAGTCTACATGTATTAATTCATCTTAGTATTAGGCTCCTCACTCTCTCAGCTGCAAGAAGGTCACACAGAGCGAGAGGAATATGAGTTTGGCTGCCAAAGCTTTTCCTCCTGAAAAGGAAAGCTCTGTTCTGCATAGATCACTGAAGCGATGCAGTACCTCAGCCCTGACCGCTAGTGGGTATGGCGGTTAATTTCTTTCTTATTTTCTCTTGGCAACACTGTATGCTTTGCCAAAAATGGGCATCTATAGGTGCTGAGTAATGACTCAGTGTTTTACTGCTTTTTAGGGAAAAATTAACCAGTAAGATACATAAAAGTATATCAGAATAATTATTAAAAATTATTAGAACTGTTTAAAAATTATAAGAATTATTAAAAACTTGTATTTTCTAGTTCAAATAACCATGGAATGGGGAAATAGGGATAATCACATAGTGCTGTTCACACAAATTCTCACTTAAGTAGTTACTGCTGTATGGACAGGTCTGCTCCCCATCTTCTGTTCAGCCATTAGCAAATTTCTGACTAAATATATGACTGAAGATAAAAATGACTACCATACTGTTTAAAAGCTTTCTTTTAAAAACTCTTCAATGGTAAATCACTACAGGATTGTCAGGACTCACGGCTGAGTTTTGAGAGATGAAGATGAGTTCCCAGCTCATTTAGAAACAGGCTGAGCAGCCTCATTTGACAGAGTTAGAGGACTCCTGTTCTAGAAGGAAAGCAATTTCCATCTCCAGGAAATCTCTCAAGGGACTGGATAGAGAGGCTAGAGAGGTGACTCAGTGATGCTAGTCCACAACCAGTTCAACATCCCACTTATTTTTATTGGTACTGATATGGTACTTAGGGTAGTGTATCAAGAGCTCAAATCTATATTCAGTGCTGCAGAATTGACCAAGATGCCATCTAATTCTTGGGGTTTTTTTTCCTTTATTTCAATGCAACAATCAAGTTTAGAATGAAGTAAGAGGTTAAGCAGGTGTTCAAATAAGAGATAAACATTTGTTTGCTTTCTATTGCATACTGAAGGTGCAGTATAAATAACAAATCAGTTAGGAATCACAAGCAGTCAAGAGTCAGAACAGCATGTCCCAAGGAAATAATGATATTTAAGACAGATTTCAGCAAAATACTTGAACACACATAGTTTCCAAAATCCTTGTTTAATCTGTTAGTTCAATGCAGTCTGCAATGTGGTAAGAGCCCTAGAAACAGTGACTTTCCACATGCAAAACCAGCCTTCAGGAGATGGGGAAGTGGACATGGTTTATGACACGATGAATAAATCTGGCATCTGCAAGACTTGTGGATGCTCTGTGTAAGAGCTCTGCTGATCCTGGGGGCTGCCCTATTCAGGCACAACAGAGAAGCACAAGGGTGTAGCAGTCAGTGCGTCTGCACCTGCTTCTGCTGCGTCTGCATCCCCTCCTCGCCCTCACAGGACTGTGGGAATAGATAGGAGAAGAAGGTACCTACACTTTCCTCCTGCCAGAACAACAGTATGAATTTGAGTTACAATCTCAGTATCACTCAGTGTATTTTTTCTTTTGTCAATTAACCTCTCCAAATTCCACCTTAATAAAATTAGTAAGTTAATTAATTTTCATCGAGTCACTGGACTCTAAGCTTATCCCTGTTAGCATAAATAAAGATTAATCAGCCATGAAAAGATACTTTCAATCCACATGGCTTGTAAATGCAATAAATTTTTAATGTGAAGATGAAAGAACTATACATAATGCTGACAATTCACTTTCTGGACCTTCTTTACTCCCTGCTGTAGTAATCATCTAAACCTCACTTTAAATCTATGCCTGGAAGTTTAGGTAGCTGATGTTTTTGAAACCTTTTTTTACTAACTTCCTGAACAAAATTTATTAATTTATTTTTCCCTCAAAACAAACAACTAATATGGTTTTCTGCTTCATTCTTCATTAAAATCCAATTTCACTGTACTTTACAGAGGTCTGACTTTTTTCTATTGATTGTTAAATTAAATGAAAAGTACTTCACTTCATAACACAGTATGGAAAATATTAGTGGGAATTATGTACAGTATTTTATCAGTTGTAGTTATTTACTTTTGTGTCTTCTATTATTTCATATTTGTGTGGAGATTTGCCTTTTTGTTTTACTATTCTTGCAAGATTTCAAAGAGTGAACTGTATATCAGGGTAATCAACTGACACTCCTCTGAGAATATTCTGTGTGATAGAAAGCAACTCTGGACACACTTTAAGCAGAAAAAGAATAGGAATGGTCCGAATAATATTCCTGCATCACAGATTAATGGCATGTGGATGACCAGTGCAATATAAATAACAACAGCAAAAGAAAATGTGTTTCCTGCATTTGCAGTATGAAACCTGTTCTCATATGAAACCTTTTTTTCGTCAAAGCTCAGAAAGTTCCAAATCAGCATTTTTATTCAAGGTCATTTGATGGCATCTTTTTTTTCAAAGTAGGAAATATTTTAGGCTATTCTGATGCAGAATTATAGTCAAGTATCTTTTATATAGGCACACTTTATTTATTTAAATGAATATGGATGCTTGTAAATTTAATTTATCAATTTATATGGCTAATAGCTTACTATCTTAGCAACTAAGAAGAACGAAATCAGTTGCTCCCAATGACAAATTGCGACAGAATTGGTGCTGAGACTTATGTTTCTCGCTTTTTATGTAGTTAGTGGATAGTTCCTTACCCTAAGATTTAATGTCAGTATTTATCTAGGTACTACAGGGGTACTTCAGCTCTTCTAACTCTAGCTAGGTGAGCAGTATACAGCTTACATTATGTCTGAAATTTTCTTTTTTGTCAACAAACAACGACAGATATGTTCAAATATCTGTTCAAATATGTTTATTTAACATGAATAGGATTAAGCCCATGGAAGTACTTCTCTGCAGTAATTCAGCATAGATAAAATTAATTCAGATGAATCCTAACCTGTGGCTCTCAGTCATCCTGTAAGAAGGTCCATTGTGTCAGATCTGGCATTAAAAACTTTTCAGTCATTCCCTTAAACCCCACTAATTATTTACAATCAAAAAAGATATTAATAACATGACAAGTTCATCGTAATGAGCAGATCAAGACCGCAAATGGAAAGCTAATTTCCACTTAAGGAAAAACTATGAATTCAAAGACGAAATGTCAGAAACATTAGTAATAGAAATATTTCATACAAAACATGGGATAAAATAGAAAGCGTCAGCTGTAATGGGATTTATCTTGCAATATCTGGATTAATTAAAAGTGATTTGAGATTATAGAAGATAGATGGACTTAGCTAATAATAACAGTTGTGGTAAGTCTGAACATGATTTTTGGTTGCATAAGAATTGATTTTTTTTTTTATTTAATTCTGTTCCTGGAAATTGGCTTGGAAATTATTTATATTACAGTATTAGATTCAAAGTTAATGAACCTGGTTCATTAAACCAGTATAACCTGGTTTTCAGAATTTCTTCCACCAGACATGGATAATTTGTCTTACGAAATGTTTAAGCATTTAAATGACAAATGTTTGAATGTAATTGTTAAATTATTTAATTTCATTTTGGAATAAATGTTTGATCTTAGCCTTTTGGAGAAATACAGAAGAGAATGTGTACCTACTGCTACCCATTTGGTTATTCCCATACTTTGTATCCATCAAACTAATTACTCGGACAAGGTAGAAATTTCTTGAATCCTTGTTTTATCTACAATATCTGCAATGACTTTGATTGCTGTAAAAGAGCACCTTCAAAAAGAATGAAAACTTGGCAAACACAAAACAGGGGGCTGGTGAAACCTGTGATCTTTTAAATGCTATTTATGCCTTACACATCTTGTAGGTAACATAGGCCTTATGTCACTTCCTTCATTCTGTAACTTGATTTTTTTATAATTTTTTATTCTTCTCCTCTGGAGAAAAATCCTTGCGTGTTATTTTTGTGCCATCTGAAGGATTGAGAATTTAGAAGCAGGTGAAGCATAGCCAGGGAAAATTCTTATGACTATAAAAAAGAACTCAGACAAAATCTTTTCTAAATGAGTGTACACGGGAGTTTTGTTGTATGTTGAAAAAATAACATTTCTGTTTGATGGCTGATCCGTTGCCAATGTAATATGAATAGATTGCACCAGTCTATTTTCCAGCAGAATGTTATGTTTTATCATAAAATACACCAACACCACAGTTTCTTTGATGTCTCTGTGGTCTGTCTCCTGAATATACTGTCATGTGCAGCACGCAATACTATAAAAACTGAACTCAACTTTGATCATTAATCAGTCTCTCCAAAATAAATCAGGATTCTGGGATAGATAGAAGGAACTTATAATATCATCATCTATTATATTGCAGTAATTTTAAGTAAAAGATAAAACTTATATTTCCCTTTCTGTTAATTTGATGTTGTTCAAAATTACCAGATTCTCTTAAAGAAACTTAATATCTCATTAATATTTTTAAAAAGCTAATCAATTAAATGCAAACTCATGCTGTATACTTCTTAACCTTTCAGTTTGAAGAGATTGAAAAGCAAGTCTGGCCCCTCTTGATTTAACACAAATTAGCTAATCTATTGGTAAATATAAGACTGATAAAAAAACATTCACAGCTAAAAGTTATGCAGTCTTATATTAATCAGTGAAAATCTCACTCTTTTATTAAAACTATGAGCATTAAGTTGCAATAAAGAAAAAGAGTTTATTATAGTTCAACATACTTCCCTTTACCAGTGGGCAAGGAAGAACTAGCCATACCAGACAAAGGCACACTAGAGGCATGACCTGTCAAACATCCTCTGTGACATAAAAAGACGGAAGTGCAACAGCGGACTTCACAGAAAGACAGTAAAATACATTACCCAAACATTGTCTATGCCCTCCAAACTTTGGTACAAAATCAAGTGTGAAAAGTAGTCCTCATTTGTGACAGATCATTGTAAGAAACCTTCCACAAAGGTTCACCTGCAGTGTCACCATCCAGGACTACCAGAATATTTGCTGTTTCTTCGTTTACCAAGGTTTCTCCAAGATTAGCTACAAGGCATGTTGTCTGCTATGTCACTACAGTTGGGTTTCCTGTTTATTAATGCAACACTCTTTGTGCATCACTTATTTTCTCTATCACATGCTAAATGTTTTAATATCATGATGATGTATGCAAGGCAAGAAGATGGCAGAGGGGAGGGGATGGCACATCCTTCTTTTTCATAGTGATTACTGGTGCTTCATCCAGAACATATTTAATGAACCTCCAGATAAAATATAAGTCTCATCCTTTCAAGCACAATTTGCAAGCAAAGAAATATAAAGAAATAGGTTACGCAGTACTTGTTGTTAAGACATGCATAATGGATTGAGTTTTTAAAAAACAAAGGTGTGCATAAATTATGTTTCTTAGAGTATGATATTCTGATCGTTCAAGCATAACAAGGGAAACTGCTCGTACATTCGTTATTGCAATGTGGATGAACAATTTGTAGGCATTGACATACAATTTACAGTATTTACAGTACTATCTTTAATTTTTATTGTCACAAAAAATAAATTGCATGTATTATCACTTACAGAAGTGTATGTATAGTAATATATTTTGAATGTTTTATTTTAGAGAAAACAAGAATTCAGGATACAATATTGTGATTTTACAATATCTTTGAATAAGTATTGTTTGAATATGTATAGATTTAAGGCTTGAGCGCACATGACATATAAGGGGCACTACCACAAGTTTTGGTTTGGGATTTTTTTTATGGTGGCCAGTATATCCAGGATTTAAAAAATCATAATCTATGCACTAGGACACCAGACATCTTTTAAAATATTTTACTGGAAATGCTGGAAATATTTTACATATTTCTTGCCCAAACTCTGATACCCAGCATGATGCCTGAAGCCAGAGATTTTAACTCACATTGCAACTTGTCCTTCAAATGAGTTTTTGGTCCCACTGCTCATCATACTGAGCTCCCTGGTTAATGTGAATTCAGAAGCAGAGATGCTGAGCAAGAGAGGGCAAGGGTCTTCCGGTCCAGTCATGGAAGGAATCAGTCCCTGTAGAATTCCCATGGAGAGGTCTGAATTCATTTTACCTCCCAACTGAGAGGTTTACTGTGGGGTAATTCTCCCCCAGAGATGTTTACAACTTCTGTCTTTGGAGGTTTCCAAAACTAGACTGGATTAAAGAATGAGAAAATATTTTGTGGAAACTATGTTCGAAAGATAGGAAGGATGAGCTAAGCAGGCTTTCCCCTATGTGAACCTCCAAAATTACTTGCAGATTCAAATGATTTACATTCAGGTTTTCAAGTTTCAGAAAGAGAAAATGTTTTTCAGATCTTCCTAGTCCCAAACATCTAAATCATTCTGTTTGCATTTATCAGATTGCATAGGTCCACCAAAGTCTTCCTACCTGAAAACACTTTTTTGACGCAGCTGGGGGAGGGAAAGCAGAAATGGAAAAATTAAAAATATTTATTTTTCAATGAAATGTTTTACAAATAATTTAATTTTAAAACAGCTTTATATGGCAAAATGTAAAATATCTAAATGAAAACAGACATATAAAAGAGCAATATTTTTGAACAACAGAAGCAAAAAATGCACCAATGATGTTTTTCTCTTTCACTAATTTTATGTGTTATGATTTACAAAGGTAAAAGATATTTATCACTTAAAATGAATGATTTCTGTAGTAGGCTTTGGCTGGTAGGTGCTTTCTTAAGAGCTTAGCTGATTTTCCAGTAACTGTAGTTTTGTCTTACCATGGCCAGAAAGTCTACAGAAAATAATAACCCACTTTATTTTTTGTACATTAGACAAAATATATAGATAATATATGCAACATATAGATAACATAGATTACAAATATTCAACATTTATAATAAAAGTGTTTGGGATGAATTATACATGCAGTAAAACAACAGTACTAATTCTTCTCTTGATTGTCTGAAAAATTGATCTGAATACACAGACAACGGTTGCCTGATCAAACACTTTCAAAAAAATCAGCCTAGTATTATTAATCAGTGCTTTTACTGAAGTGCATTGTATTATAACACCATGAAGCTGTCACCATACCCCACCATACCTAAGCACTGTTCAGACATGACTTGCTCCACTGGAATTCTTCAGTTTCCAGCAGTAAAGAAAATTAAGCCGATGTGCATAGCTTGAACCAGCTGGCAGCTCTTGGAATTAGGTAGGCATGAGCTACGTAAAATATTGGACACTCCTCCAGATGCTGCCACAATTAAAAACATAATAGTTTTCCTTATATTGGACACCCACATAATTTCTGATTGTCAAGAGATTGGCATATTTTGATAATTGAGCTAAAATAGATCCTTTCAGTGAAAAATACAAAAGCTGCAACTTTTCTTGACAACAAAGATCTTTTTTCATCTAAACATGTTGCACTAAAAAAATTAAAAAAACAAACCAAACCAAACCAAAACAGAACACCAAACAAACCCACAAACACTAAGAGAAAGAAAAACTAACAAAACCTGCATCCTGTATGTACTCTGAGAACTTTAATAGAAATTATTAAATTTACTAGAAACTATCAGTATTGAGAAGTTCTTTTCCCTAGATACAAAGACATGTGAAGGCATTAAAATACCCGCCATCTGCTTTAACTGTGCTTTGCTTAGTATGCAGAGTAGTGACAAGGAAAACTCATAAGACTCACAGATTTTATTTGCTTTTTCATTATGGGTACAATTTGTCTGACTAAAAGTAGTAGTCCAAAATAGGTGAGACACCATGTCCACACTAGATGCCTGCTTTTAGTCATCATTCATCTGCTCAAGGGCAAATGTCTTTCTCCCCTGCTTACCCAGAAGGAAACACTCAAAGGTGTCAGATGGAGAAATTACATTCCCACAAATCTTTTCAGGTCATTGCACCAGTGAGAAGAAAAGTGTTTCCAGAGCAGATATGCAACACCATCCTTCAATCTTGTACAGCTCTATACATGTAGGCTAACTCCTTCATTAAAACTCTCACTATGTACTTCTTCAGAAAGACCTTCAAGGTTCATATATTAGCAAGACCTTCGCAAAACACAAAACAGCAGGACTACCCTGCACAGAAATAGGAGGCTCCATGTGGGAGAGATGAAAACAATCATAACTGCCTCTGCCACCATGAAGAGGGCAAACAAGGCATTTGTGCCCACTTCCCCTGGGGAACAAGATTTGTACATCAACTAAGTCCAGAAGAGACAGTTCTTACAAAATCATACATCAGGTCTGCCAGCAATAGGTATGACACCAACCAGACTGACTGTTGTTTGTGTCTGTGCTGTCAGATATGCACCAGCAGGACCTCTCCTGAATGAAGGTGTAACTGCCAAAAGAGAGGCATCCCTTTGGTAGACAGGAGCCAAGGGGGCTGAAGAGAGGCAAGGGTAATGGGCTATCTTAATGCCTCTTAGCAAAGGCATCAGTTCCCTTTGCCTGCACAGCTAAAGCACTGATCATGAGTGTACCAATTGCAGTTTTGTGGAGAGCTCTGGGATAACTCAGTAATAATAACAATTATCATTTTAAGAAATGCATCACGAAGATGAGCATGAGATTGCGAGGCTGCTCTCAAAGGCCCTAAAGTTTTGGGAGTCTTAACCCCCACCATTGCAGTGGAGAGCAGGTGAGCTCTGTACCATGTCAAACAGTAAGTTAAAAGTCTGTTGAACAAGAAGGATGGAAGCAGATCACAGCCTATATTAGGAGAAAGACTCCTGCTCCTTCTGAAGCCTGGTACAAGACATGAAGGTTTAGTACCCTTTAAACTGAGGAGAAGCTCTGTACAGCTTCCAGTGAAGCAACAGGGATGGACCCTTGGTCATGCAGGATCACCCAGAAAAGGTGGTGTGCTATTATTGTGCCTCTTGAAGGGGCAGAGGCACCCTTCTGCCAACCTGCCCACTGATCTAGAGAGGTTTATTCTCTGCCAAGGACTTGAATTAGAGATGTAATGGAAAGACTCTCAAGGCTTGTCCACACATTGGACTATTACGTCCTGCTGTTTTTCCATGTGCACACTGCAGTGCTTTGACCTTGGCTGGAAGCCAATCATCCACCAAAGCCATTCTATCTCTCCCTTTCTCAGATGGACAGGGGAGAGAAAATAGAGCAAAAGGTTCATGAGTTGAGATAACAACAGAGAAAGATCACACACCAATTACCACTATGAACAAAACAGACTGAACTTGGGGATACTAACTAAATTAATTGCCAACAAAATCAAAGCAGAAAAAATAAAGAAAAATAAAGTAAAATAAATCTTAAAAACACCTTCCCCCTACCTCTGCCTCCTTCCTGGGCTTTACCTCCTCGCCCCCAGTGGCACAGGGAGATGGTTAATGGGGGTTACAGTCAGTTCATCACATATTGTTCCTGTCGCTGCTCAGGAAGAGTCCTGAGAGACTGGTAAGTTTCAAGGACCACTTCCTCCAGGCTCAAGAACAGTGGGGATCATGGACAAGAAACTGAGCCAAAGGAACAGGAGACTTTCACTGTTAGAAAAGAAACTCCTGTCAAAAGTCAGACATAAGCAGAAGAGACACAGGAATTGGAAGCAGGTACAGGCCACTTGGAATGCATATAGGGATGTGGTCAAAGTATATAGAAATCAACAAAAAAAGCTAAGGTCCATTTGAAATTAAATCTGCCTGATGTCATCTGTCTTGTATCCTTTCTAATATCAGAAGCTTAACGAAAAAAATATTTCCTTTTAAAAGCAGAGATTGACATAGCAGCTTGAATTTATTTTAAAAGTCTATTTTTACTGATAGGATAGCAAAGACAAGGCTAAATATTTAAGAGATACTAGTGTAGATCATCAATTGAAGAGAGGCTACAAGACATTGTTATTATCTGCTGTAAATAAACAGGATTTAATGCTGAGACACTGACATTTTTTAAAGATTAAATAATTCTGCCCTTGTGGTTCACATTTAAGTGAACATTACATAAATGTCCATCAGCTTTTAAAACCAACAAAACAAGTGAGGACTTGGCAAAGCTAGACTAATAAATTCCTGTAGGTGAAACAGACCATTAAGATTTCCATTATTTTCTTTCAGTGTGTGTTTGACTTCAGATAAAACACCATTTTATCAGAATAAACAAGAAAACAAATCAGATGGATGCTGATATGAATTTTACAGCCTGTTTCTAATCAGCATTCTAGGCTTTTTTAAAGACTTTTAAAAATAATCTCCCCTTTTAAAAGTGTATTTTAATTGTTGAATAATTCAACTACTAGATAAAACTATTAATCAAATTCTGACTCAGCATCTCTGTTTTATGAACTCGACAAACCTAACTCTGTGATAGTCTCAGAGTCAGTAAACTTGATTATCTCTTCATGAGTTCTTTCTCTTCAAATCAGAAGTGTCAGTCATTCCAGAGGCTCATTTAATATGTCTCTCCACACTTTCACTGTCTTCTTTTAGTGTTCACATCTGCAGTCAGCAAAGAAAAATAAAAGGAAATTAGTTTTGATTTGCATTCTTTTATGATAAGATATTCCAGACACATATTGTCACCATTCCTGTTACAGATAGAATTTGGAAGTATGCCTTTATCGACATTTCTTTTTGTTCAGTTTATTTGACTGTTTTCTCAAATTTTAATTATTTTGTGTCTGGTTTTGTTTGGTTGGTTGGTTGGTTGGTTGGTTTGGTTTTTTTTCCACAGAGGTAGAGACCTCTGTGTTTTTGAAAGTGTAATAACTGAGAAAATTTAAGTGAAGATGAAAACCAGAGTATTGTTCCTTGAAGAACTGACACTGAGAAGACAAGGAACTATGTGAGGAGGTACTTATTTAAGTCTAGGATGCAGATAATTTTTAGCTTAGGTGGTAAGTATGAATTGGTGGCAAAGTGAAAGTAGTGGTATTTAACATACTTTTGCTGCAGATCTTTCTACCACAGCACACAGGAAAAGTAAGCCCTATGTCAGCAGCAGAACTCAATACGTCATTCAAGACCACTGTGGTGAGGTCAAGAAAAGAAACCAAGTCAGATCAGGATCAGGGTTAGCATAGCAGAGTGGTGAGACTGGGTGCAGATTTAGCTGCAGCACAATCAAGTTGGGCACCATGGGAAGGAGGTGGGCTCTTGCTCCTGCCTGACTCACAGCACTCTAAGCAACAAAGGAGCTGACTCTCGACACAGATATCTTACTCTTCCTGGGGTGGATTGCACTCAGGGCCCTGACATGTAATGCTCAACCTGTTTTCTTGACCTCAGGAATCAATCTTCCTTGCAGATTGTGGAAATTGACAATATAAGAAAAAAACCAAAAAGTGAGTATAAGAAATAAATGGAGAAAAATTAGTAAGATAACAAGGATACAATGCTAGCTTGCAAGAAAAGCACTGCTCTCACAGAGTGATTCTTCACACCAAAATATAACCATGGTGCAGTATGGGAAGCCTTTTTTATTTTTAAAGGGACCTTCCCTCAAGCAGTGAAGACTCATAAAAAAGTTCAAAAGTATTCATTTGAAGTTTTACTGTACTGAAATGATAAGTCCATGACACATTTTAGCTTCTTGGTGAGTTTGCATGGAAGCTAAGTGAAAATTACTTTCCTGCTGAAATCCTTCATTTGAAACCTGTCCCCAGAATCTAAAGGGTGATTTGCACATCCCAAAATATACAGCTTGCAGTATCATGTCCTACTGTAGTATAGTCCGTGGACTAACAAAATCCTGATGCTTCTTCAGTGAGGAAAAATCTTTAAGCTATAATTAGATTGCTGAACAAATAGGAATAGTGACAGGCACATAGTGCCATATAAGGTGAGTCCATTGTTTGAGAAAGGAGTTTGAATAACTGGTTTCCAAGATTTTTTGAAAGTTTTAAAACCCAAGTTATATGTCCTTTGTCATGTAGTTTGGCTTTCTTGTAATCCATGAAAACATTTTCGATTGTCTCTTGGTTATCATGATTTGTCTATTCTGTTATGAAATATTCAGTGTCATTTATGTCTTTTCAAGTTCATTCTACATGTCTGTAAATCATAATCCTTTATTAATGTTGGCAATGAGTTGGAATTTCACTAGTGCTTCAAAAATTATACATCTACAATTCCAACCTCTTCATATCAGTGCCAAATTTGGAAAATTAATTCTTCTTCTTTACACCAGCTGTCTGTGTCAGAAGACAGTTTAACAAATGGAACAGTTGTCTGTGTCAGAAGACAGTTGGAACAAATGGAAGTGTGGTGAGGAGAGAACAGAAAACAGAAAAATGGAGAACTGGGATTAAAATTAATTTGTCAGTCTTAGAAGGGTGCACTTTTGTGATGTCTACTGAATGCCAAGGATCATTAAAGATAATTCCAATTAAAAGATATTAAACCCAGTCAGAAAGCAGAAGTATCTTCCACTGTTTATTGCCTAAAACTAACTCTAAGAGGAAACTCAGGTTTAAGACTACATTTTCTCAAAGCATATTTTCTACTAGATTGAGCTGAATATGCAGGATGTCAAGTGACACCCATGAAAAATTACATCTCTGATGAAAAGATAGAAAGATGCCTCCAAGGAATCAGAAAGACTAGTTAAAACACTTAGTACTAGATCTGCACTGACACATTATGTAACAGCAGGTCAGGTAGCACTCTTTATAGTGCAGCTCAAATAGAACTCAAGGATCCTTCCTCATGACAAACAATAAAATACACCCTGTCATATTTATCTTTACTTATTTTTCCATTTCACTTAATACTTCTGTATGGAATCAATCAAATTCACATAATCTCTCAAGAATTCTTTTTCAATGTTCAACTTGACTGTTGAAAGCCAGAAATATAGATTATGAGAGGAGTGTCTTTGTAAGGACAGTATATTTTGCATGTAAACTTGTGGTTGGTTCAGTCAATGCACAAAACCAGTTAAATTGAAGAAATTATCATTTCATATCAGAAATATTAAATTCCCACTGATCTGAAGTTATACTTTCTTGTTTATAAAACAGTATGTAACCTTAGCTATAGATCATATGTGTAATCCTCTTTGTCTTTCACTGTCAAAGGCACATCTTGTTATTCTGAGAACATCAGATGGAGTGTTGCATAAGCTGGTTAGACATTAGACAGAATCAAAATTTTAAAAATGTAAATTCTAGCTTTTATGCCTACTTTTTTTTCTACTTTTTTTTTTCACTTCTCTCCACCCCTACCTCCTGCATGTTTAGATGTTTAATGATATGCTTAATGAATATGCTTAAGATATGCCTAATAAACAAGTTTCTAGGGTGCAGGAATAATTCTTCTTCATGAGTAAACTAGGACTTTTATACCTCCTATTTATATTTCTTCTTCTAACTGTTCACTATGCAAAGCTTCCAACCAATACAGTCATCTATGATGGTATATTGTATAGTCCCGTTCTTTACTATTCTAAACCCATTAGCAGTAAAGAATTAATCAGTCTACTAGACACATTAACTGTTATTCTCAGTTGTAGTAATTAGATAGATAATTCCACTCCTCATCACTTTAGAATTGCCTGATCTTTTCAAAGTAAAGTCTGAACAAGTTCATAACTGTTTCAGTTAATGTTACCCAAGGAACATTTGGAGAATAAGCATAGGAAGATCATAGGGTAATCCCTGCAGATGGTCAACCTTTATTCTTTTCTGCATTAAAATAATTTTTTAAACAATCTTAAATATTTTCACATTGTTTTGGCTGACTCATACTTTCTTCAGTATTTTTATCAATTTTAATGAAAGGGTTACATTTTTCAAACTTGAACACTCAAAGCTAGACTAATAAATGACTCTGGAATATTCATTTATAAGATTCATAACTGAAAATAGAACTAATTTGGAAGAAAATTTCATGTGAGCACCTTGCAGTGACTAAATGTTTTTGAGATTGGGTTAGGTTGGTTTGCTGGGGTTTTTTAAGTGTTATTGTTTGATGCATTTTCCTTCTGAGAATTTTAAATAGCCTTGTGGATGTCGATTAGACAAATACTTATAGTTAAGAATACATTGCTCCCTCTCATTTGCCACAGATAATCCACAGAATTGTAACAAAAGTTGGGGAAGCAATAAGAGGCCAAACCTCAGAACAAAGTTAATACTTGAAACTGTAGGGAAAAAAGTGAAGGCAACTGCCCAAAAAGTCAAGACTTGAGTATTTAATGAATAAGAATCAAGGATATAGTCCTCTTTAGAAACTCAAAGGAGATCCTTGGGTTTTAAGATTTGGAAATGGTTTTATAATTATTTTATCCCACTTCAGAGGTCAAGTATTGTAAATGTGGGTAAACAGCCACAGGTAGATCCAAACCTTGGAAAAAATGGTGCAATCAATTTTTAGTATTTATGCATTTATATGCATAATAGACTTTTATAGATTGTAAAATTGTAATCCCTTTAGACATAGATTTTGCTTAATGGATTTGGAGGAATGAGTTAATGTCTAACATGACAGGATCAGTATTGGAACATTACTTTATCAACATAGCAATTTTTAAAAAAGTATTTACATGGATTTAATAATGTAAGCAGCTCTGAAAGTTACAAAATCTTTACAGAAGGTAATACAAATTTCCACAAAGTTCATCCTCATTACTCTCTGCCATTCAGAACTTCCTTCTGCTTTTCCTGAAGTCATAACAGAATTCAATCGGAGCATTTTATAGAAGAACCATAAATGCAGGTTTCCTTGGGTATTATCAGGCTGTTTTGAAGACTCTTTCATGGTCAGTAGTGTAACAAAAGACCATTTGACAACCTAAGTTCACTTCTAAACTCTTTGTTGTTGTAATTACTCCAGTCATACTGCATTACATATTCCTCTTGTAAGAATTTGCCTCATAAACCAACCTGATGAAACCAAGTAGAATATGATATATTTTTCAGACAAATAAAAAGACCCTCTAGCCCACAGAAACTTCTCTTTGGTCTTTGCAGTCCTTGGCAAAATAAAATTGGATGCTTCTGATAAGATAACAAGACGGAAGTAACACAGTTAATGAGTCCTGATGAATGAAATGAGACTGATTGTGATTACATGTTCCTACAGCTGTGTATGAGTTAGGTTGTGCTACTTTCTTTTCTCTTTTCTACAGGAAAAAGATTGTATTGTCTACAGCTGCTATTTTACTGCTGGAGGTTTTGTACATGTTTTCCATTTAAATGGCTCAAATACTGATGTCGTTGCCACCATTTTACGTCTTCCTTCTGCTTATACAGATCTACTCATCTGTCTGCCTTTCATTAATATTTTTCCATTTTAATTAAGTACTTAATTTTCTATAGTTACAGTGTTTGCTCTTTCTCAGTCACTTTCCTATAGTCTTGGCAATTTTAATAGCTCTCCATTTCTCTAGTGTGTCCACTATTTTCAACCGACTGCACTCCGCTCACTCTCTTAGACAAAAACCAAGACTTCAAATGTGGCATGTTTTCTGGGCTAAAGGAAGGAGTATAGGTTTTCCTAAGATATTTATAAACTCCGACTAAAGGTGGATAAATCTCACAGTTACAATCTCATTCCTCCCTTCTGCTTCACTTTCTTTTAGGTATTTCTCATAACTACAATGCTAACTGTTATTAGTTAAAACCATGATCTTGTATGCTTTGTATTTACAAAAATTGTCTTTATTCCAAATAGGTTTTATTATAGCACCATGGAACAAAAATCTGTTTCTATTTCAACTCTTGAAATGTACCTTCTGTTCAAGCTTCATAAACATTGCATCTTGACAGAAATCACTTTGGAACATATGGAATTCATGTTTCTAAAAAAGTCTGAGAATGGAACAGAGAAATCGGCAGTTCCCCTGGGTTAAATAAACAAGGTTACATCTTGAAAATAAGTCTTTTTCCCCCACCCCAGTGATTTGTGGGCTCTATAAAAATGTGTGAGAGCTCATCCAATTACTCTATCCTACACTAGTAAGTTAACTCGTTTCCATTTATAGTGTAGGTTTTGTTTTTTTCTGTTATCAGTTTCAGTGAACTCAATGTCAGAATGTTTATTATAATGTCATTGAGAGGGAGAATCAAAAAGTCTCTAAAAAACTGGTTTTTGGAAATTAAAAGTTGAAGAAGGAGAAAGAGGACTTTCAGCGTGCTCTGAATTTGTGAAACTTTCCCTCCATACATCCCTGTTAATTCTCTTTGCCATTAGTGGATATCTACCAGCTTTGCAGATTATGAGTACTTTGATGGTCCTTTGGTCTGATGCAGTCTCCTAAATTTTCCATCGTCAAAACTATCAAAGATCAGTCTAACAGGATCCAGTGTAGGCAATGCTTTCTGGTGTTAAGCAAGTGTATTCCTATATTAGGTGGTGAGTTGTTTAGGACTAGTGTATTTAATTTACCCCAAATTGACAAGAGACACCATTACAAAATTCTTTTGTATTTTGAAGTGTGCACTTGTTAAATTAATCTTGTCTTCAAAAAGAATGAATTTTCGACTGAAGTGAATACTTCTTAAGTTTTCCATGCTGACAAAGGGCAAACAGATATAATGTTTATCACAATCATGTAGGAAAATCTTATCCACTTTCCATTATTTTTTGCTGTTTGATAAAATAGCTACTCAGAATTTGTATCTTAAAATTTATCACTTCCATGAAACTTTGCTATCAATTCTACATCTCTTACACAAGTTCATAAATGTTAATTTCTTCTACCACAGATGAGTCATTACTGTGTTTCCGAGTTCAATCTTTGTTTAAAATTTAAACTGTTCCAGAAGTTTATTTGTGACTGACTGCATGGAAGTCAGATATGTCTGAGAAAAATGGAAAGCATGTAGAATATCTGGTTTTCATGCTTCATCTACTGGTTACTTTAACTCATCTTTCCTCTTTTTTCTTCTGTTCATTGTGTTATGAGGATAGCGAAAAAAAAGTAACATCCATAAACTTCACATTTGTTCCCTTTGACTATCATGCTTTGTTAACACAATTAATATCTGCATGAATTTCTACTCTGCACAACAGTAGGGGAAAAAGACGCATTTCTGTGTTCACCAAAAAAAGTTAATGAGCCTCATTAGTTAATTCTTTTTTACTTAGTTATGCAGATGAATGCCAATTAACTTGTTCATCTTCAATAGCTTTATAGTACTATGTATGCCCAGAATTAATGTTTTTGGAATATGTAAACATCTTAAACAGAAAAGCAAAAATAATTTCCAATATACTGTCGAAGGCATTGACCTTTTAAGGTTCCCTTTTTCTAAAACTAATGTACAGAAAGATTTTCTGATTGGCTAACAATGCTTTGTGAAAGATATTAAAGTTCCAGTGACAGGCCTAATATGAACATCATAATAGAAGATATGCGGCAAAGGAGCAAAGAAATTGTCCCTGAAAGTGAAACCTATCTTTCTCAGGAGAAGTATACAATTTTATTACTAGTGATGCCCAAATGGCCCATTTACTTAGATTGCTTTCTCTGTTTACAGAATAGTTAACTCCTTGTTGGTGAATAGAGCTGTTACATGCCTGCTAGCACAATTACTATCTATATAGCAGATTATTTCTTTTTTAATCTGCTAATAGATATGCTTCTGTGAATTGAGATATTTTGGAAGATATTTTGAGTTTTTTAGTCTAGTCCTCTTCTACTGTCATCTTGAATACTTCCCTTTCTTAAACAAAACTGCTTATTCCATGAATATAGAAGTTGATGTCTCTCTGCAGGGCCTCCCTGCCCTTGAGGGAGTCAACATCCCCTCCCAGTTTTGTGTCAACTGCAAACTTGCTTAGTAGCCCTTCCAGTCCTGCGTCCAAGTCATTTATGATGTTGAAGAGCTCAAGGCCTAAGATGGAGCACTGGAGAACCCCACTAGTGACAGGTCACCAGTCTGATGCTACCCCATTATTCACTATTACCCTCTGTGCTCGATCCATGAGTGAATTGCTCACCCATCACATGATATGTTTGACCAGCTGTGTGCTGGACAGTTTGTCCAGAAAGATCCTGTAAGAGACAGTATTGAAAGCTTTACTGAAATCCAAAAAGATTACATCAACTGGCTTCCCTTGATCAGCTAGGTGGGTTACCTTGTTATAAAAGAAAATCAGGTTAGATAAGCAGGACTTTCCTCTAATGAAGCTGTGCTGACTGTGGCCAATGAGTGTGTTGCCTTTCAGGTGTTTTTCAGTAACTTCCAGATAATCTTCTTCATTACTTTCCCAGGCACTGAAGTGAGACTGACAGGCCTGTAGTTTCCAAAGTCCTGCTTCTTGCCCTTCTTGAAAATTGGGACAACATTTGCCAGCTTCCAGTCAGCTGGGACCTCTCTGGATTCCCAAGACTGCTCAAAAATCATTGACAGAGGTTTTACAATGACATCAGCCAGCTCTTTGAAGATTCTGGGATGAATCTCATTAGGCCCCATAGATTTGTAGTGATTCAGCTGGAGCAGCAGATCCCACACAATTTCAGGGTCAACTGGGAGTTGATCATTCTTGCAGTCATGGTCCTCCAGCTCAAGGCACTGACACTCCTGTGGTCCGTCATCTGTGTTGAAGACAAAGACAAAGAAAGCATTAAACACCTCTGCCTTGTCTCTGTCCCTGTTCATGAGGTGACCATCCTCATCCTGCAGCAGGCCAATGATATTTCTATACTACCTATTGCCATTAATATATTTGGAAAAAAACTCTTTATATTGTTCCCACATTTATGGCCAGCTTCAACTCCAGTTGAGCTTTGGCTGCACGAATTTTCTCCTGACAGCAGCAAGCAGCATCTCTGAATTCTTCCCATGTCACTTGACCTCAATTCCACTGGGCATACACCTTCCTTTTCTGTTTTATTTCCCAGAGAAGATTCCTGTTCAGCCAAGGTGACCTTTTGCCTCTCCTGCTTGACTTCTGACATTTGGGAATTGCCTGCTCCTGTGCCGTTAGGAGGTGATGTTTAAAAAGTGACCAGCACTGATGGACCCCCAGAGTTCAATCTGTTCCCTTGACATACATAAGTTTAAAACCATACATGGATATAAGACTTCTGCAACTTATAAATATTTTAACACCTATGTAATTACAGTAGTGTTGATATTTAATTGTTTGCTGATATTTGCTTGGTTCTTCTCAGACTACACCACTTCTTTTGATAACAGATCAAACAGAGCATTTGATTCCTTATGCTTATGAAGTTTAGGAAGAAAATGGTATCTGCCTACCTACCATCTTCTTGTACCTGCTTCTTCATCCAGAAACAATTAAATATTCTGACAACAATTATATTATGTATTCTAAATATTGGAACCTTCTAATAAGGAGGATGTTGAGCTTTGTCTCAGAGCAGTTGTTATTCCCAGAAGTGTACAAATTAAATTACATACTTTTAATGTCATTACAGAAGTGTAGTTTTTAAGCATATCTTTGCTAACCATGTAAAGAGAATGAGATATGTTTTATTCATTAATGTTAATCAAATTTTGAAATGTTTGAATGTATGAAATATATGAAATGCAGAAAAGTTAGGAAGAGAGACAGTGCTTTCTGTAATCTAGAGTTCACAGAGTTTTAAATTTAACCTCAGTTGACAGTTATGACTTTTAACAAAATAGCTCTCCTTTGTATCTTTCCAGGATATGTAACCTGGAAAGAATTCCCCAGCTATTGAATCCTGAATTACAATAAAAATGAAGTTTTCCTATAGCACTATTTAGTCGGAAACCTACTACAGCACTCACTAGTTTGCTTTATGAAGAGATTTTTAACTTTATTTTATTTTTATTAAAAAAGAATATTAAATGTCTAAAGACAAAGAAACTTTCTCAAAGCTTACACTGGGATCTTATTGTAGGCCCAATTCATTTGTAAAAGACAAGCATCATCCCAGCATTACAGACTAAAAGACAGTAGCTCAGAATGACAGAAGAAAATCAAAAGACCTTTGGATACACTGCAAAATTTTTATGAGATCCCAGCTGCATAATTCTAGCTTGTCAGTAAGAATATACAACTTTAAGAGAGCAAATTCAGTTTTGTACCTAATAGTTTCAGTATTATGTATAAGATTTGATTGCGAGCAACTGAGATATAATTTAGATTAAACAGAAATTGTTTCTGTTAGATAAAATAGTTCATTTCCTCTAAATGTAGAGCAAAGACAACCACTGTTACAACATATTGTTAGCAATAATTCTAGAAACAAAACACTTTACTTTTTCAAGAAAGACTGTTAGAATATGGGAGTTGTTAAAAAAAAAAGTAAAACACAAAAGGAATGACTAAATTCTATGGAAAAAGATGATATTAAGTATAAACTCTTCAGATATCATTGTCAAAACAAGGACCTGATGTAGCCGTAGTGGTAAATGAGGTTTTTATTTCCCAAAGAATGTCCCGGGCTAACCTGTTTCGGGAATGGTTCTGCTAGAAACTCTTGTACTCTGTGTAAGCCTGCAACTGTGTAAGCCTGTGTATGTCTGCAACTCAGAATGGCAAATACTGATGCTTAAATAAAGTGATCAGCATCTCTAACTTCATACCTCCATAACCAGAGAAATTTTCTGCAGTTCCCATGTCCCCAACATGCAATGAATTTCTGAATATTGAGTTAGTGCTTCCAGTGACACCTAAATGTTGGACATGATTCAAAGAACCACCATCTCTGCTATTGCAAATGTATTGCTTGTGACAACTACTGCTGCTTGGCATCTGCTGTTTACTTTCATGTTTTGTGGGAAAAAAGTCTCCTCTGCCTCTTCCTAATTTAAGATGAAGTACAAAAGAAATAATAGCTTTTGTACTCTGTTGGATTCCTCTATTTTATCAGGTGAAACTGCATAGAACAGAAATACGCCTGCCACAAATTAATAAATGTTATAGATGTGTCTCCATATATAGGCATACACATCAATATCAATAGTTGGATTAGAGATTGGTGTGATGAGAGAGTTTAGAAGACTGATTAAACCAAATTTAAACAACACTACATTCATTAACAACATGTTTTGTGCTAATGCCTAGTTCTTATCCAGTAAGATCTTAACATTTAACCTAATTAGTTGTTTAACTTAATACAGTTCCATATCTTTTTTTACCCATCTCTCCTTGCTCATGTCTGGTGTTTTTCCTGGTGGCTTTCCCCCCTCCCAAAAGGATGCTGCTCCTCTCATTTCTGGTTTTGTCAGCTGTTCTTCCTGTATGTTCAGCAAAATGTGTCCTGTGTGTCCTGCTCATTTGCAGGCCCTTGTGCTTATTTTGTACTTTATTCTTGATATTGAAAATTATGCTATTTGTAGTAGCACATAGTTTTCCTACGTCATCCAAGTGCAGCTATACAATCCTTTGCCTTCTTTGGAGGTCACACTGCTCACAAAATGCTTGTACATAGTGCCTAGCCATTTTAACACAGTATTACAAAATATGTTGGTTACAGTATTATCATATGCTTATATTTGGGTTCAAGACAAGCTAATATTGATTCTGCCCAGATTAATAGACTTCTCAGGTGTAGCTATTCCATTACAGGCCTCTGTTTTGACTACACAGCTGTAAAAATATGTTGTTTATTGGACAGAGATGTATTTGCTGCTTATAAGAAAACATTATTCTGTGTGGGCATCTGCATTTATATTGTTTATGAACAGCCGCAGAGCTCCTTTAACAGCCTAGAACCAACATGTTTTATCCATAATAAATGAATTGAATAATAGTACAATGCAGAAATCAATATTGGAATACCAGTCCCTAGACCTTAATGCCATTGAGTTCATAAAATTCCAGTTCATGAAGGCTGTTGATATTGAGTAAAATAATCACCCGCAAGTATTTGGTGAACAAAATACTTTGTGTTTTCGCAGGTAGCAGTAACAGGATAGGTGGCACAAAAATAGTCATAGGCTCTACCTCACATGCAGCACTTAGATCAGAAATAGGAAATATGGCCTACTAAATCTGTAATATGATCCTTCTAATTCAGAGGATTTTACATACCCAGAGGGTTTCTGTATCCAACAGGCCCTTTTGGTTTTGGTGAGGTATTCACAGAGATCTTTTTAAGAAGACTATATGTGACTGATCTCAAATCTATTAGAACTGTTAGGATGCTATCTTTGGCAAGGAGAATTTCTTTAAATAATATCATATATAGCTCATTAACTTTTCTGAAGTACTCTCCTGATGATGTGAGAATACAATTCACTTTTAGATTCAGTTTCTGGCTCACCTGTGAAACACTTCTCCCGCTTTCTCTGGGAGTGGTTTCCTTGGCTCATTTGGCCATATATTTTCAAGAGAAATTCTCCCCAACTTTACAAATTTTATGGTTCACTTCACAGTTGATGGAATCCATCTAGGCAAAAAAGACTCACATTTCCCATCACCGAGGAGCACTTTGGGTTTTTTGCCGAAAGGTTTCATTGCATGGTCATGGAGGTTACAATACAGAACCAAGTTTATTGTTTTATTATGAGACTTAAGATTCTCAAGGAACACATATCAGTGGTTTCTAAGTAGATGGTGGCCTCCACATTCCTCCTGCAAGCAATCTCCACAGGGAAGTAGATGATATTTGTGTTCCCATAATAATATTGCAGAAGTCATGGAAATACCCGAGACCTGATAACTTATTTTGGATGCATTCAGAATACATAACTTGAATATTCATCTCTAAGACTCTGTCTCCAATAGTATAAAGCCCTGACAAGCTGCCTTAACCCTCCTTATAAAGTCAGCGTAATCTCATCAGACAGAGTTGCCTTATGCAAACTGGTTTACTAACAGCCCAGACAAAGACAAAATTTCATTCACTACAATGGTTTTTATCCCTCAATTTTTCTGCACGGTCTTAGCGCACAAAGGTGCACATTTCTGGGAAGCACAAAGAAATAATTAAGACAGTGCATGCAACAAGCATGGGTTTATTAGCCTGGAGCTATTTTTGATATTTTCCCACATGCATTAAAACTATTTAACTGTGCATTGATTACCAAGGTTAAAGTTAGAGGACACATATATTTAAAATACCACCAACATTTTGATTTCTGTCTTTCTGTTTCACGTTGATTAGACTGCTAAGGTAGGCTGCAGCTTTTTATTAAATCTAGAGAATGTCAGTCAAATAAAAGATGCTTTATCAGCTTCCAATGTTAAGAGAATATAAAGAGGAACATTAGATTTGAAAGAAAAAAGGACAACAAGAAATCGCTAATAGCTAACCCTTTGCTATCATTTGCAGTCTAGGAATATATATTTCAGGCAAAAAGATTACCTTTTATTGCCTCTATCTTAAGACATGAAACTGAGCAAATTAACCTCTATCTCCAGCAGACCGTGGATACACTATGTTTTGATATGTAAAGTGATAAGGATATAGTTAACTTTGAATGTGAATTAGTATATTTGGCAGTACAGTAAAAAATTTGTGATAAAGCCATCAGCTGAAAGGTTGATACTGCTGAGATACCATCCATTTGATTCACATCAAGGCCATTTTCCATAGTGTTTGATAACAGAGTTCATGCCAATACTGATATTCCAACATAATTAGATATTATTGGAGTAAAGTTCCCAATTAACAGGACATCATTTTTGTCATCAATGCTTATGGCTATATTAGCAAGTAGTACGGAGGAAAAAAAAAAAGGAAGAACTGTAGTGTTATTAAGAGGAATATTAAGGGGAATTGGATGTGTTATGAGGGACAAGGGAGTCTGCTCTGGGTTGGCTTTTCTCTGGTCCAAGGGTCTGAACGTGGATTAATTACTGGAGTGCATCAGGTATGCATTGTGTGCACATTTTTCAGTTAGTTTCACCCTAAAGAAATACAGTTCATATGCTCTGAGGCCATTCTGTAACTGGGTTCAATCAGGTTTGTTTCAAAACTGCACCCTTGATTGCCACTAAAACACTAATGTACATGTTGTACTGTTTTAGTTTATGAAAGAAGATTCAGTTTCAGTTGTCCCTAAAGACAGAATACAGACAATTTATCCAAAAAAAGAGATCCCTTTTCTTGCTTTTCTGGGTGCCATAAACTGACGTGGAGAGATCACCTTCGTAGCTGATAAACCAGTATAATATGGGGGCAATATTCATAGTTACAATGACAGGCTGGAAAGCTCTTCAATTTCAATCTTCTGCTGCAACTTCAACTTATGCTGGAAGAAACTTACCACAGTAGTACCTGATCTCTTTTTTACTCTATAGTTAAAAAAATAAATAGGATAAATAAAAAACCTGCTCTCCACAATGAGTAGCTTCTTAGTGCTGGCTGATTTGGCAATAATAAGGTGCTTTTGACATTAAGAGTTTTCATCAAATCAGATCTTTCAGCTAGTACTAAATTAACCTTTTAGCATTTATAAGAATGGATTTTACTTTCTTAGATTATCTCTGGAAAATTCAGGACTAATGCTTACATTCCTTAATAACTAAAAAGAAAGGGATAAAATCATTAAGTACGAACCTTGTGTTCCATTACCTGCCTACCAGACTGATGAAAAACATTGGAGTAGGGAAAGCCTATAAGCTAAATTCCTTACTTATTAAGGGTTTGTTTTTCAATGTGTGTTACTATTAAAAAACCTTACAATTTTTTTTTTTCAAGGATCATTACTCATCAACACAACTTTTATTCATCCCCTACCCTCCCATTGTCCAAATAATTTGCAGGAAAATAGAGTCATTTGGCCTTTATAGTGCAATAGAATCATAGAATGGTTTGGGTTGGAAGGGACTTTAAAGATCATCTAGTTCCAAACCCCTTGTCATAGGAAGGGACACCTTCCACTAGACCAGGTTGCTCAATGCCCCATTCAACCTGACCTGGAGCATCCACAGCTTCTCTGGGCAACCTGTTCCAGTGCCTCACCACCCTCACAGTAAAGAATTTCTTACTAATATTTAATCTAAACACACCCTTTTTCACTTTAAATCCATTTCCCCTTGTCCTATTGCTACATTTCCTGATAAAGATCCTCTCCTGATCTTTCCTGTAGGCCCTCTTCAGCACTGGGAGGCTGCTATAAAGTCTCCTTGGAGCTTTCTTTTCTTCAGGCAGAACAATCTCAATTCTCTCAGCCTGTCTTCACAGGAGAGGTGCTCCAGCCTCCTGATCATTTTTGTGGCCCACCTCTGGACCAGTTCAAGCTGGCCCATGCCATCCTTATGCTGAGTACCCCAGAGCCAAACACAGTACTCCAGCTGGGGTCTCAGGAGAGCAGAGTACAGAGGGAGATTTATCTCCCTGGACCTGCTGGCCACACTTCTTTTAATGCAACTTAAGATGCAATTGGCACAGTATTGGCTCATACTCACTTTTCCATCCAACAGTACCCTCAAGTCCTTCTATGCAATACTGCTCTGAATCTACTCATTTCCCAGCTTTTATCCACATTTGGGATCATCTTGACCCAGGTGCAGGACCTGGCACTCGGTGTTGTTGAATTTCATGAGGTGCACACAGGACAATCTCTCTAGCCTGTCAGGGTCCCTCTGGATGGCATCCTTTCCCTCTAGATTATCCTTTTATGGGACAGTTCGGACTTGAACTTGGACTCTTGATTATTATTCAGGCTACCTACTTCTGTGAGTGTATGAGATGCAAATAAAAATAAATTTCTTACCTGTGAAGGCCATATAAACATTTCTGGATGTTAATGGCTGCTGAGAAATTAGGAAAATATGACTTTTAACTAAAAAGAAACAAGAACATAGTGCAATAGGAAGGGCAGGAATACATTCAGGCAAACCAGTCATTTTGCCTAGGCTTGCTATATATAAGTAATACAGCACCAGGTGTTGATGACTTACTAATCATATTTCAGTTGTGAAAAATTATATACAATTATCTGCAAAGTGTTCACTATAATTGTATCCTTAGCTTCATAGTCTTCATGTCTGTTCAGAAAAGTTTAATGCAGTGATGAATTCTGCAACAACTCATCTAATATTCTTTCGGGTGTAAAAAGCAACAAAGCAACTGGCATGGTTTGAGACTTGCTACCCTAGCATTTGTGAAGATTACTTCATGCTTGCAATTGTGATTAGTTAGCCCAGCTTTGATTCAGTGAGTTACTGTTTCCAACAAGTTACTTGTACAGTTTCTTTGTCATTATTTCTAATTCTTTAATTTCTTTTGACGCAGCTTTTGAATTTCATCCTGGAAAAACTGATTCACAAAATTTATTCACAATCTCATCACATGAAATATTTAAAGATGGACTGGTTTTGTTGGAGTTTGAGTTTTGTTTCAAAATTTGATTTTATAATGTGATTAGACATGCTTGATTCCCTTCAGCATCTTTGTTTTCCTCAGTTAATCCATGTTTTGAAAGGAATATTGGTTCCTTTCTCCATTGAGGCCTTAAGAGAGCCCTCATTCGAATGGGTTGACCTTTCAGGGTACTATTTTGATTGTTGTAAAAAAACAGGTCTCATTTCTGAAGCATCCAGATTATGTATCACACTGAAAAATAACCCTCAAAGTTGTTATTTCTCATATCCATCTGAAGAGAGCTTTCCTATTATACATACATTGTATGTAAATATCAGCCCAAGCTAGTGAACCAAAAGGTACTTGGAGTGTGGCAGGAGCACATGCTCCTGGCTGATACAGGACAATCACCAGCCTTTCACATCCTTGTTTTCCTGCCTTACAGCACCAACACCATGGTTGTGGCAGGTACACCATGACCCTCCCTGGTAGCGGGAATGAGAAGGGCAGGGCACCTTGGTCAACAGACAGGGTCCCAGACAACGAGAAATCTTGGTCCAGAGAAGTTTCTGGACCAATACCACGTATGACCATAAGCCCTGAAACAAACAGGGTTAGAAGCCCCAGATTCTAAGCTGGCTCCTTCTGGAAGCCCCTTTGTGTGGTTTTCCTCAGAGAAGCAGACCTATGACCAGAAGCCCTTCCCATGGGACTGGGATGCCACCCAAGCAGACTTCCTGGGACTGAGCATCCTTACACTTCCTTCTGGAGTGAGTGACTATTTTTTTAGTGGATATCCTTGAGTAACCCTTCAACCTTTTGGGTGAAGCAAACTGATTTTCTGGGTTTCCATGAGTGACAGATCTTCTTTTCGTGTGTGTGTGCGTATGCACATTTTGCATCATCGTTCTTGTCTGTGTAGCAACAGTATCCCTGACTGGTAAACCAAACCTGTAACCTGTTAAATGTCATCGGAGTGTTGTGGTTACCCCATTTTTTTGCTAGTTTTGGCCATTGGTTTTGTTTGTGAATTAAAGTTTGTCTGAGGTTTTTAATTGCATGAGGTTGTTTTTGTGTTCCTCCATGACAGCAGTGTAGCAGTCATTTAGAGATTCAAATGTAACTTTAAAATAGTTTCGAAATGCAGAGCCTCATTTTGGATCTAAAGCACATCATCATCTACCTGTAAACACAAGTAATTCTGCTGTTTGGGTCTATTTTATTCTCTGAGGCATTTAAAGAAACAGCCATTTTAAGTCAGGTGCCCTTGTAAGTTGCAGAAAACACAGTATGTCACTAACTTACCTTTTGAAGTTGTGAGGGAATAAAATGAGTAATTGAATCTCATTCCTAATATTTATTGAGTGAAAGATTACTGATCTTCCTCATCTATTTCTTTGTTGTTAATATCCAATTCTGAGTATATGATAAACAAACTTTCCCAATAAACTCAGCAGTAAAGCATGAGAAATTCTGTTTAACATAACAATTAAACAGAGCTTGATTTCTGTTTTGGACTTACAGTTTGGCTTCATTCATACTGGACTTTTTACAAGGACAGGTAATGACAGGACGAGGAAAGGGTAAACAGGGTCTGACACTTCAGTGTTAATGAAACAATAACACCAGAGTGAATACATATGAAGTCTGAAATAGAAAGAACTTTACATTAACTTCTATATTTTATCTATAAATGTGCATTCAACCTAACTCATTGGGGAAAGAGAAATATATATTGAGTATATAAAAAACTAACATGGGTTGATGTGACTCAGTTCTGGTCTTGATTATGAGTATTACTGCCATCAAATATTCTCTTTCACCAGCAAGAGAGGTCATTGTTAAGGTCTATAATGTATTTATCTGATTGTGTGGAACAGAAACTGCCTAATAAGGTGCTATTGTACACTTTACACTTACATGTTACATGGAGGTTACATGGAGAAACATCTTGTCATTTGACAGTTTAGGAGCAGGACAAATAGTAGAGGACATGGGCAAAGGAGGGGTAGAACCTCTTTTGTGTGAGCTGTGTGCCCTGCCCAGCCCCGCACCAAACAATTCTGTTCCTCCTCTTCACGATGATACTGAACGGAAGGGTGTAAGCGTAGAAAAATCTTCGGAAGAGTTACTCAAGGATGAAAGAATTAATGTTTGCTCAAGGAAGCTTTGCTGCTTGGAAAAAGACATCTTCCCGTGAGTAGTTTAATGTATTTTTTCTTCCTGTCTGCCAGGGAGGTAGACTCCCTGTTACAAGAAAAGATAAAGTTCTCGCAGACATGCTTGGAGGCCCTGCACTGGGGGGTCAGGCAGAGGATAAAAAGGCCCCAAGAGAACAATTGCATGCATTTTTTTTTCATGCCCAGTGCAGCTAGAACCATAAAGTTACTGTTTTCTGCTTTCAGAAATAAATTTTCCCAAATCCTTAGCTGCAGCCTGGTATCTGGGGTACCTGTGTGTATTTTTTCCACAGAAAGGGGTACCACCAGAATTGCAATTTGGGATTATTAAAATGATAAATTATCTTCTTCCTCAGATCAGGAATAGGGCTTCAAATAAGAAAGCAGTAAAAATTTTGAAGCTTGCTTGGAAGAATAAGAATAGTGCATCAGAAGGTCCAGAATGACTACTCATTCTTATTCTAAATCCTTGTTCTGCTCTGACGAACATATTCATGAGTTGAAGGAAAATATTTTTCTGCTCATCAACTTTTGATCAAGATCAATAGAATTTACAATTTTGTCTTAAATATATCTAATGGTAGATAATTTTTTCATCTTCACATGGTGTATCTGTTGATACACTGTTTCCCAGTTGAAGTCATCAAAACTGCAAGTGGGTTAGCTCTGCCATTACTCAAGGCTTAGGCATATGTCCCTGATCTAGCTGGCAAAAAACCCACTCTATCTTGGCAATTCCATTTATCACTGAATATTACTGAAGTAGAGAATAATCATGGGGTTTGGGTGTAGGTACTTCATCTGCTCTAACTGGGCAGTTTTGCCAATACCCATCAGGATATTTTGTGCCACCTGAAGATGTGCCTGGCTGATTCTCTGTGTTACACTGCCTATTGAAGAAGTTCATTGTGTCTGTCAGAAGCTACAGAACTTTTTAAAACTTAGGTATTTTTTTCTGTGCTATTTAAAAAATCTAGAGAGTTATGAGTCTAACTTTCATGAGGATCTGGACTCTTTTATTTACTTGTCTTAGAGTACTGCAAATATATTTTGCTTCTTTTTTTAATATGTGTGAAACTTTGCTTTTGTTGCTAAATACATTTGCAGGAAGACAGGATTTATGTTCCATACTTCATTCACTCCTGCTGCCTTTTTCTCTCTGAAGGTTGTAATCCTCTGAATGCAAATCCCAGACTTCTCCACTGCTAATTGTGATGTGGCAGCAAGGGGATTATGACTCTGAGAATAAGCAGCTGGAACAGATGAATGCTTACAAAACAAAAGTTATCTTTGCATGAAACATAACACGCATTTGCTTTTCCATTTGCTTTTTTAAAGAACGGGTGGGGGGGACAAAGCAAATAGGGGAAAACGTGCATTTCCTCACAGAGAGAGGATATAATCATAAATTGAAGGGTCTTATAGGCTTTAATAAAAAAAGGTGTATTGGCAAAACACTATGAAGGAACAGAGAATGTCCAGGACTTGAATGATATCTTAGCATGGTTCAGGACACCTCTTTCTGTAGCCTAAGGCTTCAGACACAGTTCATCTCCAGAATTGACCGAAATATATTTCTTACATTATTTTCCAAGCTGTATTTGATAACTTCAACCATTTTATCATTCTACTTTCATATACACAGAACACAACCATAGGTCAAAGAAACATGTACAGAAATACAAGTTTTAAAAAATATCCACCTCCATATCTGCCAATCCATTATACATTCTATGAAGAAGTGTTTCAAGGCTGTGATATGCCTGAATTTCATTTCATTTTGTGTAACAAGGAAAATAGTTTTTCATGTACTTTCTCACTACATGCATTAAACAAATGTGTGTTGTACAGAGAAAACAAAGGAAGCTAAATCAGGGCATCTTTCAGGAACCTATTTCAGTAGAGAATTCATTTGTAAATTTTTGACTCAAGTCAAAGTCATGAGTTATAATGAAACCACAATTATCTCTTTCTGCTTAAAAACAATTACTATATTGTTGTCCAGGGAGTTGCTTTACCCTTCATAAAATTTCAGGATATATTCTATCTATAAAATCAACTTCATTCATATGAATTGCAACTAACACTACCTCCTACAGGGAACTGCAGCTGATGTCCCTAGAAATATCATCTTTATTGCTCTTTTTAATGAAGTTTAGGATAATTTTTACTCTCCAATTCCCAGTACTGATCAAATCAGGAGCTTGTATATCTGGATATACCTGGATATAGTCTACTTTTTTTTTTTTCCAAAAAGGAGGAGATTTTAAAGTTAGCAACCAAGTCTTGCAATGTCTTTTAGGGAAGGAAAGTTTAAAGAGAGCAAGTGTTTTACGTATATAGTAGCTTAGACCTCCCTCTCATTTCTTTTCTATAAAAGAAACGCAAAATGTCTTCTTCTTCTTCTTCAAATGCAAGATCTGAAGGGGTGCCTCCTTCCTCTTTGAGGAGAGAGTTGTAGAGAAGTCTTCCCATTAGTGATAAATAACAGTCTTCCACATGCAGAGAAGTGGAAATAAGAAGGCAGAATGGGATGAAACATAAGATGTGGAAGACAGACTCTGGAGTTTTCTGACAGAATTGTCAACAAATTGATGTAAGTTTTAGTATTTTGCTTTCACTTACAGGCTCAGAGCTGAATTTACTCTTTCTAGTGATACATTTGGCAAAAGGTCCAAGAAATTCAGCACAATGGATGTTTTTGGCTGTCAATAGCTGATTTTAGGAGTCAGAAATATATGGAACATGGAAAATAACCCAATAGGACAAGGACCAAGAATCTTGCTGGTATGTCCCTTGCACATAAACCTTCCAAGGTGTCAATAAGCCATACTGGCTATTCTAAATCTACAAAGATTTTGCAAGATTTTTAGGGGATTCAATATGAATCAAGCCCAAAGGACCCAGTTCTCCAAGCCCAAAGGACTCAACTCTCTTTTACACTCACTTTGGGTTATAATCTTTGTTATCACTTTTGTAATTTTTTAAGTAGGAAAAGAACTATTTAACGAAGACCAGAAAAAAGAAGTGACTGTAGCAAATTATGTAGCTTGATAGTGTGGTCTTATATTCTCCATTTAGTCAGTCCCAATTGCACACTCTCACTGTTAGTTCCTGAGTACTTAGCACTTACATTGTGGACATTTAATTACAAGAGTTAGGAAGACCAGCAACTCCTGGTACACTATACTTATCCAGAAGTGACATGTCTAATTTGTGAACTTAACCCATAAACTAAAACTTGTCAGCTCTTAAACAGTATTAACAAGACTTTGACATCATTTGAAAATGTTTACAAACCATTGTATATTTTGTCCTTGGATCAAGACCCAGAATTCTGTTTGCATTTTTAAAAGCCCTAAAGAGTGGGGCTCTTGTCCAATAATATGGTCTTCATGACTGCTGAAAAACAAATAACAAATACTAGAAAAACATAAGAAACACAGATAAAGTCTAAAAAAACTCTTCCTTTCCTCATGTTTTGCAGATGGGAAGACACTAGGCCCTCCAGTGCTACCCATAGCCTTTCCCAAACTCAGGCAAGATGCTGTTTTGGTTAAAATTTCAGCATGCTTTATCCCTTGTTTATTTTCCCCATCATTTCGCAACAATGCTTTTTGGCAGATGGAAATAACTCCAACAAAAAGCCAGGTGCATGCTCTGGCGGCTTCTCTGCTAAAAGGGATTTAATCAGATGTTCCTTCCACCTGTGAACTGGCTGCCCAGTCTCAGCCAGCTCCTATGAATGTAATTATTATGCTCTATTTCAAAAAGTCGAAACAAGTTCAAGTTGGTTCTGTCAAAAACGATCTGATACCATTACAATTTCTCTCTAATTTCAGGGCCTGATTGTAAATGAAATAATTTCTCTGACTTCCGGTTTCATTTTCAGTTTGAGGGTGTATCCTGACCTGAATTTCAATGAATCTATTTCAGATTTACACCAAAGCGATAATAATCGGTGGCAGTATTTAAATGATAAACAGATATTCATATCTGTAACTCTGTTCTCAAACAGTCAAATCACTAGCCTTTTTCTGTGAAGAGATGAATCATATTCAGGCAGTGATGAGAGACTCTGTGTGTGCATGATTTCATGTGGAGCTCTGCTACCTGGAGGGAAGACTATGAATATGTGGCTTCCATATTATTTTTAGAACTTTGGGTTTTGAGATGTCCCTTCTCTTTGTGAGGAGCAAATCCAGTTTCTAGAAAGGACAAATCAAAGCAAAATTTGTTCCTTAACCAGCATTTTTCAACAGGTAAAGATGCTAAAAGATGAAGAAGCTGATTAAATAGCATGAAAAATTCAAAATAAATAAAAGTTTTATACTAAAATATTTTTAAAAATCTGAGATAAATATGAGGTAGGTTCCATATTAATAAACTGAGGCATAAAACTTCATACATAGCAACAATGCAAACATAACCCTCATTGTCACTGACCAAAAGCACTTGGGTAGAAGCATCAGTCCTCACACAGATTTACTCCTAGACATATTTGTATGAGTTACAAATTGAAAGCAGAGAAAACCAGCAGCCCAGTATGAGTGAAGAAAATTCACAGGCAAATAACTAGTCAGACTGCCTAGGATAAGGCTTTTCTGATGACTGGCTGCCTAGTCTTGTGCAAAGAGGGGGGAGTACTGATATTGCACAGATTCGCAAGATGAAAAGCTAAATAGGACCACAGTGTTCACTGAGTTGTTTGATACAGAATGTAGATTTTCCTTGAATTAAATCCCATTCAAGTTACCGTGTAATAGTTAGAAAAAATGTCCAAACATTTTCTTAAACTCTGCAGCCATAATGTTTCATGTGTTGCAGTGGCCAGTTTTCTACAATCTAGGTAATGTCCACCTTTTCCTGTTTATTGTAGTCTCATTTTGTATAGCTTCACATTTCCGCTATAAATATATTTTTTTTGTCTACTAGGCTATTGATTAGCTTCCATACTTTTACAAGTTGATGAGGATTTTTGCGGATTTGTTTTTGTTTTCTTTGGTTGTTTTGGTTTTGTGTTTTTTTCTTTTCTGTGCTGATAAATTAAATGCATTTAGATCTCTGTCTTTCAAGGAAATTCGTGGTTCTCAGTTCTTTAATGATTCCCATGATGATACCTTGAGTCCTTTCTGTGCACAAATATCTGTGCCTGTCCTGTGTTACCTCCAAATTTCACCAACACTGTGTTTTAGACTTCCTGATCAGTCATTGGTAAACATTGTCAGAAGCGTAAGGTCATGACTGCATTATCAATTTACAAAATGGTTTGGGCTTTTTACATTGTATTTTCATGCTATTAATTTATTTGTTATTAAAATTTTGCTTTATTCTAGTCAAAGTATATTTGAAGTTGAGGCAACTTTTATAAGAACTCAATGACTACTGTACGTAAAGAATTTTAAAAAAATTTTTTATTATTCTATATTAGTATTGTTTAAGATATTGAAAGAGTTTTGAAAATTTTGGGCATACTGTTCACAAGCTCATGTTGATCAAATAGATTGATTACACAGAGAAATAATGGAAGCATCTTACATAAAGAAAAACAATGAGGATTTTTTTCTCCTTTCGATTTTTTTAATCTTTGATTGTTATCAGTGTAGAGGGTGGTCCTGAGGTAATAGTGCATTAGTAATAGGATGAAAAAATGGTCACTCAAGACATAATATCTATAGTTAGTGGAAAAGGAACACATGAGAACAGACATATTTCCAAAATATAAGATTCTGTGTTCTGCACTTTGTACTTCAGGCCAATGGATCGGCAATATCAGAATTAACAAATGGGGAATAGAGCTTTTGTGATATTTACTAGTCAATAGAGATCTACCATCTGATTCAGATTTCTTTTAATATATTTTTTGTTCATAAATATTTTTCCAGGAATATTCATGAAAAAGTTTCAGCTTTTGGGATATTTGTGAACTGTTCACTTTGCCTATTTGTTGTGTGATTGGCTAATTTGCCTGTCTAGCTGTATGAAACATTTTAAACAGATGAGTTGAAGAACAAACAGCAAACACTGCACTTTCCAATGTCAATATACAGATAAAACAATAACTAATTTAAAATACACTAAATGTTTTGAAAATTGTGACATTTCTGTTAGTATTTGGTACCCCAACTTCATCCTTTCATGTTTTGAACAGTGTGACACAGTAATATGGAGCCCAATTTGTTTATTTTATTTGATAGAGTATGAAAATGCAAGCAATGGCACCCTGAAAATCTGTATGAAAAGCAATGGGAAACATCCACTCACTGTAATGGGAAGTAGGGTTTTATTTTGTGACATACTTAGCTGTAATAGGCAGAATGTGGCAAAACCTGTTGGACTGTGCTTATATTCAGGGCTGCTTTCAGATGGTATAAAGCAAAACAACATCACCAATGTTCTTTGATTTTTAATATATTACATCTAGTATGATGAAGTTTACACTGATGGTATTTTCTCATAAGAGGATTTCAGAAGGAAAAAAATACAATATTATTTGGAACATAAAAATAACACCAGGTTTTCCCATGAAAATATTATAATATCTGTTTTACGCTGTATATTACATGTGCCTATGTCTCAAAGGTAACAGAAGTAATCCAAGCTTAAATTCCTTGAAATGTATAATAGCTTCCCCCTCTGCGGATTTCCATATGTACTGAAAGTAACTTATACTTCACTGTTACAGATTCTAATTGGTCTAACTAATACAGATGTATTATTTTTTAACTGAAAAAAAAAAAAAGAAACAAAACAAGTTTGGCAACATTTGACAATTTTTATTACTAAAGCAGACCCTGAATTTCAGCTGAATTACTGTCATGTTGTCACACTGTAGTTGTTGTGATGTAGCCAAGCTAGTCATCTGGTATATACTGGCATGAATCGCTAGCAAAAGCAAGGGTTTAGATCCTAAAACTTGTTTTGTTTCAAAGATGTCTACAGGCTGTCAGGAATCTCCAAAAAATATAGACCTTTAAACATTATATCAACCTGAATCTGATATCAGCCCACAGATAATTTTCTGTTTGTCATAAATGGGCATACTGACCAGGTTATGGACTCTATACTTTTTTCTATTTGAATGGCTTGAATTAACACCAGTATATTTTCTTTAAGACACATGAAAAGTAAGAGGACATTTTTTAGATTTATTTAAAAGCAACACAGCTTTTATAGACCACCTGACATAGTATTCCTTCTACAAACCTTAGAACTTCATGGATATAGCATTGCAGCTGTTAAAACAAGAGATTCAGTGAAACAGCACACAACTGTAGGGCAACCATACGTCTCAGAATCCTGGACTGTGTTCTAGATGTGAAAGTGTTGACAGTGATAGTTTGCATCTCTCCATGTGTACGGATTTGTAAAATGCTTAATGTGTTCCAATAGTGTTCCAATAGTTAATTTAGTTTAAAAAAAGTCTTTCAAAGAATGGGCAGGTGCTATTAACTTCATGCTGTAAATATGAAATTTGAAGTGACTAAAATTATAACTCTACAAAGCCAGCAACAGCAGAGATTCTCTAATGTTGTCTGTACTGGAATTTGAGAGGTATATAAAGCTGCTTTAACATTTTATTTTTGAAGTAAATACACAGAATCATGTATCTACCCTTCCAGTTACCACAGCACAGACCCTTTGGGGCAGTTATTAAAGGAGCAAATTTCCCAAATGAGAAGAAAGACAAAATGTAGCTGTTTTAAATCTGCCTCCCATGAGGAAATGCGAATTGATTTCTTGGCTCAGCCTAGCTCAGAGGATTACTGCATTTGTTCAAGATCAAGACAGTCTATGTCAGAAACAAAAGTTCTCTCCTACATTTTATTTAGGATGCCCTACTACACTGCTTACAGTGCTGAGTAATTTGACACCTAAACTCATAAAATCACAAGATGATTCTTCCTAATCAATTTGCTGCCAGTGTGGATGCTTCAATCTTCTCATTTTTCAGGTAGACAATAGCACTCTTTCCCAGGCAAGCAATCATGGAACCAGTAAAAAACCTTCACTGTGCTGCAGTGTGGTAGTTTATGCTTTTATTTGTTTTGCTAGTATAAAAAACTGAGCAAATTATTATTGCTAAGAACAGAACAGTTTCTTGTGTTACATACATCTAGGAGAAATCCACACTTAATCTAAATTCATTGTCATGTATAACAACCGAAGGTTGTTATAGGTATATCTGTATGGATAAAATATGATATTTTTAGTCCCATCACCTGTCAAAAGCTAGAACACCCTCCAAAAAAGCTACAAGAAACTTGTCAGTAGAAGGCATTGATCACAGGAAACAATAATTAACGAGCATGTTCAGTTTTGCCTTTTGGCACCTTGTATCTTCCTATCATTTCTCAACAAATAGAGCATGACTTCCTTCCATTTAGTATTTGTTGAAAAAATAACTTATATACATAATTCTTGTGCTGTAGTACATTTGTAGGGAGATAATTCAAACATTTGGGCATTTGAATTTGAAGCACTGTTCATTAGACCTATACCAGAAGGTAACAGCATGTGTTTCTATTTGCAGTTTGAATGTGTATAATTACAGTAACCAAGTTTGTGAAGCAAATTCTCCTAAATGTACACACTGAATTTCCCTTAAAGCTTATAAATACTTAACAGTGTTTGCATAAATTGTTTCAATATTCGTAGCAATAAGGTACATATTCCTTAGTGTATTCACAGATAAAGGATAAAACAGTTGGAGACACAGTACACTCATTACAATTTATAAATAGTCATGTCAACTAAGTTATTAAACAGTATTCAGTCAGTTCTGATAAGTGTGGGTTACACCTGAATATTAGTTGAATTAGCTGAACACAAATAGTTCAGTTATACTGAACTGTTCAGCTATTTCTGCTTTGACCAAAAATCCTCCTGATTTCCTTTATATTGTTTTGTTGATTTTAAAATATCAAGCAAACATCAACAGTCCGCTCCTGGAGGTGTCTCCTTATGTTCTCCATGTTGTTTGGAGCACCAAGGGACTACTTTGACCCCTCCACAGCTATGATTAGTGCCCACTTTCTTTCAATAAATGAGACCTGTCTTCCAAAGTGAACACTGGTATTGATATTTGTTCATGGCTCATTTGATGGTATGTAAAGATGAGCTGTATCATCAGGGGAAAGAAAAATTGAAACTTCTTTCTGAGAGTATTTATCTGACATGTGGCATGAAAGAAGTGTAGGGAAAAAAAAAGGGAACAGAATGAAATGAACATACTTCAACTGATTATTAACGCAATAATAAGAATCCCAACTGCCTCAGATTACAATGCAAATCCTTTTCTTTTTCTTTTATTTTTTTTAATCACTCAAGGTGCATTGCACAAAAATGAAAAAAAATAAAGTATATTGGCAGCTGGTACTTCAAGTGATGACTTTTGAAACAATAGGCATCAATCAAAGTTTTGCTATTTAATTGGAAAGAGACTGAGAATGAGGAAATTTGGAGCAGTTCTGATAATCAGCCATGCTCAGGGGTAGTATTACATGAAAGTTAATAAATGTTGGTGAGGTACCATTACTGCTGTTGTCCATGCTTCCTACATCAATTTTGAGAACTATATATTTGCAAATATTTTATTATTGCAACTTATACCTGAGTAATAAATCTAATGATGGCAAGTTATTTATCATAAACCACAACTCAGCAGTGTAGCACTTGTGGTTCTCAAGAATATAATCCACTTAACCCAAAACTTTTGAATTTCATTGTACTGATGATTTCAAGGCTGTCCAAAACTTTACAGTGGTGAATCATTACTTGTAGTGTGTAACTCATAGCTCATGTTTTCTTGCTTTGGACTTGGTGATCTGTTAATTTTGTTACTTTGCTTTTTGGATAAGACTACGATAACAGACTATTGATTGTATTACATGTACAGCACTTGAAATGGCTTATTACCCAGGATTTTCCTCCTATATTTTACTGCATCTCTGGGACTTTTTTATGATGGATAATTTCCATGAAGATGGTGCTCATCCTAAATCTTCGTAGGTTTGCTTTTCCCTGCTTAAAAACATTAGAATGAAATCATGAGTGGAGATGCAGCATTTTTTTCCCTGTCATTTGACTTTTCAGATTTTAGTTTGTCTACTGATGGTGTAGCCATTTGTAATGACATACACAATGCTCTCATGCTTCAAATTAGTGCTGTCCAGAGATGCTGAGCCAAATACTGCTTCCAGTAATAGCAATATAAATCAAGCTACTTCTTCTGCAACTATCCTGTCCAAAATATACCACAGATTTCAGTGTCTTTAATCTAAATATGCTTCAATATAGTTTTGAATAGAATTTGTATTTTTTATCTTAAATATTGTAGTGGTACAAAAAGTAGAACAGCTTATGTATTACATGTGATTAAGTCATAAAACTGGATTATAAAATATTTGCCCTGTCTAAAAATCACACAATAGCATACTTATATGCTCAGTTTTTGTGAGGAGGGCATAAATGGATGTGGTAGGATATTCAGTCAAAAAGAGATCAGGTCAGTGGTTCATCAGTGGAATCCTGCAGCACTACAAACTGAAAAAGTGCCTGATGAACAGCACCAGTAAAATTCTGCCTTGCAGTGCATAAGTATAATTCATGTTCATTCTTATTAACTGTGTTTCATGTGGCTGTTACTTTACAGCTTCTTTGGAAAAACACGAATATGTTAGTACAGTAACGGTTTCTATCACCTAACAGAGGAAACTGGATCCCTGTAATTTATCTGAGTCACTACACTGTGCCAGCACTTCAACCATGTACCTGGAGTATTCTGTGGGACTCTGCCAACTGGCAGTGACCAGCTTTTTTTTTCCATGCAAATGGAAGTTTGGACCTGACTTTAGAATGCTGCTTTTAAAGTGTTAGTTTCCCTCTTCATTACTCAGCATTCAAATCTTCTGCCACCAATACTGTATTCTGTGAGCAATTTCCCCCCATTTAGATCATATTTTAACTATCTTATTACCAGAAGTCCAATATTTACCTTGTCTCTGTAATTTTTCATGGAATTCCAATCATTAAACCTGAAAAGCAACAACACCTGCAGGGTGAGCATATGCCCTTCAGAATATATTCAGTTCCTTGGAATGTAAGTGATTATCTTGGCTTTTTGACTTCAGTTTTACTGCCGTTTAAGCACTAAGATTGTTTTTCATTAGAATTAACTTTAAAAATGAAAGAATGGGGAACACTGTGCAGGAACTATTAGACGACATGTGAGTGAGCCAAATAGAGCAAGCGAAACCAGTTTGTATTTATAGGATTCACTTCAGTAGGAAGGAAGCTGACTATTCTGTAATAAAAAAGATTGAAGTGATTGTGCTTTGGGGCCTGTTTGCAGTAAAGTTTATAATGTTCATGATTGAGAATGAAAATAACAGAACAGTCTTTCCCTGCACTCAATTTTTAACCTCTGTCATATTATGCATCTCTGGATCGTGATTTGGATTCACAATTTGGGGAAAATTTGATAAATCCTAGATGTTACCAAAGTAAAATAAATCACTCGTCTCTCCTCAAATGGTGGATCCCTTGCCAAATGCCTCTGTACTTGCAATGTCAAGTAGCCACCATGACTGATCCACTTTCCCATCCTTCATTCTTCCTTTGCTGTGTGTCCTAAACTTCACTCATAATAAGTTCGTATAAGTACACTTCTGTTATCCATCCTGTTCTTAATTGTGTCGAGTGTTCTTTCAAAACAGAAAAATTCATCTTAAATAACTGGTTTAAAATATGTACCATGAGTTTGAGAAAGTTAAAGGCTTATTCAATTCGTCCTACGTCTTTTAATCTAGGAGGTAATTTGTAGTATTCAGTCATAGAAAATTTTTATATTCTTCTACCTTGAGCTAGACCAGCCCTTCTGTGCAGTAGGCTGGATGAATGGTCTAAAATAAAAAAACTATATATATTGAGTGCTCTTCAATCTTCTGTTTGAGTGGAGGTATGGGTAAGCACATAAAACATGTTTGCTCCTTGAAAATTATAATCTCTGCAGGGCATGCAAAGTTTTACAAGAAATAAAGGCAAGCAGAATCATTGAAACATATCTCAACATTATTGTGAGATACCAATGATAACATTAATTCGCTGAGTTTTCTATTTCACTAAGTATGAGGAGTCATCTTTTCATGATGTCGTATTAAATTTCATTAGAATAATAAACAGGAGGAGGTTGTTGCAAAATTTTCCTTGGAGTGTTGGAATCATGAAGGCAACTTTGTGTTTGACAAGAGCATTGAAAATTTATATGTGAAAATTACAGTGATAAAGCAATTGAAGTATTTAATGTTTAAGCTGAACAAGTGAAGCTAACTATTGCTCTTCAATGTTTTTTTCACCTGCTGGAATTTACTTTTTACCTGCTGGAAGTACATCAGTCTACTGATATAGAAGTAGAGTTTGATCAAGCAAAGTATGTCTATGCTTCTCAAAACTGAAGAAAATTAATACCACCGGTATTGGTCATGCATTGCATGCTAACAAGAAAATAATTGCTCTTAAATTGTATGTTACAGTTATTAGTTACCTCCGATTGTTTGAAAGAAGTATATGGCATAAATAGCTTAATTCTTCGGTCTAGAGGAAATCCAAAATCTAGTTTGGGAGATGAATTTTACTAATTTCAGCTGGGTTTAAAGTCAGTTATTAATATACATTGCATTCCCAAATGAGCTGAGATGAAAATTAGGCTATTTTCTGATGGGGATGAATCATACATCAATATCCTCTGAATTAACTTTTCTATTATATTTGGATATTCCTTCCCCTTCATAAGAATAAAGAGTAGAGTCTAGAATACTGAAGAGAAAGACAGCATTTTCAACAGCAGACATCAACGTTCATATTAGCTGTTGAATCTCTCAAAGACCTGATTTTCAGGCTGTGCTTAGGAACAGTATTGGGAGAAATGTAAGTTAACACGAAATATGGGGCATGCTTACAACCATACTTATCTTTTTTTGAAAGTGTCAGTCATGATCTATGCATCTGCAGGAAAACAGCTGAAAGTGTGGTGTTACGAGTCATATACAGAAAAAATAATGTGCAAGTACATGAGTGAGTGTAGTTGATATAGAATGGTTCTCCACTCCTAAGAGCCATCATCTGAAACTTTTAAAACTAGAGGGAGCACAGCACTAAAAACTTAATAGAAGAAGCAAGACTTTACTGGAAACAGAAATAAGTCATTAATACATTTTCCCTATCTCTTACTCCCATAACAGATACCACCAGTAGAGAAACAGAGACCTTACTATCTAGATTCATCACTGTGCATCCTGGTCGTCCCATCTGTCATGCTTGTAAATATTGCCATTATATTCCCATCTCCTAGAGCTGTTATGTGTCTCTGTGTTTTTCTATATTTGCAAGTACTCTTGCCAGAGCTTCTAGCTGCAAAGAAAAACTTGGAAACACACTTTAAATGGAACTGAAGTCTCAAAAGGCCTATAAGACAGGATTATAACAAAGCAAGCCATGACTTTAAATTAATCTAGTGGTTGTGGGGCTGTCTTTTGATCTTTGAATGCTTGGGTTTAGCAAGACTGAAGTGTCTTTTTACTTGCTGCTAGTCACTTCAAAATACAAATTTGGAAGTGTATTTCTTATGAGAAATGCTCTGCCAGTTCTTTGTATAATGCTGCACTTAAATCCTGATCTTATGTTCTTCCTCTCACTCTGATGGAATCAACGTGGACTTTTGCAGTCAATGTGAATGTCATCTCCAAAACCTGCTTTTTTATGCCTTATCAGGAAAAAGTTGGACTAAGGGAAGCACAGTGCAAAAGTACTGAACTTCCAGAATTATTTCTTCCAGAAATATATATACATTTCATGCAGGCAGCAGAAAGCAATCATAGAATTTCTTTGAATGACAGCTACCTTCTAATCATGAAACCTTCAATAAAATCAGGTCATGAAAGCATACTGTAGACCTCTGCTAGAGGTGAGAATATCTTTTCCATTAGGCAGCATTTTCATGTGCCAGAGGAGAGTGTGAAAGGTGCCAATCACATAGAAGTAAAGGACATTTATAAAATGTAAATATTAATCACTAATAATGATGAAAAGACAGCTTAAAAGATTTGTAATCAAGAACATGATGAGAAATGGGAGTGCAGGGAGGAAGTAAAAAAAACTCCATATCCATTTAAGTTTGGGGAGTTTTAGTGTACTCAGTTACAGAATAAATGTGCAGCATTTGGTTAATAATGGATGCCAATTTTTTTATACTAGGAAATAGTATTACACCATATGTCAGTTCTATTTATTTGCTTATCCATATGAGAAATTCCTTTTTACATCCTCATTAGCTTGTCATCACACTGTTTATGCTAAACATGCCTGTGTGCTTTTTTTCCTACCTTCTGTAACAAGAAGTAACTCTATTTAGTAGATCAATTCCCATCAGTTAAACATCATGGGTTTCCCAGAGTTTACTGTAGCAACTGTACCCTATGCAAGGACTTGTGGGAGAAACCTGTTTCTTCAGAGGATTCAGACATTCCTCTTCTTTAACTTGCATCCAGAGAGACAACACAGAGGTCAAGAAAGTCCTGCTGACAAAGAGCCAGTGTCAAGGCAAAATTGGGCTCTGCATGGCTGACTGCAGTCCAGGCTGCCAGATTAGCCCCCAAGCTGTCACTGGACTTAGAGAAACCTTTGAGGGGAGAGACAAGAACTGCCTTTATCCTATCAAAGCCATACTAAGATTCGTTCTGCTTTCCCTTCTGAAAATCTTTAAAAAGTAATTTTTCTATTCATGTAGAAAAGCTATCCCCATGCCCACTACACATCTGTACACCATCAGTGCCAGAGACCTGCTTACTGTCCCATTTTCAGGGGGTCACAGAACTAGTTTGAATTTCCACAATGTCTTCAGTTTCCCACTGTAACCTTGTCATAAAGCCTTCTCAGAACTTGTGACTTGAAGACAAAAAATAACTGTAAGGATTTAGTACCGTGCAGCTGTGCATTTTGTACAACTCTCCCGTCTTTACTAATTTCTTATAAACGCAAGATTAAATCAGTTTCAGAGAGGTAACTGGAATTATCTACCTACTGCTCTGGTGACAAACACTATGCAAATAAAGACCTCCTTTCTTGAACTGTTGGTAATCTTTACTTTCTACTAGGCTGATACTAAATCATGACAACAGTTAGTAAATATAACCTGGCCTTACAAGGAATTGCAAGTGTTAAAGAACTCAGTAACTATGGACAAAGGAGAGAAAATCCAAATTATAGGTTGTTGCAGTTCTGTTCTGAAAAAACATTATTTGACTCTAAAGACTCCCAGTTATATATTCATTGGCACCACCAAGTTTGTAAATCTCTGTGCAAGAATTTCACTGGACTACATGATGACATGCAGTAAATGGCAAGAATCATGATATGGTCATTTTTCCACTAAATCTTCTAACAAACTTCATTGTTTACTTATTAAATTTTTCAGAATTTGAACAGAGGTAAACATAGCAAGAAAATAAAAAACATTAATAATAAAAACTGTGAATATTTTAAATTAATAAAAAATTGCTAAAGCTTATGTATCTCATTGCATTCAGTACAAAAAAAAAATCTAGAGGCTACCTTCACATATTTTCAGTCAGGATTTTCCACAGAATCTCCTTCAGCAAGGCAGACACTGTGTATTGGTCCTAAATCAAATTCATCACCGCTACTATCTTCCTTCATGTACGAGAATTCATCCTTCTCGTGACAGTAGCAATTTCACAGATAAACAGGTCATCTGGGCCTTTATTAAGGTCTGCAAAATGTAATGGCAATCTTCGCACTGATTTCAAGGATCAACTTCTTTGTCACTAACCTCCTGTTTCTAGTGCTGGAAATAAGCACAGGAGGCAGTGTATTTAAATCACTCTTAAGTTTCTCATACTGCTAACGAAAATGGTACCATGGAAAATTCCTGTTGCTGAAGCCAAATGAATTAAACTACTTCACAGTCACAGTGCATCAAGGTGGTCCTCTCAAGAAGACTTCAATATCCTTATGTACATAACACTTAGTGGTCTATATATATGTAACATAAGTGCTCTGCTGATCCTAAGATAATATTTCCTGGACTTTCTCAAAATTAAGATATATTAAATAAAGTGGATGCTTTGTGCACATCATCAGAGTGGTATTTTTATAACATGAAAACTGAGAACGGATATAAGTGCAGCTGAACATTTTACGAACTGGTCATGTAGATCCATCTGGATTGGCATGGGAACCCTGACTTTTCTATATCATCCCCAAGTATCTAAATGACTTGGAAAAAACACACTGAATCATATATCTTTTGGGAATAGGCCTTACACAGAATTTTCCTGATACAAGAATCTACACTTTGACTAGAACAGAAAGCTTGCCCATTATCTTAAGCAAAATTGGTCCAGTCCTATAACTCTGAATTAGATCAGTAGTGCATGGATTCAGGGTCAAAGTGGTGGCTGACTACGCTTTAATGCTAGCAAATACAAAAAAAGTTCTAAAATCTCTAAGATGAGTAGGTTACTCAAGCAGATGGTGTTCATCATTGCTATTTCTGTCTTCTAAAATTAAATTTATAAAAAGCTGGTAATGGATAAACCAAAAATATGCATACAGAAGACTAAAATCAGCTTACATTGACATGGACAGACTGTAAAGAGAATAAGCTGAAAACCAGCATTAGAGGAATTATTTCTGAGAGTCTCTTACTTTGTTATTTAGCCAACATATTTCTTTCAGTGGTGGTGGTGTGAAATCGGTCAAAGAAAGAGGTATCAACTTTTTTTTTCAGTATTTGTATCTGTTTTCTTGCTGGAATTAACCTTGTATGGTAAGGGCTGTATAAAGCAGCAACAAAATATTACCACATACAAGTTTTTTCTATTAATATAACATTTTCTCTCTTTAAGTAGAAGGAAGCAGTTAATCAAAGAGAATGTGTTTTGTACATGGGAATTACAGCTGCACTGCCACTGTGAAATGGAACAACATTAGTCCATTCCTTGTCAAGAATCACAGTGAGAAAGAGAAAGGATGTAGTAAATATGTGTAACCTATTCCTCTTACAAACCAAATAATGTCTCCTTAGAGTCCTCCTCAGATGCTACAATACAGAGACATTTCAGTAATCCTGTCCTTTACAAAATATTGCAGGAGAAGGAAGCTAAATCAAAGGACTTCCATATTTAACTTTCAAATACATTGGTTATTCTAACATTGAGCTCACTCCAAATTATTTGAGTAGTCTGACAACAACTAAGCATTGTTTGGATATATATGTCTTTGAAATATCTCTCATTACATACACTGTAGCTCATCAAAAATGAAAAATATGGTCATTGTCAGACCTAGCCATGATTGCTTTTTGCTTTCAATCTGGACATAAAATGCTAGGGCAGAGAAATGGAAGAGGGTGAAATAGGGATTCCATTCCAAGCTCTGCTCTGTCCCCCTGGGTTGTCCAATTTGGTCCAAGCACAACAGTCAATGGTGGGTAAGTCAGACAAGTCCCTCCTGCAGAAGCAGCCCTTAAGCTGCCCTCAAAATCAAATTTACTGCCCTTACCATCAATGAACATGGATGTAGAGGCCAAGGCATGTTTATCCCTTGTAGATAACAGCATCCATGTAAATAGACTCGGGTATTGTTACGCCATGCCCGGGTTAAGCAAAGCATCAAAGGCAGGCAAAGAGCAGCTGAGGAGGTGAGGAGGCCAGAAAGTACCTGTTCTCTGCTGTCTCAGGTACAGATTTTGAATACAAATACAGCTCATGAGCAAAAAAAAGAGGCAAATAAAAAGAAAAAAAATCCATTTATTTTAATGAAGACAGGATTCTGTCTTCAATATTGATTTGAAAAAATTATAAATGTAAACAGACCTACCACTCTTCAGCTGTAATTGAACTAATATGCAAACATTATGTGTTGTGAATAACTCAAGGTAATAAGAAAGTCCAGGACAATTTAAATTAATCAGTTTGTAAACTCTTATGTTTCACAAAACGAAATCAGCTAAAATTAAAGATCATTTCTAGAATGATTTACTAACACACCTAATAGCTTTTCTGTCCATGTGGACATCCTGTGGTTTCACTGCATCATTCTGGTATGTGTAGTTAAACACATATTTAAGCTTGATCAGGAGCAAAATATCTAGAAGCCTTTAATATAGTTTATGTTTAAAACCAAAATTATAGAATTTATTTATTATTCCTAAATTCAAGAAGTACACTGAACAAAGTTCCTTGCAGTAAAATAAATTGATTATATAACCATATCATAATAACTTCATTTTTCAAGTTAATGCAAGTAAGTGTTTTGGAAAAATTATAATAGCTATAACTCATTTTCAGACTGACATTGAGAATAACAAATTCTGTCCCAAATAAAATGATAAAAAAATTAACTATGTTAACTTTAATTTTTTTCCTCAGTTTAAGGCAGATTAAAGCATTACAGAGAGTAAAATAAAATTCATGTTTGACAGAATCCAGAATTAAACTCAGACAAAAATGAAGATATCTGTCTTAATTAACAGATATCCAATTAAACCATCCAGTTCCTTAGGATCCTGAGTGTTGGTAGCATGTTACAGCATAAATTACACACTGTAAGGGATTCTGACTATATACCATCCTTGGGAAAATACCTCTCCACCACCTCTCTGTGTGAGCAACATCTGTTGTTGCTCAGTGGTTTTGTCATCCTTCCAAGCTCCCACCTTATCTTTGGAAGCACATCATGACAGCTGCACAGGTTTTGTTTCTTGGACATGTCCTTACCTTCCCTGGTGCAGCCTGGCAATTCTTCTTATTGAAGAGAATTAAATATAGACTTCTGATCACACTGACTGAGAACATAAGGTGAACATACAGCTCAGAAGACTCCAGATATTTACGTACTATATGTATCATGGAAACACTTGAGGTCAGTTGCTGAGGCTTGAGTTAAACGGCTTTTTCTGGAAGCAACTGTAAAAATAAAATGAGGCAAAAAATTAATGCTGCAAACTCACAGGAACCTTAGGGAAATAGGAAGAGGGTAAGAGACTGTTTTACCCAGAAATAAGATAGCATAGCATTCAGGTGGGAGAGGGGGTAGGCAGCAAAAGAAATGGGGCACCTTGCCTAACACTTCAGCCCCATTGGAGCAAAACTAATGCTTGCCTGTAATAAGCAGATAACAAATTCCTTAAATTCCAATTTAAGTATATTGCTGGTGTGATCCTTCCAAAAGAAGTAAAGTGCTTTAGGTGCACAAGCTTCATTGCATACCACACCTGAGACTGGTCATGCTCTTGCAAATCAAAAGCCCTTTTATTCCAACCAAATATATATTTAGAGTACTGTAAAAATTGTAAGAGATAAGAATCAGCTTGTGACATATTACCATGAATGCAGACATGGTTCCTTGAATATGCAGCTAAGTACCTGTTAATTGTCTTCATTCTCTTTTCATTAGATATATCCATCCATGTTCCAATCACGGTCTTTTCACCTCAAATTTTGCTTCAGAAGCATTAATGTAGGAAAAAATGGTCAGGTTTAAAAGAAGGGTTTGTATTCATACAAGGACCATTGCAGGAAATCCTGTGGTTGAAGCTGAATAAGTGACCAAATTAAATTATTGCAATGGTCACCTCCAAAGCAGTCACTCAGCAGAACCCTCAGTGCAGGCATGATGTTAACTCCAGTGTTGCATAGGATGATGTCCATATATGAGACAAGAACAGAAATCTAATGCTTAGTGATCAGCAGGATCTTTTACCCTCATGACTTTTCTTCAGAGTTTTTGAAAGTAGCATCTCTGTAAACTGGTGTATTAAGAGCTATGACTCATGTTAGAGAAGCTTTTCAAGTTGTTTCAGGGTAAGATACAGAAGAAAAGCCACCTTCTGTTTCTTGAGGTCATTGTGGATTTTGTCTTCAAGGCCAAAGGAAGCTGCTGACAGGAGCTGGTATATAGCATCTTTTTATTTCTCTGAGACTGCTAGGAAAACATAAGGGAGTTCTTATGGTAGGGAAATTGTTCACAGAGCAATGTAGTGGGAGATCATCAGCACATCCCAGCACACACAAAGAAAGTTGAGTTAGCATCTGTTCTGGAGCTTCAGAGTGTGCCAGCCAAGAGCTCTGGGTACTGGCAATCATGCATGGAGGTGAATTACAGCATGCCTGCCAAGAGTTTTGCATACCAGTGATCAAGCATAGAAATTGATATTTTGATTGGAGGGCACATATAAATAGCAGTAAAATTAAATTTGATTCTTTCCAGTGCTTTAAATGTGAACATTCTCATTAGCTTGAATATTTCATGCAGTAGCAATGAGGCACAAATAGAGTAGAAATTTTAAATAAGAGGAATTAATTTTTTTAAATAATACTCCACTCAACTCCTTTAATCTATCTGTGCCTTGACCCTTCATAAGTACACTAAAATCAAAAATATATGATAGTGATTAGAATCTTATATATTCAGATAGAAATATATGCTCACATAAGCAACCACAAAGCCTACACTCAAAATTATGTAAAAAAGTAATCACGTGATTTTGAATGCAAAGGTATTTTAGACTACACAACAAGACTTTCCTACAGGACATGCATTTCTTCTCTAATTGTGAGAATAGAAATGTGTTTTCTAAGTAGAAGCAGGTGTGAGTGTTAGGGACACTTCTTCAACGACTGTGTTACCTATACACTTCAGCTATACTGAAGTGTTTGTGTTGGACTCCACACAGAGGCACCAGTGCATGCTAAATTTCCAAGAAGGAATTTTTAACCTGCCATACTTACATGGCAGACTCCTGTAGCGGAAAGAGTGGATGCCATCAATTCCTGAATATGTGGGGTTTTGGCCATTAAGTGCCCTTAGCAGTTTGAAGTTCACAGCACTGTTGACGTACACAACAATGATTCAGCCATATTTGTTATAAGGGCAGCTTCCATGGATTTTGAAAATTGATCCAGGAACTGTCCATTTTCTTTGATTAATAGGTATTAAAAGGTAATTGCACTTAAATAATTCAAGAATATATTTTCAGTGAGTCAAATACTGGAGTAAAAGGGACAAGGTAGAGACCAAGCAAAGATATCATCTCATACTCTCTGGGCTGTGAATATTTCTAACAACATATACTATATGTTCAAACATTTTTAAAATAAGGATAATCCACCCTACTGCTGGAATGATGCAGACATATTGAGATGATCAATGTACACCAAGACCTGAGTCTTGGCAGGAGTGATCTACTGTCAGGAGACACTTGCATATTTCGCCTTGCAACTGCAGAAATCCACAGCACACAATTTTTATTATTATGCAGCTGATTAATTGTTTCTATAATTATGTTACCACCTGAATCCTGCTGCTGTATAAAGTGCCAGCCTTGTGCAACTGAAGTGTATTGGTGCCGACTAATAGATGTCCGGGTTAAAAAAGTCGTTTTACAGCAAATAAAATGTACCTGCTTATGGTTGCATACCCAACACTCTTGGTAAGTGAAAGAGTGATGGCAACTTTTCCTGTGTCACTCTTGGGTATGTTGGTGCTCAATGGAAACCACTATCTCCTGCCAGGAGTCTTTGAGGAGCCAGAGAATACCGACATCCCTGTATCAGCTTTTAGATAACAGACAGATATAGAAACGAGTTGGCAGTGCAAGCAAATAAAGCAAATGGAAGAGAGGAAGGGATTGGCACAGTACCTAAAGATCAAGGAGTTTCCAAACGGGATTGGAGATGTTATCTAATTATATTTTGTGAGAAAATCATCAGACAATTTAGCAAATTATGAAAGTAATCCTGTTTCTTCAATGCATGAGATAGGAAATTTCAAACAAAAAAACCACATCCTTTCAAAAATCTCAAACCAAATAAGTTTCAGCATTTAGTGATGATGATAAGAAATTTCTTTTGTCATTCATAGTGGTTCAATGCATTCAGAATGATAGACTTCAGTAGATACCTGTGGTTCTTCTTGTGCATTAATTTACCATCGCCTGCCATACCTCTTTTGTTCTGAGCTTCCTCACAGTCTCTGTACAGCCTTGTGCTTCACCTTTTAAATACAGCAGGAGCTAGGATTTTAAATTGCACATTTAACTCTGCTATTGAATTGCCCAATTGATCCAATTATTCATTCTCTCACTCCTTCAGTTGTCTTAGCTACAAAATTCATATAATACTATTTTCTAAAGTGCTTTGATGTTTTTACATGAAAAGCAGCTAAGTGCAAAATACCACTGCAGAATGCCATAAATGCAACTAGGATTCATAAATAAGCACCAGACAAAAAGCAAACAATGATCATGCCAGAGTTAAAAAATATACCTGAGATATCAGAACATTTCTGAAATTGTTAGTGTATTTAAATTAGGGCTTCACTTATTTGTGACTTCAGTAGTACCATTCTCCAGCAGTATCCTTGTTTTCATGCTTAATCTGATATTTTAAAAGGTCAGAGCAAATAAACAAAAAGCCATGCCAAGATCTTGAAGGGAGAGGAAAACACATTTTCTACCTATAAGGTCCTGAGTAGTCCAATGACAGAGACAGAAAAGAAAAGAAAGCCCATTTCAAGACAGTGAAATCTGTCGCTGTCCTGGAAGAATGCTGAAGGTTTTCCAGCCTCAAAGGCACAGTAACTCTCATGTTTGACAAAGACTACCATGATTCAAAATAGTTTGGTCACAACAACAGTGGAGCACTGAAATATTCAGAGAAAACACAGCTATCCTAAACTCCTTACAAGCCACAGACAATAGCAAGTGCTATAAGTAAACAAGGCAGAATAATCAGACAGAAGGAAATTTCCACTGCTTTGATGTTCTTCAGACACAGCAACAGCTTTTCAGCTGTGGACAAGTACTCCAGTCATATGTCTTTTTGAGCCTCAGAGCCATTGTGAGCTGAGCCTTCAAAACAGTGAGAAGTTTCTTTCACAAATTACCTCCCTGAAACTATGGAGCAATTCATAATTAGTGGCTCTCATCAGAAAGCTCTTAAAAATGGAGAGATGTGCCACAATGGAAATTATTACAATTCAGAGATTAACTGGAAGAACGGGAAAATTGTAAAGAATTCTTGACTGCTCTTCCTAGTTTACATTTTGCATAACCCATTATTTCAAAATTTCTTTCAATTAGTGAAGTATTGTTTCAGGATGTCTTACTTGTTTAGTAGGACACTGGAATCACTTTCCTTACATGGAGCTGTATTTGACATACTTCTATGCCTTTTGCTGAATTTCTTCCAGTTTTTAATGTGAAAAATATTAAAAGGCAATATGGTAGAGGTCAAATTAATGAGCATAAAAAATATTTCATTGCCAAAACATAAGTTTGAAACAAAATATCAATTTTCATTGCCAAAACATAAGTTTGAAACAAAATATCAAAAAAAAAACCAACAAAAACGTGAATATGTCACCCTGACTGTGCAGCCTCTTCTCCATGTTCTAGTTCAGTCCCCTCTAATTATGCCTTTATCTTGCATCAGACAGTATCTATTATGATGCTAGGTCATAAGACAGGATGGTGGCTTTTGTTTTCATGATTCTAAAGATCTTGAATGTCCTGAATTTAGAAATAAGTATTTTTCTCCTTTCTTACTAGAAATATCAGAATTTCTTGCTAATTTTGCTATAGATCACAAACAGAAGTGCTAATAAATTAAATATATTATGCTTTTGATTACAGGAATTTACCTTTGTCTGTGCAATGCAAAGTGTTTACTTTCACAGTGCACCATTTATGACTGTATTACCTCCATGAAAGAATGAGTAATTTATTAGAGTGAATTTTGGTTATTCTTAGTATGGACTACTGGATGTCTATGTCCAGAAGAATACTGCCAAGTGATTTTTCTAATTTTCTCTCATGTTTTGTTTTTTTTTATGCAAGTAGAAAACACATACAAGGTTTATCCAAATGTAATGCCTTGCAAATTTAATATTCTTACCCATTTCAAAGAGCTATAATCTGACTTGCTTTTACTTATGTCCCAGCTCTTTCCCTCAAGCCCACGGAGATACTTGCCTCAAAATTTGTAGTGCTCCATATTCTATTCTGCTGTTCCTAATTAGGACTGATATTCAGAAATATTAGGCAACCAGACCTCTAATTTACTGTAGCAGGAGTGTCAGGAATTCAGTGTCATGTATCTCATGGCACACATCCAGTATTAAAGAATGAAAAGCAATGGATGTTGACAAAAATATGTATCTTAATTCCCTAGCAATGTGATTAATAGAGTACACTGTAGGTATTAGGCAGATAAAAAAAAGTTTCAAGTATTTTGTAGTATTAGTTGCATATTTTAAATTAACAATCATCAGTAGACAAGATACAACTGAATGTAGGACAAAATATCTCTGTTCTAGAATTAGAAAGTTAAAAATTGTGTAATGAGCATAGTTTTAAGGTGATAATTAAAAGTACTCTTCAGAAAGAAATATTTTATCCACCTTCACATAATAACCCTTGCCTATGTGTTATGAAAATCTTGAAGAAAAATCTTTGATATTTCATATTAATATTACTTACATGAATTTAAAACAAAAGTACCAGCCAATTACACATTTTTGTCCCTCAGCACACTTTGCATACAAATTGAAAATAACATCTTACTGCCTCATTTCTATTGAAATCAAAGCAAAAGAATGCATCCAGTCTAAATATTTGAATATACTAAGTTTATTTACAAGCATTAAACTGTTTGGTTTTCCAAACTCCAAAATTCCTTGTGTCAGAAACCCTAACTTTAAGTAATTTAAATAGGAATATCTGTCTACCTTTCTGCTAAGTAATGGTACAGAACTTACATTTTCTCTATGCTGAAAAAGAAAACCCTTCTAACTTCATTTATTTCTGATTATAATCTTACGTAGAAGGAAAGGACCTCTTTTAAATTTAATTAGAGATTTTTACCTGGTATAAATCAGATCAAGATACTGGGCACAACATTCAGCTGGCAGGTGTTATTCTAGCTACATCTGCTTGATGATCTGGCCAAGTTTGTATCTTGACTGCATTTTTTGTTCAATCAGCCATGATACTGTTGGCAAAAAGTATTCATGGCCAAACAGACATTTTTAATGCCATCCGTCAGTTAACATTATGCCAGCTAAAGAAAGCAAACAACAGGATATAATCTTCATTTTTCTTTTTTTTGTTAATTAACTTCAGAAAGTCAAATGGTAGAAAATGTTTTACCTTCATACTGGTTTGCTCCCAAAGTTCTTTTTTTTTCTGCTATAAATTAAACTGCAAAAGCAGGTGAGTTGTTAGTTTTCTGATACAAGAGCTGATTTCTGGGTTTGATTCTTCTTAGGTCTAATATTTCTAACTTTTTGCTTCCCTCAGAATTTAGATTAAAAATATCAAATAGAAACACATAATCTATATGTGTAATAAGATGCATCAGGACAGAAATCAACCTATAAATAATGGGGTTTAGAAAAAAGTAGTTCAAGTAGACCAGTTATTTGATAACTCTCTACTCTAAAACCTCTTTCTAGATAAAGACTATTAAAGTAAGATAGTTAATGAATTTGGGTGGGGAAATATCTTGTGTTCTTTCTTAAAGGAAAACCACAACACAGACTGTTCAATCAGCTGAGAGCATGTTTGTAAAGAAGGTGCGTAAAACAACAAAAATGCTCTTCTAAAACACTATGACTTCTCTTCTGAGCCGAAGCCTCATTGAAGAAAATGAAAGAACCTGTAGAGACAGTAATGCTTTGGGACCTTGGCCCTGTGTCTTAAAACTCTTCAGGGGACCTCCAAGAGCTGTTAGTTTAATTGTGGTGAGTTTGTGCCATTGTGCACAATAGCAGCCTTTCTTGTGCTCCCAAACTTGCTTTAAATTCCAAAAAGAGCAGAACTCCATTTCTGCTGAAACTGGACAAGGTCTACCACCTTTTTAGAGATACCGCTGGTTATATGAAAGAATTCTTTGAGCATAACATTGCTACCAGCCTGTACCTTGGCAGTCTCTCTGTTTCAGCATGATCTTTTGTCTTTTCTGTGTAGATTAATATACTATTAATACTCTAAGTATTTTTTTACCATTAGCTGTAATAATGAAATTACACTTAAAAATCATGAACCGTTGCCTGAGTACTGGGTGGTTAGGTTTATTTTTATATCCTAAGCAATAATAACATGTAAGGTGAGAGGCTGTTTCCTGTTTTTCCTGTGCTTTCTAATCTGTGTAAATATACAGGTTTTCTATCAATGTTTAAAACCAGATAGGTATTTGCAGAATACAGATTAAAATTAAGACTGCCCTAGTAGAAAAATGACAAGACTTTTATTAAAGCAGTATTTGTAGTATATGCTTCAGTTAATTACAAGTCATTCAAAAGACTGAAAATGCAGTAGTTATGAAACTCTTCTCAATCCCTTGGGACTATGCTGAACAATGCAGTGCTGACTCCCTTGCTAGATTACTGGAAGGAAAATATTAAATTCCAGCAAAGAAGCAATTACTAAATCCATGTTTATAATTAATTCACTACTGATTAGTTCTGACATGTGAGTGGTCGGACTGGGTCTAAAAAGGCAGCTAAAATAAGAGATGAAAAAATGTCTGTGGCTAGTGTAAAATGATATTTGATTCTGTTATGTGCAAAAACAATGCCATAAAATGAACGCTGATTTTTTTTTGAGATGGCAAGATTTGGAAGTTTGCCCTTCTCCCATCCTAAACATCTCACATTAATTTCAAAAATTTTATTATAGACACCATACTGTGTATCGGGTCCTAGCCCAGCAGAAATCATTACAGATCTGCTGAAAATTATTTTCTTCATATTATTGCAGCCATAGATATGATTTTTTGTTTATTAACCAATTCATTATAGGTAATCATTCAAAAATGTTCTGTTGTTCACCATTGTTTCTCAACAACACTACCAATTTAAAAATTTAAGTAATCCAGTTGTACAGCTTGTATTTTTAAGTGTCTGACAAAACATCTGTAAGTGCGAGAACTGGAGGATGGCAGATGTAAATGTTCTTCGCGTTAGCATAAATTACCTGGTGAATATCAACGAATGCATCTGCAGAAATAAGATTGCTGCAGAGATATTTTAAGTAGCTCACACTAATCAACTGAAATAAAATGTAAACAGGTCCTCTGTAAATCATATCACCTTGGTGGAAAATAAACTATGATTTCCAGTTTTTCATTTAGAGGAACTGAAAAGATACATTTAAATTTCTTTTAACACTGTCACTCTTCTTGCTACTTCTTCTGAAATCTTCCTTCTCATGAAAACTACTTCTTGGTCTTCACAAATAAACTGCCCCTGAGGCAGAGAAGAAGTATAAGCTTACGTGTGTGGATTTACATATTCTGTTTGCTTTCATCTGTCAGGTCCAAAGGCATTCGGTAGCCAGGTATGCTTGCTTTCTTTTTGATTGGCTCGTGTCTCAGCATAACCCCAGTTTGACTTTGGATCTGCGGTATTCAAAGCTAAAGAAATACTACAAAGAGAATTAGAAACAATATCACTGATTAAACTATTGATCAGCCACTCTGTTAAAACTAAGGTACTCCTCCATTTGGAATTAAGCTACTGAAAATGCATTGCAACAAGGTGAAAGGCGTGATCCAAACACAGAGAAGGTACAGAAATGTTGAGTTCAAAATGTGCAAGAAAGGAGAGAGAAACCTTGAGATCGCTTAGGAAAAACTGTGATAGTGAAAGGGGGAGATAGCACAAAAAGTCTGCAGCCCTGTTTCTAATGGTTGTTGTCTGTATCACCATGCCTGCCATCCTAACCTTGAGGAGAACTAAGAAATGGAACTCTATTTTTAAGACTTATCTAAGAGAGTAGCGACATCATTTTCATGCTAAAGAGAGTGCAACTTTTAGGTGGGGAAGATGCTAATAAGTTTGTGTTCTAGGAAAGGAAGAAAGGAGAATTGGAGGGGAAATTGCAGAAGGAGGTAAGGTTTTGCCAAAGAGACCAAAGAGAAGAAAAACTCAGACCATCAGCACTCTGAGAATTAATAGGGTAAGACTGTATTTGTCAGACAAAAGAACAAAGCAGTCATCAGAAAGTGAAGCATAGATAAAAGGGCAAGGCTGGACCTTTGAGCAGCTGTGGACAATGAACACACAGTTTTAGATAAAGATGTTTGCCGACTGCAAATGAGAAGGAATGAAGCCATAGCTGAGAGCTTTTTTACAACCTTCAGATGTTCAGTAAACAGCATGGATAGACTAAGGGAAGGTTTAGGAGCTGAATTGACAGAGGATACATAGCTTTTTCAAGTGCTTTCTCACATCAAATAACCATTTATTGATAAGCTCATGTCTTTGCACAGTGTAATAGCCTTGCCATTTCTAGAAGTCATGCTTTCTATCTGGACTATGAAGTGAGTTAATGTTAATTTAAAAAAAAAAAAAGTAGTAACTGAAATTTCTGTGTCTTCTCAGTATCTGCCTTTTAGACTCTAAGCCACTTAAATGAATATTTCTCTTATTTTGAACAATGTAAAGGACAAATGTATTCAAATATGCTGTCAATTAAATAATCAAGTTTAATAATCCATTCCTTCTTCCAGAAACACAAAAATATTTTGCTGTGAACATCTCACCTCTAACTATTCTTCTTGTAAATACTGCTTCTCCATAGCCAGGTCAAATAAAAGCACCTTTTCTTCCATCAGTGGTCAAACAAAATTATGAATGGGTAGGATAAGGAATTCATCAAGTAAAACTTAGCTATCTGTAAAAGGCAAGAGCAACAACATCTTACTACTCAGTCCATCACAGCTTTCCTATGCATGGTCCATGTGCTGCACCTAAAACTACTATGTGATTTCAAGTTGATCTGAGACAGTAATGAAACATCTGTATAGATTTGCTTCTTACTGCGTATTTAAATAAACAGAAAAGTTAAATATACTAAACATTGTCATTGGAATCACAGCATTCATGTGTGACTCAACTTTTTAGAATATTCAGTTGGAAGTCATTAGATTTAAAAAGTCAGAAATAAATAGTTTCTGTGAATATGAACCTAACCTTATTTAAAGCAATTCCTAATTAGTATTTCCATCAGCTGTCTGATGGTAACTTCTAATCTGAATTACCTGAACTGGGTGAAATTAAACATTTGTAAATGGAATATCCCTGTATGCTATCATAACTGTCTTCACAAGGAGTCCCTACAGAAATACACAGGTGAACATACTTCCTTCTCACTCCTATGTTCTCTCAGTTGGATATGCTTTCTGAGTAATGAATAGTAAATATAAAATAATGATCATTTGTATAACATCTGTTCATTAAGGTGACACTAAAGTGGTCTGAATCAGCATAAATTGACTAAAATTGACCATTAAAAAAAGGGGAGGGGAGAGGGGAGAAAAAAGAAGAAAGTCAAGACTTCTGGGTCTGTTTTCCAATGGAAATAAATAAAATAGTACCCTTCTCAGTCCTACACTGGTATGTTATGCTATCACCATGAATGAAGGAAAAATACTTTTCCTTTATGAGAACACAGCATCATTTTCTACTTAAAATTATAGATGCTTTCTTTCCTGACAGCTTTGTGAATCTGAGTGATCTGATGAGAAAAAATAGCTTATTTTTGGTTGTAGTTCCAATCATCCCCAACTCAACTGCATAGATGGCTCATTTGTCAGGCTACTAATTTGCTGCACATTACAAAAGATAGGATGCTGCAAATTATACACTGACAAAAACAGAGGTAGATGCTGTGTTACTAAAATCAGTTGCTGTGCAGCTTGTAAAGGGTCTGCTGGCCTCTCTAAAGAGTGAAATTATCCCTACAGTGGCCACAGTGACCTCTAAGAGGGATTTCGTGACGACTATGGTGATAACAACTACAGTTAAGCTGAGATCTATGTATGTCAAACATGGCTTTTATTCTTTTACTGTTTGATGTTTAAAAAAAAATCTAACATTTTGCAACAGCAGAACTCACAGCAGGAGCAGAAACTGGGGTCACTGTTGCATATTAGCTTAATTAATCCCTCTGACCATGTTTTATAATTTTATACAGCATCACGCCAATTAAGCAGAACTAGACTACTTTTATGCCTATTACATCTGCTTAATATCAGCTGCAGTTCAGAACAAAAACCAGCCTTGAGTTTTGCCATGAATTCTCCATACTGCCCATAAATTAAACAATGTGTTAGTGAAACAAAGGAAACAACAAAAGTCGAGTAAATCACTGAGTAATTCAGATTGACCTTGAAGGGCTTTGATGAATTGCTGAAAACCAATAGTAGACAGCACTGCATATATTTTTTCTGTGAACTTTGTCTTAACTTTTGCTCCTTCTTTTGCCATTAGTTTTCCTTTAGTGTTACTTTCTTAAAATTTGAGAGTTTGTGAAGTTACTATGGTGGGTGCAATCAGGAAGAGGAAAGAAGACATTGAACAATAATTTCAGAAACCTCATTTTGAAATCACTGTTAATGTGAACATTTTGCATATGAAACTTGATTCACAAAGATTGTACCAGTGACTTGTGTGAATCTTGTGCCCAGTGACTCTGCTCACATTTTACATATCAAACATTCACAGAGCTGACTGGAAACAGACTGACATGATTTTGCAGAATCCATTTACAAAGCAGTAAATGTCTTCATATAGTTTTCAAACAGAAAAGAATAGATTTTTTTAGCCACCTTGTTTTACTTCGGAGGAAGTGGAAATGATCTATGAAGTACTGCAAGGGGATGGCTGCGTTTCCTCCAGTTGAGAGAATTTAGGGCTTGTAGGTATCAATCTGTCAAAAATGCTTAAAGAGCATAATTTCCCTGGCCATCCAGTCATCATTTCACAGGTATGCTGCCAGCTTTACAGTTTATTGCATGTGCCACATACAGAGTTACAGAGAGGGTTATTTTTTGGCTTTTTGCTGACAGATAAGGAACAGTAACAGGAACATCAATGAATAATCAATTCAGTGAGTAAGAGACACAGCCCTTTGGGGTTGTCAGAAATGGGGCAACTGTGCTTCATGGACTACTAAACTCAGAGAGCAAGAAGGCATGAAATTATAATCTGTTCTTGTTACCATGAACAGTACCAGAAAAGGCAAACTGAAAGAAAGGAAGCATTTAGGAAAGAAATGGATCATGAGGTCAATGGACCAGCTATTACTGACCTTAGTAACTTTGAATCAGATCTGTAACTAGGAACTGTGCTAAAAGGCAGTGTATAGAATAATATTTCTTCTTTAACCACTATTCTCTGTTTCAATACTTTCAACAAAACTGAGTTTTTCTCATCATAGAAGATAGAAAACTAGGTAATCACTGTGAGGAAATAAACTATGGTCTTTGGAATATCAGCACAGTCATTAAGTACCACCAAAAGTGGTGGTTTGGGGTTTGGATATGGGGGTTTTTTTCAGATATCATTGTAGGGATTACCTACTGTGATTGCAGTTTGTTACAAAGTGCTTAGACTAGTTTATAAATGTGAAGTTTATGACCATGTTACTAGAAGAAATGTTCATCCTGATAAAGTAACAGAAATTAACAGAAAACATTTATTCCACTTTCTAAATAATGATTCTGGTTAGATACTTTGGTATGAGTCTGAATGGGCAAGTGAGATTTGAAGTAAATTACTTCAATAAAAGTCAGTTAAAAATATGTATATACATAAGAACTATCACAGTTATAACCAAATATAATATCCATACTACCCCGAGTTTGCTTGCTCAAAATCCCTGTATTTTACTCCAGAATCCTTATTAATTCTGATAGGACTGTTAGTCTTTTAAGTATATTGATACATTTATCCTTATTTAGCATTTTTCCCACCTTTCCTTCTCTGTCAGATTTGTTCTTTCATTTGAGAAAAGCTACCAAATTATCACTTTCAGTTCTGTAGTGAAGAACAACTTTGGTTTCTGCTGTTCTTTCTTAAAGGACTAGGAGGATTTTAAAAGCATTCATTGATAGCCAAGAAGATAAAATCATGCATGTATGCTCAATTTGAAATTTCTTTCTGAAGCTGACTGTGTACTCAGTGATTTGCCAGTATGCTTGATCAAAGTTTAAGTTATTCATTGAAAGCAGACAGAGTGAAGTTTAAAAGTTTGTTCCATTTATATGCATAAACATTTATATATATATATTTAATTAAAATTATATATATTTCTGAAAATACAGTAGTAGTAATTTGATAACCAAGAAACTTGTGGAGTGTACTCATTCTATAAGTTATCTGATGGGTTTTGTCCTTTACTCTCTGTTCATATGGTAACTGTATTTCTGCACTTGATCAACATTGTTTAGTTTGCCAAGCTTTTGCAGTTCATTGTTTGAATTAGCAGACTGGCCATTAACTCACAAAATACCACTTTTGATCTGTGTTCAAATAAATAGAAGTTCTGAAAGGAAAGCATAAACAACAAATAATGAAAAATAAAAATAATTAATATTAAACCGCAGATATCTCTTAGTGAATTAATATTCTTCTGAAAATGTATTTAAAATATTTTTGCCCCAGATGACTGTAAGAAGATGTATAATTTTTGTTGGAAGTTCTTGCTGATGGATAGAAGTAACATCTAGCTATTTCACTATAGTTCATTCTTTCAAAATAGTTTTGAGAAACAAATTTTTTAATTATGAACAGTTTCATAAAGCAAGAAAGGTCTGTCCCTCTGTTTCTGTTGATACAGTCTTCTCATTCTTTAGGGCTTTCTACATCACATTCATCCTTTATAGTTAGTTTAGTTCTTTATATTAGCAATAATTACTAGTTTGGGTTAACGCTTTTCTTCTAGGTGCAAAAAGGGAGCTTTATGTTGTCCTAGAGCTTTATGTTCTCCTAGAAAAATTAAGAACAGTTTCTTATTTCATTGCCTCTGTTACTAAAAGCTGATCTGCTCCTTAAGCTACAGGAGCAGAGGCCAGTAGCTCCCTTGCAGGAAGAGCTGAGCTCCATCCATGCAGTCGGATTTGTAACACACAGCAACAAGCAATTATCCTGCGACAGGGGTCACCGTGACAGATAAGAGTTCACACAGCAAAACACACCCGCCTCTTTTTAAAAATGAGATAAGGAATAGTTCCACTGAGCGGATTATGAAGCCAGTCTGTTAGATTTCATGATTTTAACAAGGGAAAAAGTACAGTGTATTCCCATCTGTCTGCCTTCTATAACTCGCTGATAGGTACCTGAAAATGTGCACCGTACCTGCGTCATGTCTGGTACTTTACACCTGCACTACAGGCCCTGGTGGTGATGTCTGGGGACAGCAGAAGGTGCTTCACAGGAGTTAGGATTTAAGAGCTACAAATTTCATATGAGAGAGATGCTTGTTGGAAAATTATAAATGTGTTTTCATTTTTGCTTTTCTTTTTCTCTCCAAGTAAGTTCTCTACAAACTGTGGGTTTTGTATGGCTGACATCTGCTAAGAAAATCAATAGAGATTTGTCACTTGTAAATGACAGGTAACTACATCAAGGGCACTGCCTAGGCCAAGCTGAGCTGTCAAAACCAAAATTCCCACAGGGAATTGAAAAACTAAAAGTGATGTACTTCTTAGAGATCTATCCAAAAGGAAAAAATTCCAAATTGCTCCAATTTGCTCCTGTTAAACAGACTCTCGGTTTGCATTGGAAAACACAACAAACAGATTTCACTGGCATTTTCATGCTCTGCAGGATTTATAGCTTGGTTTTTAGGATATACATTACATGAACAGAACTGGACAGTGACTGTGGAAAGGGACCTAAAACTCATCTTTGCAATCTGTTTTTCTAAAATCTGATCCACTGCCCTCTCTCCTTACTCGGAGTTTTAGCTGATGAATTCTACAAAGTGTCATAAGAAATCAAAATACACTAAATGATCAGAACAGTGCAAATACATTTCATCCATGAAGTCTTTTAAAAAACTTCACCCTGGAAATTTTCAGAGTTTTATAAAAGCCCTATCATTTTATAACATTGAAGGAACAGCCTTTAATCTGGGATGAAAAGAAGCACCAAAAACAAGCGTTCAAATGTCATGGGTCAAGCCTTCTTAGTCATTGGTGGTTTTTTGGGTTTTTTTTCACTTGAGGGGGTATGAAAGAGAGGTTAAGTTTTAAAAGAGGTTTAAAATAATAATGTCTTTATGATTTTGGAGACTTGAAGTTCACTTGGATTAAGTATTCTTTCAGGATTATCTTTTGCAACTCCAATGAAAAGAAAACAAAAAAGTTAAAATGAAAATGACATGATAGCCTCAAATAATTGTTGGGTTTGGACACTAACTATTGTGAGATTCTTCATAAAATACTAAAAGCTGGTAACATTTTTATTTTTTGTTCCACATAAGCTACCTTAAGGCCCATTCGGCCACTTCAAAATAAAAGTACTCTCTGGCTGAGTCACTCAGCTGTCCTGCTGACATTTTCACATTTAATATCAAGGATCTGCAAAATCCTTAATGAAGACCTTCTTTGAAACAATAGTAACATTGCTGTCTTGAAGACAAGTGGGCTATACACCCATGCACTGATATTATGAAATCAACAACTTAATTTTTCAGCTTGCAGATAGAGATCCAAGTCTTTGGGAGTTACTCTGCGGGGTCTATCATTTTTAAGAGTAAATAGGTTATCTTTCTTCCTTTATATTTCAGATGTTTAAAGGATTTTGAATGTGTAGTTCTCTAGGGAAGCTGTCTAGAAAGTGTGAAGTTTATTATGTTAGAAAACAAGCAAGCTGTGACGATCTGACAAATGAAAATTCTCCCCTGTGTTCTCTGTGTTCCCTTGTCCAACTAGTTTCATGCACTGTTTAACAAGGCATCAGCTAAGCCCAGCAAGACAGGAGATACCTGAGAAACACTCTCAGAGTCTCCAGTGCAAGAACTGAGATTTCCTGCTAGACATGACATCTTTATGAAAATAAAAAAGCACTTTTTAGTACAAGGAATCTAGTTCAGTAAACTGTGACAGACATTCAGATACTGGGCTCGTCTGATTCAGTTTGACTCCACTAGAGTCAATGACACTACATCAATATACACCAACTGAGCATTTAACCCAGAAGGCTGAAATCATGAAAAGTCACTTCAGAGATAATACTGGCAACTTTTGAGAATAAATATGCTTTGCCATTCATACTTGAATCTGCATTTAGATGTCCACTCTGACTCGTGTGTCTTTTGCAATTAAAACTGTGGCTCCTAGTAAGGAGAGGGCAGTGAGATGACTGCCATCTTTTAATTCCTTCTTTAACACTTCTCAGTTGAAACCTCTTCAACTCAAGTGCCTTTCTTTTGCCTCTTTCCTTCAGATGCAAAATAGAAATAGCATGAAAAATGGATATGAGATTTTAAAAATCTTCCAGCCTTCAGGTTTAAGTGTGGTTTCAGACAAAGCATTCCTTCATGTTTTAGGCCTCCCCAAATCCAGGAAAACCCAATTTTAGGCTTGCTTAGCTATCAAGAAAGGATTTAGCTTTATGATAGGGTACTTAAGATATGCATCTTGTATCTCTAGGAAGGAACAGAAAGTGATTATTTGAAGGTAAAGAAGATAAGGAGGGAAATAAACATATAATCAATTACCAGCTGCTACTTTAAATGATTAGCTGAAGAGGAGGAAAATCTAATTAACTCAGTAACCACCTATAACTGAACGGTATTTATGCAGTGTCCATGGAACACCATGGAATTGAGATGGTCAAGCCCACACTAGCTGGAGATCAGTTTCATGGAAAGCAGTGATAAACAGCTTTTGGTTGAGTTCTTGGCTGAGTTCTTCTGTTAATTTAACAACCAGCTCTGGCTTTATTATAGTAAATAACATACTCATTAACATGTTTAAACTCTCAAGAAGGGATGAAAAAGACATTAATAGCTGCAAAGTGTTTACAGTAAACAAGGAGTGTATACTCAATTGGAAATTTTGGTGCATTCCTGCACTGTATACATAGTGTGAAGGTGCCTGCTCAAAGCAACCTTTAAAGAGTGTGATCTGGGTGGAGCCCAGGACAGGAGGGACTGAAGTCTATTTAGAAAGCCAGACAGAAATTCTGATTCTGGTATAACTTGACAAGAAGTACAACATATATCCCCGTGTGGCAAGATGTGCCACAATTCAGATGTTGTTTGTTGATATAATTATAGCCAATTGGTTTCCAATGCTGTATTTGCCTCTGTGGTTTTTTTCATCGCTGATTCTCTGAACTACATTTTTGGATCTGTATCTGAGATAAAATCCAAGGCCAGGACCCTCTGTCCACTAGGACACCTTGAAAGCCGCTTGCTGATGAAACCTTCCTCAAAGAAGAAATACTCAGGTAACTGAAAGACTAGAGCTGCTTATATCTTAGCAACATATATATTTATGTCACAGAATCACAGAATCATAAGTGTTGGAAGAGACCATGAAGGTCATCTAGTCCAACCATCAATGTAGCACTGCCATAATCATCCCTAAAACATATCCTCAAGTGCCACATCCAGACACCTCTTGAACACTTCCAGAGACAGAGACTACATCAGTCCCCCAGACAACTTATTTCAGTGCTTAACTATTCATTGAGTGGGGGTTTTCTTCTAATATCTAATCTGAGTCTCCCCTGGTGCCACTTGAGGCCATTTCCTGTCATTCTTTCATCTGAGACATGGCAGAAGAGGCCAAGTTCCACCTCAGTACATCCTTCTTTCAGGGAGTTGTAGAGAGTGATAAGGTCCCACCCGAGCCTCCACTTCTCCAGGTTAAACAACCCCAGACTGAACAATGCCAGTTGCCGTGTTCCCAGACTATGTTACATATGGTCACATACGTGTCTACAAACATACATATGTTACAACATCCAAAGAATAGAACAATAGATCTAAAAGGATGTTCATATTTTCTTGAACCTCACCAATTCCAGACTCTCAGAATAATTAATGGGTGCTGTGAAAGAGCATGTAGTATAGCTTGGACTCCATGCAGATATGTTATCTGCAACTGGACCCACTGGTATGGAATCAATTAAAGAAATGGTCTAAAATCACCATGACGTTTTTAGAGCTAACAGATAAGGTAGTGTGAAAGCTCTTCAGACCCTGGCTTGTGCTCCTATGCCACCACTTGTTCCCCATGTGGGCTTCTGGATGTGATGGCTGAGGCAAACAACTTTTCTCAGCAGACTAAGGAATAACAGAAAGCATTTTTTTTTTCCCCATAAGTATTAAGCACAAGATTGGATGAAGCACCACTAGATCTCCACTATGACTAAGGTTACAAACATGCACTACTGGGTCCTCAGCACAAGAAAGACATGGACCTGTTACAGTACATTGAGAGGAGGGCCTCAAAAATTATCAGAGGGTTGTAATACCTCTCCTATGAAGAAAGGCTGAGACAGTTTGGATTGTTTAATGTGGAGAGGAGAAGACTCTGGGGAGATCACACTGTGGACTTTCAACAGAAAAAGGAGGCTTATTAGAAAGATGGAGAAAGACATTTTACCAAGGCCTGTAGTGACAGCACAAGAGGCAATGATTTTAAACTGAGAGTAACTTTCTACTGGATACAAGGAAGAATTATTTGATGAAGGTGGTGAGACGCTGAAATAGTTTTCCTGGAGAAGTGGTGGATGCCCCGTCACTGGAACCACTCAAAGTCAGGTTGGATGGGACTTGAGCAACCAGATCTGGTTGAAGATGTCTCTGCTCATTGCAGGGGGGTTGGACCTGATGATCTTTAAAGGTCCCTTCCAACTCAAATCATAACATAAATCCATGATTACACTATCTCACCTGTGCAGAATGCAGATTATATGGGGCTCTTTACAATTAGGAAAAAACAGAATATTGTGCACAAGCCTATTCTGTGCTCTTTCACAGAAACATAAAAATATGTTTTCATAAAAACATCATGTCCTTGCCTCAATGTTAATTCTTTAATTTCTGTGATTCTAGTTTTATTTCCTGGGACAGAAATCAAATAAACAAAGGCTTTCTTACATCTCATTAATCACTGACACATAGATGTAACCACGTGTGTGTGCCAGTTGGAAATCCTTTGAGTGATTTACAAGTGTCATTTATAAGTATGTCCATAGATATAAATTTTATTATCACTTACGTGAATATGTTATCCAGCCTACTTTTAATTTTTTTCTGTCTTTATTTTGTTTAAATGCATTACTCCTCGCTCACTGAAGTGAAGCTTAATTAAGGGTCTGCATGCTGATTACCATAATTACTGTGCATTATTACAGCAGCTCGTTCACATTAGCAGTATTAAGTGGGTGATAGGTTTTGTCTCCTCAGTTTCCCTGCTTTAGAGGCTTATAGACATTACCCATTCAGAATCTGTTCCTAGCAGGTATTTAATAACCAAGGACTTGATCTTGTTTCCATAGGTCATTTTCTTTCCTTCAAATGAATATTGATTTCAAGAAATGCAGGATGAAAGCTGTATCTGAGACATGAAACTGATTTTCTTTCCTTCAGTTTTGAAGGAGCTTTATATTTTTCTTTGCTTTATACTATTTTGTGAGAGGAAGGTTTCTTTGCTTTTTCAGGCTACAAGTAAAATAGATGTTAAGATGTTTTCCTGCATCACTCTGGAAGGGAAAGCAAGTGATTAATTCAAAGTATAATAGCAATAGCTTATACTTCTGTACTAGCTTGCATCTTGAAGGATACCTATTCCAAAGCACTTTACAACCTAAATAAAGCAGGAATCATTAAAATTCAAGATTTGCCATTCCACAGGGATTGTTATACTGTACCTTAGTGTTATGTGTACAACAGTACCATGGTTATAGCAGCTACCTAGAGCAGAGAATAGTGAGCTTTTAATGATAGGTTTTTTTTCTTTTCTGTGGGTGTTTAACAGGTCAATTTTCTATAACTGAAATGTATCCCTGTTTCAGGTAGAACACATTACTTATTCCATGTCACACAGAAACTCTAGTCAACAATTCAAATATCCTCAAATAGAGGATATTTGAAAAAAACACAACCATTAGAAAAACATATTAAATTTGAAGAAAATGGAAAATGATTGCCTGTGTTGGAACAAGACTCCTGTATCTAGAGTCAGCACCATCTTGTATATAAAAAGTGTTAACTCATCTTTCATACTGACAAGTGGTCAAGGCTTTTGTTTTAATATCTAAGTATTAAAATATTGACTAATCTGAATAACAAACTACAGTAACCTTAATGAATTACACACACACACACCACCTCAAAATTTCCCTTCCAAGCTGTGACAGGTCAAATCCTGCACTGAATAGGATCTTTTCTATTACCATATCATTGTTCATCATAGCCTATCTCTCAAACTGACCAGAACCATCATGTGTTTTCCAGTAGAAGAAATAGGTTTCAGGAATAATAATTGTCCTGAAAAGAGCCCTTGAAAATGTCATAAAATTCATAATAATATGTTGAGAGAATGAAGAACATTTTAAAAATCCACTGGAAGAAAGGCTTAGAACTACTGGACCATCCTGAGATCCCCATACATTTGCTTGCATTGTTTTAAAGGTCAGTCTATAAACTAACCAGCTCCTGTCACCAGTGAATGATGAAAAACAACTGTCAGAACCTTATAACCAAAGATCTATTCATACTATAGGGATTGGATCCTGATGCAGCTTTGGCATCATCAAAATAATGATAATGCTTTTCCCCCCACAATGATATGCCATAGTGTGGGGAGGATCCGTAATGTCACCTGATTTTCAGATAGCCTCATGATCCACTAAGCCAAACCAACAAAGCAATCTGGAAAAGGTCAAAGGGTATGGTTTCACTTCCGGCAAAAACAAAATAAACCAAAATGAAACAAACAAAAAACCCAAATTTGGATGTTCCATTAGATCTCAATGGAATAAGAAACAAAGCTTTTTATCAATATTCAACACATTTACACTAAAAGGCATTGAAAGATAAAATTCAGAGGGCACTGACCAGCTTTACTAAACAAACATCATTTCTAAGGGAGAGAAATACACCTGCCCCTCCAGAAGTAAAATACTAATGTCTCGTGTGTCTTTAGCTGATTCTAAGCCTCTAAATCTTCTGTTAATTCACTGAAAGAGTTAATACAAGATGTATAGCACCTGGCTATCTGCTTAGTTTACAGCTGTATTAAATTTTGGTTCCTCAGATGTATTGGTTTAAGACAACTGAAATTAATTATTGCCTCCTGGTAGGTCTTAGCTGTAAAGGTTTTTACACTTTAACCTGGTTAGGACCCTTCCACAGTATTCATAATTTTCATTATTTTTTCATTTTTATTGACATTATTTGTGCCTCTTCCTGAAATTTCCCATTTGCAAAAAACTAAGTTGACACATACAGTTATAGATTTAAATAATACTTTGAAACATGCAATATGCTTTGCCCAGATCTGACTATAATTACCACTTTGTAATACATTTCAAAAGAGCAATTTGGAGGAAAGAATAAATCAGGATTTCAGAAACATACAGTACAAGTTAAACAAAACACTCTCTTTAAATTAAAAAAAGGATATTTATAGGGAAGGAAAAATAGCAGTTAGCCATCCTGTTATTAATCATAGCAACATTAATTAGCATTCCAACTAGAGCAAGTAAGAAATTAATAAGATCAATAAAGGTTTCTAACATATCAACTGTTTTGCTAACAATTCAATTTCAAGCTTAGGCCCTAATTCCACCAGCATTGCCAAAGTCTAACACTCATCAACATGGTGAGCAACTCTGCTGATTGGCTGTTTTAATCCTTGCTTGGCATATAGTACTCTGGGAATAGGCTTTTTAATAAAGGACAGCAATTTTCCAACAAATTTTGTGTGGGTTTTTTTTTAAAAATCTGAATCACTAAAGATTAATTTCTAAACTATTCTTGAACTGAAATACTGCAGATTGCTGTTTGAAAAATGCTTTTGCTCACACCTTAACTCAGTGACAAGAGCCCCAGAATTTGGAAAGAAATGTGTTTGTTTGACTTTCTGTAAGCACTTGAACACCTCTTTGCTTCTTTGCATTGCCTCCAGTTTTCAGAAATCAGGTTGTAGAGAACAAAGATTAATGCTCTTGGATGATCTGTGGTAGCTCTGGTTTTAGACAGCTCAAAGTGAATAAATCTTTCCTATTTATAAAGAAAACAAAAGATTAAAGGTAAGCTGATTACTGTGGCTGCAAATGGGATACACTTTTGTTTCAGCAAATCCTTAAAGGAACACAGATAAACTTCTGTCGCTGCTGAAAAGTGAATATAACTAGTTACCTTGTTTATCTCATAGAGTGGTTGGAGCTACTGCTTCAACTGTATCTATTTGTCTTGAGAAACATGGTGTGCACTGATTTAAAACATTATTCAGAATTTTAATAATGCAACAAGCACTGACTTCTCTCTCCTCTATAAACAGCTTGAAGGCATCTGAAAATTATGAGAATAAAAGGAAAACATGCCACCTTCTAATGATGTCCCTACTTGTCTAATTGTTCCTCGATCCCTCAATCTACAAAATTGGCACTGATACGGGTCATGCCTCCGGGCAAACATGTTACGCTCCGTCAGCTATTCTTCACAAGAGTGTAGTTATCTGAGTGGATACATCATGCTGGGCACCCCTTCAAGTTCTGTGAAATTGTACAGGGGTTTTTAATTTGGCTTCTCTATATTTCATTAGGAAAAAGCCCTTCTCACTCCCATGTTGCTTTGTGAAGTTGTTTCCTTTTGCATGCAATGAAAAGGAGATTTATTTTCCAAGAAGTTTAACACAAGATCTTTCCTAAATTTTGCATAGCATTTCATTGAATTTTTAGACAGTTTAGCATTTATTTCAGAAGTCATCCCAGAAAGCTGTTCTCTGGTACCATCAGGGCTAAATCCTGACCTGTTCAGCACTTCAAAATTGTATGGTATGAAATAGAGGATAAAAGCAGGTTGCAAATGATAAAATAATTTCTAATATGTCACATTCTAAAGACAATTTTTACATTTGCATTGTTTAAATTTAGTGATATATGAGTTTTCCCTTCTGAATATTGTCCATCCAGCAGGGCAGCTGGAAGTAGAAGATTTGCAATTCTTGGTTCATTATCTGTTCCTTTCTACCAGCAGGAGCACTGGCACCACAAAACACTTGTGCAAATACATGGGGTACTTCCTTCTGCTGCTGCCCTGATGGTTTCTGGATGTCTCTGAGGAAGGATTCTGGGCTTCCTGAGCTGTCCATGTGGCAAGGAGCTTTCACCTGCTACTGGTGAAAGCTGTCAAGCAAAGGGGGAAGGGGAGCTTCCAGTCCTCCCTTCCAAACAGAGAAGGCAGACAGAAGAGGTGCAACAGTGAGGGAGATGTCATATATGTTCCCAGCCCTTCTGATTCCCACAAGTCATTCTTCTGGCTCCAGGAGACAAGGTGGGATTCCCCTTCATAGAGCACTCAAAATTGCAGAAAAGGCTAAGCTTGCTCATTTTCATTTTGTAGTCACAATACTTAGAAGAGTTCTCAGTGGCCATGTTCCAGAGCTTTGAGGTCCAGAAGTGGCCAGGGGATATATTTCTTAGAGTGCTTATGAAGGATGAATACACAGTCATGTCTACATGATCTGTATTACACACACATTTTATGGATGGCATAATTGCATATCAATACATACTCAATATCCCTCTGCAGGTTACATTACAGATGGTACATTCAGAATTCGGGTAAATTTAGTGCTGCATTCAATTTTTTAGAAGAAAAGACAATATTCTCTCTGCAACAACTTCAGTCAGGTTTTTCTGTTGTTTACTAGTGTTTGAGACTGGTTACAATGTGTACAAGGAAGAAAACATCTGCCTATTGGATTTTGTCTTTTTACACTTCTTTCTTTAACACTTATGCCACGTTCATCACCACTACATACATTCTTATCATCAAGGAATAGTGACACAGTATCTCAGCTTCGTCAAACAAACAAAGCAAAGTTATATTTTATCCTATTGTAAACTTCATAAAATATAATAACACCTTAATGCTATGAGATATAATTAAACTTATTAAGTACATGCAAAATGCTAGTAAATAACTACTGCAACAGAAGACTGATAACTGATCCTGGAAATTCTGTACTCACAGGACCATATGGTTAGTCCCTTTTTGACAGGATAGCAGACATTGCTTCCTCATAAAGGGGAATTCTTACTGTTCCTGAGCTGTTTTATACTGCTAGGGCTTGAGGAGGGAGGGAGGGAGCAGGGAGCTCACTCTAGCATGGCAACTCATGGTTACCATTCATGGTCTCACAGGTGATGAGAAACGTTGGGTTATACTGGGTGTAACTGTCTCGCATTGTAGATGCAGATATTAAGAACAGTGCTTGTAGGAGTGAACTATATTCATATACTAATGTAGGCAAAGAGCTCACATGAGGATAAATACTGCTATCCTAGGACAAATAAATGCTTGGTATTCATAAACCATTCATAAAGGTCACACATAAGTTTATTTAACATTCCTGCAGACGCTTTGCCTCTTTCTCAAGACCTATTAAAAAAACTTCCATCCACAGATCTTAAAGAACTTTCATAATTAACTAATCTCTGTGAAAATACATATATACCTATATATGTATATATATGTGTGTATATATGTGTGTGTGTATATATACATATATATATGTATCCTGTATTAATGGTGAGGAATTTCAGAAATAACCAGATTAAGTTTGTGGAGGAGCCAGATACAAATATCTATTTTTTTTTTGGCTGCTAGACTGATGTTCTGACCTTATTTGGATCTGACAATATTTAGGTCAGCATTTAAAAAATATATCTGCTTACCTCTGAGGTTATTACAGTCACAGCAAGTTAATGATACTCAATTGTGTTTGTAATGTCCCTAAAGAGAACAGACATTCTGCTAACTAATTGGCATTTACTAATGATGAACAGAAATTTCATTCCCACTTGGAATCATGTAACTTCTCAAAGTGATGCGTTTAGCATCTTTGCTGGTTTATCAATAAATTTTTGCCCCTCTTTAATATGACAATGGAAAAGATTTCAGGCTTTTGAAACAGCTACCTACTTTGACTTCCCAGATGATTTTGGGGTGAATACATTACAAATGCAACTTATTAAAACACACAAGTATTAATGGCGACCACTGTGTAAACTGCAAAGCAGCTATTATCACATAGTACAATTAAATTCCTATTTAATTCACGTAGATCTTCCTCATTTTGCACACCATGCATTTCTGGAAGTTAATTGGCATGAAAGACAGGGTAAACTGTGCACAACAAATTGAGTGTGAAATAAAGTTAATTTAGATAAAACCCAATGTGAAAACTGCTGTTTCAGCAATATTTGCAGAGAAGAGAAGTCACCAGCACAATGTTAATGTCGTTGACTCTTTACACTGTGTCATAGCTGAGATTTCATGCAGTATTGCATTTATATAAGCCCTAGTTTGCAAGACTCTCTTTTGTGCTCATTATATAAGAAGCTGCGGAAACCACTTAATGGAATGCTACTGAAAAAAAATGAAAAAAAAATAATAAATTTTTAGCTATAGGAAGAATTTTTATTTAATAGATAGTTTGTAGGAGCGATTTAGTCTTGTCAAATCCTGACAGCCTCCTGAAGTTAGTGTTTAACTGTTGTTTTCAACATATGTATTTTCATAATAATTAGCATAAAGTTAATTCACTAATGCATTTTAATGCATCTAAGTAATGCCATAATTCCTCTAGAAGAATCACTCCAGGCAACTGGGAGGGAGGTTTTAGGAAAAATTTTTTACTGTGAGAGTGGTGAGGCACTGGAACAGGTTACACAGAGAAGCTGAGGATGCTCCATCTCTGCAAGTGTTCAAGGCCAGGTTGGACAAGGCTTTGAGTTGGACAAGGCCAAGGTTGGACAAGGCTTTGAGTAACCTGATGTAGTGAAAGGTGTCCCTGTTCCTGGCACAGGGGTTGGAACTAGAATGATCTTTAATGTCCCTTCCATCCAAGACATTTGATGATATAATGGTAAAATGCATGAAAACTCATTCCATAACAGCTAATGTATTTAAGCCTATTTTTAATATAACTATTAAAATATACAAGATTGCTTTTACGAGGCATAAAGGCAAGCAATGAAGGTTTGCATGCAACTGGATATTTAGATGCATTTCTTAACCAATAATTTTTAATTTGTTTTTTATGGTGTAGAAATCAGTTGGTGTTAGCACAGTGTTATGCTTTGGCTCCTTACTTCTACTCTTTAACTTAATGTGTCTTGCAATCTTTCATCTGCATTTTCATTATCATGCTATTCTTATTAGCAAAGTCAAAACAGGATTCCCAGGTTTTGTTCTTGAAAAAAGAAACATCATCAAACTACTTGATTTCAAATAAAATGGGTCTTATAATAGATGAAATGTTTGATATTGTCCTTCCAAAGGATTTGAAGATCTGCCTATTAAGAATGACAATGGATAAGAAGATTAGTGAGATTATTCTGAAATAACTAGTGTATATATTAGTCATGGAGAAAAATGTATTTTAAAGTACTGGACTACAGAAGCTAAATGTGCATACATTGTGTAGCCCATCACTTCAAAGTGTCTTCTACATATGAACACTTTATTATATATATAGTGGACTTTATAAGGCAGAGAAATACTTGAAGATAAATCAGTGAAAGTAATAAGTCTGTATATGTTATAGAGAAACGAAACACATTCATATTATATGCTACTTTGTATACTCATTATAAAGAAACAGATTAACTGGTATGATTTTTTTTGTGGTCCTTTTTCCAGCTGGGTAATTGATCATCACTGAAGTTCAATATTTTTGTACAATGTTTACACTGACTGAGATGGTCTTTCTCAAACTTGCCTATCTGGTAGTAAAAATCATATTTCCTTCTATATGAAACTTCTTCCATGTCATTTTTCCCAGTTACATGGAGTTCAGCATGAATCATGGCCTAATAAAGGTGTAGACCCTGTGAGATGCTAAGCACTTTGAGAGCAGGACTGAGAACCACATCCATGAAAAAGAATTTTCAAGATCCCTCTAAAGTGTCCCAATAAATCTACTATTATTTGAGCATATATTACTATCGATGCTCAAACTACCACTTGCAGATTTGCAGTTAGTAATCAGGCAGAAGTTATTTTGATTACTTTGGTTGCTGGAATTAGTTTATATATTTGTATACAAGACCCTATTCAGTATGTCATAAAACTCTGAAGGAATTCAGGCTGTAGTTGGTAGAAATTAAATTCCTCTCATCCGTTACTGAAAGATTGTTTATTAAGATGCTGCAGATGAATTAGTGTAATCCTTATCACTTAATATAGCCTAGCTTGATACCTTTACTGGAACTGGTTCTCAAAATTAATCAGCTTAGGAAACGTTAGGAAAGAGTAATGTCAGCTATTAATTTGCAATCTCAGAAAAAAAACCCCAAACTCACCCATGTAATACAAGAAGAAGGAGAAGAGCTGCTCTCTACAAGAACAGTCTTGTGATTTTTATCTGTACTGAATTCATCAAATGTCACCTATTTAAATACCTTGCAAAGATATATGAACTCTGACTGTTTGTTTGGCTGCTTTTATTTTGGTGTAGGCAGCACCCTTCTTAAATGGGGTTATATGTGTACAGGGTTTAGCCTATACCATGTCTCAACTTCTTTTGAAACACCAATATTCTTTTTTGTAGAAAAGTGGTCTATCCAGAAAGGTATTAACTATTAACTTCAAATGTTAGGCTTTTGTTAAACTTTAAGATAAACTACAAAGTAGAAGCATCTGGTTTCCTGTCAGGTTTTAAGCTACTCCTTATATCATCTGTGGGAGATACAGGTTTGTGTGTCATACCGCTTAAGTACCTTCAAAAGATTTTACTAATGTGTTTTAGAAAAGATTACTTCCCCTTTCAGCAGTGTGCTATGATGTTAGGAACAGCCATGTCAAACTCTTCATTGGGGTAAGGAAAAATCCTGTTAATGGATGTTTATAAAACTTTCCTTTTTTTACCTCACAGCTAAAGCTGGGCAGCCAGTTTACATCCTTACTGCTGGAATGAAATAATAGGAAATGTGCTAGTATTTTTCACTAGTTTGTGACTCATAATTTTCAGAAAATCTCATGTGTGCAATTTCTTTGGTGCTCCTATTGCATGCTCGGTGAAACAGTCCCCTGTGCAAATACCTCTCTATTAGGGCAGACTTGAAATGAGATTTTAAAGTATTGCTTGCATCAATCACAAGGAGAAGTTTTTGAAAACCTTTGAATGTGGCTTAGTTTTTCCAATGGGTGTAAGGACTAGGATTTCATTAAAAACATTTCTAAGGAATGATTACCAGGGCCTGATCACAGATAGTTTGAAGAAAAATACTTGAGGAGTGGTGGACACCTCAGAAAATCCCAGAAAGAACCAAATTGATTGTTACATTTTCTCCTGGACAATGCCAAGTGGGCAACTGAGGTTCCTCTACCTCTGCTACCTGTGATGTGTCATTCAGACAATGGGGGGATGTGAGTGCAAAATTTATCTGAGCAGGAATGCCAACAAAGATTTGGAAACATATACTTTCTTGCTAGTTGGCAGGGAAAATTTTTCTAACAGAACTTCAATTATTTTTGTTTCAATTTAATATTTTAAATTCCACCTTGCATTCTTGGAGAAGATAAAACCAGATCTCTCAATTTTTTCTTTATGGTTCTCAAGTTCAAGAAGATATTTCTTCATTCTTATCTTCTGATTAGGAGGAACCTTGAGGCTTTTCCTTTGCTACTGTACTTTTAAGGGAAGAATGACCCCTATCTTACATCTATACTGAATTATTTTCCTAAAGGAATAGACTGTTGTCCAAAATGATACCAAAATTATTTCTTGAGAAAATGTAATTAACCTGTTTTGGGATCAGACATATCCTAACATTATTTGGAATTCAGGTGGAGAATGTTATTGCTACTTTGCAGTCATGCTTTCCATTGCAGTATTTTAAATGACAGTGAGCTTAGGGTTTTCCTATTGCTCATACCCTCACTGTGGCTAAAAAAGAACTGTGGCAAACCCTACTGTCACTCTCCCGAAGGAATGAGTATAACCTCTCCTCAGTTAATTCTTTTCTGGACATACTGCACTTCTGTTCTCTTTAACCAAATGTTATGTTAGTATCATTTGCCCTGCAAAGAGGGGCCACATGCAGCTGCAGTGTTTATATCACACAGAGCCGTATATAGGGAACCTAACAACTCTGTTAGTTCAGAGTCTGCAATTAGGACAAGAGATGAGAAAACTGATAATTAAGTGAAACATAACAGAAAGGAGGGATTGATTCAGGATATTGCAAAAAACAGAGATATTTGAGGACAGAAGGATTTGCAAAGGAGTTATTTGTTAAAGTGCATGTGAACTCAACCTTCAGGAAAGGCTTTCCAAATTAATTCTTCTTCTTGGGATGTGCAGGTACATAGTTATCCAGCTATCCTGACTTTCCCAGCACAGTCTTGTCAGAACAATTTTATGGTGACATCACAGAAGACTCCTGTTAGAACAATTTTGCGAGGGCATCTAAGAAGTTATAAAGCACAAAGGATGTTATAATAATCAGAGGAAATTTAAGGCAATGAAGTCCAGGAAATTATACAAAATCCTCCATTTGTAGTTAATTATCTCAATGCAGGCTCCACAGCTGCCTTGCAAGAAATAAATGCTTGCCTGAAGAGCTTTACCCAGTTTTGTCCAAGCAAATGAACAAGAGTAGCAGAGAGTTTGGAGCAATGCCCATGACATAAGACTTTATCCCTCATTGCCAGGGCTTTTTTCTTGTCTGAGATTGAACAGCTTAAAAGCAAAAACTACTGTTTACTTGAGAATACAAGAATTTATATCAATCCAGTGAATGTGAATGTTCACAGGCCTTATGATATAAGAAAATAATATCCTTTTCTGTTTACAGTTATTGTTCTTTTGAGTGGCCAGCAGATTAAATATGTGAACTCACATTTTGAAAGCACATTGATCCATACTTAGCAATAACTATCATGATTGTCGCAGCAGTACAGATAAAACATCTTTTAAGACTTCACAACTTTATTAAGATAACTTTAATGATTAATTTTGCTGTGTCAGGATGATTGTCCACTTGCAAATAGCTACACCCTAGAAGCTAATGAATTCTTTGGCATTGAACAGTGGTCCATGTGAGCTATTGGAGAATACATTAAGACAAAGTACAGAGAGGAGTCGTGTTCATATAAGTATTTTTCTGCCCTTTAAATTCTCCTCATCCCCTCTCCTCCCCTTCAAATGAAAAAAAAAATAATTCCAGACAAACTGGTTGGACAAAGTGCAGCTTTAACAGCCTGTAACTGCATACTGGGACATTAGCAGGGATTTAAGAGCCTTCCCCTCCTCTTCCACCTGTCCTCTCCCAAAAAGCCAAGCGTGGAACAACCCCCTTGACCCTCACTATGACGGAGAGCACCACGTCTGCATCAGTACAAGCTGTACTAGCAGATTGTGGGTTGTGCATACTGCAGAACAGGAGGTTTCAAAGAAACCCATCAGTCACAAAGAAGACCAATAAGAGGTAGGTAGAGGCCCTGAGTTTGGCTCTAATGAATTGAAGAGCCATAAGCAAACTAGGTCCAGCAGTGCAAACATGAGTCAGCCAAGAGGACTGAGAATAAGCACAGCTCCTAAAGATACCTCAGCCTGGTAGCAACAGCTACAGAAACAGCCTGCCTGAAGGACTTGTCAAGATCAGCTCCTTAAAACTCCTACTAATGTCTTAGTCTAATATAACTTTAAGTCAGACCTATTCAGTCTGATTGCATTAGTAACCACTGTGCTTCCAGTGACTTTTACTCATTCTGCAGTATGTTTACTCCAAGATACAGAAACAGAAGAGCAGGATACAAAAATTATCTGAGCTCGGTTACCTTCAATTGCAGGGGGTTCAGCTCATGAAAAGTGGAAGGGAAAGGGGCACTAGTGGCAGTAGGACATCTAATTTGTCACTCTTCTTGTACAAGGATTTGTTGTCACACACTTCCTATTCTTTTGACCAGTCCAAGTCATAGGTTTTCTAGTATTTCTTATGGGAGATAATTTTACATATTCATACCACTTTGATAAGAAGATTTTTTAAAAATACTTTTTTTTTCTTGTTTTAATTTCAATCTGTTGTCTCTATTCACTTATTTTTCACTATACTTATTATGCTTTCACTTCTGTGCTGACAATTTGATTTCTAACATTTTTCTTCTTGTATGGTTATACACCATTGCTTTCTTCACCATTTTGGCTCTTATAACTCTTCCTTAACTCCTTCAGTCTGCCTAACTCCATACCATAAAATGTACTGAAACTGAATACAGTATGGGAGCTGCAGTAAATAGGGTTTACTGCAGATGGAGAACAGTTTCTAACACTGAGCTGTAGCATGGTTTCCTACTTAGTCAATTTGTTTTCCTATCTTCCTCTAATTATGCATGTCACGTTTACAGTCCACTGTGAGACACGTATATTATGAAAACCAGATGATTCTAAAATCATTTCCCCATGTAATCATATTACTAACAGAGAGGTTTTAATAGAGTGGTATTTTTTAAAATATTTTTGTGGTTTTCTCAAAAAATGCTTTGCAATAATCATTTCCCATTCCAAATTATCCTGCTATAAACACATAGTAATTGACTAGTTCCTTTATTCTTTCATGAGAGACTTTATTTTGGCTTAAGGGACTGATAGCTCTGTTTGCTGTGAAATACTCGTGGGAATTTTGTGAATTTCATCTCCAAGATACAAGACTCAGGAGGGTAATGTGAGTTGATTGTTATGATCAAAAGAAAATGGAAATCACAGAGAGGAGGATATATTTGGTTTACAATACATCTCTGTTTTAAATGCTCTTTCAAATTAACAGCTAAGATTATTAATTAATGACTTCTGAAACACCTTTAGCATCTATGCAAGCTGCCTGTGGTGGTGAGTAGGAGATTCATACAGCAGAGCAATGCAAAAGCTTTTCTTATTTCAAGCTCTTGGGCTATTCCATTGCTGAGAATTTTCTAGGTTACATTAAATGTATTTAATGAAAATATTTATGATGTGAATATTTTTTTCAGTATGATAAGTGGTATGAAATTAGTGAATGAAAACAAAAGTAAAAATTAATGAATTTTTAAGAAACAGTTAGAGTGGTAAGTTTTTATACCACTATATTACTGATGCTGAGTTTGATACCCACTTGAATCCTTTAACTAAATTCATTAGAACAATGTCAGTCAAAATAAGCATAGTTTCTTTTTACTAGAGAAATAATAATGAATATTTTTAAAACTTTTCTTTTACTGATGTCTAATCTACCTCTATAAGGTGAAAGGGTCCTGTAAAATGGCAGCACACAGCAGAATTACATTGACAAATACTATAATGACTAAACAGGCAGAATTTGGGGTCAGATTTAATGAACAAATGAGATTTAATTGAGATGCTCAGAGTAACACATTCACTTTTCATTAAAGTGCTTTTTGTAAGTCTTGGATCCTGGCTTCATGTCTTAGCTGAAAACAGCATCAGTGTCTGTTGCAGGGTAGGATTTTAATTCAGTGCTCATTCTGAAGGAAGAATGACCCTTACAGTGCTTAATCTACCACAGCATTTCTCAAGAATGACCTGGGGTCGTCTTGGAGGTCTCCCATGCAAGTAGGAGCAATAATTACTGCTCACTGATGAAATGGAGTGTATCATTATAGACTGCAGTGGTCCTAGTCCTAATAGGCTAAGTAAAACAGAAAGGAGGATTCTTAATTTGAACCAAAACAATTTAAGTTGTTCTAATGCTGATTTCAAGATTAATTTGTACTCGTGGAACTCTTTTTGCTCTAGCCCCCTGTTCAGGTTCACAGCTGTGCTCTTGCTGCCACAGACAACCAAGGTCAAGGAATCTACCCCATGTAAATCCTAAACTTAACCTCTTTTTAATCCTCTGCCCTTCAAAGACCCCTCTGGCAGTGTAGGCTATTCTGAGCCTACAATTATTTCACCACCCACATCAATTTATTGTATTCACTCCAGTTTGTGTGTTGTTAGTCAGTAAACCTGAATTATGTACAGTGACCTCTACAGAAAAGCCATGCCCCTGATTAATACAATATTCCATCTATTTTCTGTTAAATTTCTCCTTCTTAATTCACTTGCTGAAACACATTTGCCTTAATTCAGTTGGACGCTCAAGCTCTCTGTAGCAGGCCACCACCAAACGACCAAGGGCCCCACTGCAATTACAAATAATCCTACAAAGAAATGAATAAAGACTCAATTATGAAGCATTTTAAATGCAGACCGCACCATAGCTCTGCTAATACGTCACTCCCTACAAGCACTGTGAAATGAGATTGGAGATTGGGTCTCTAATACGAATTAGATTTCAGCAAGATCACTTACGGGTCTGTTTTTCCCCTTCAAACCATCTCCAGTGAAAATGATGTGCTCCACTCATCGTTCACGCCCACTTAATTTGATTCCTTTTAAATACCTAAGTGTTTCAGAAATTTTCTGCAGATTATTCTTTAGCAAACTGAAGAGGTAATTTTGGCTTATGGGCAGACATATTAGTAGCATAATAGTTTTGGTGAAAATAGGACCCTGCCCATTTTTCTGAAAATTGCTCACGAGTAATTTGGATATCACTAACAATAGCATGTGGGGATAGTTTGGACCAGCTTGTAATTACCTTTCCTAAATGAACAGAAAAGGGGGTTCAAATGACATTTTTGTTCCCTTTCACAAGATCCCTTCTCTGCTCAGGAATGGCATATTCTTCTCAGTTAAGATGTGATATTAAGACTCAAGAGATATGTCTATGGATGTGTTTTTTGCATGGCTATGGACTTGGTCATTGATCAAGTGTTTAACATCTAATACTCAAAATTTTGCACTCTTTCAAATAGAAATAGTAATCATCATATTTTTGCCCTTACCAGTCAAATTTACTTTCTTATCTTACCTATCCAAGCTTAGTTTTTTAGGGTAAATACTAACAACTACAAAAATCACCTTATGATGAATTTCCTGACATATTTATTTTATAAATTTCTGCTCCAGAATGCACTGCTGCACAGAAATATTCTCATAAAATATTTGTTTTAAAGTAGTATAAGCAAAATATAGACTTATTTAAAATCCTCAGAAAAGGTTCCGTGGTTTCATTGTATGCCTGTATATTTAACTTAATCATATGGATTTTATTTTATTGGATTTATAATTTAATGTATTCATATTTGCCAAGGAGGTAGATCTTTGAAGTTCTGAAAAGGGTGAATGCTCCATAACTCAGCTGTGTAAATATATAAAATTCTCCTTATGTCATGATCTAAATAACAAGCCCACAGTATCTTTTCACGTATTTCTTTTCAGTCATCCTATATTCACTGAAGTTTGAGTTCAGGATTTACTTGAAATTTTAATAGTCTTTGTGTAAAATGGAATTACAGGCTACTTGTTAGTGATATTCCTAATACAAAGTCTTTTTATTTCCTTTATTTTTATTTCAAGCACCGTTTTTTCATGTACAAGAGGATAATTACTGTTGTGACAGCAATTTCTATTAGAAGGGGGGGAAATTGTTATTATTGCATCTTATCGTATTATCAAGTTGAAACTTAGAATAACTCGCTGGCATGAAGTATTTAATTATTTTTTCTCAAGTGCCCCCAAATCTGTTCTTGTTTCTGCCTTAATGATCTACTTTTTAACTCAGAAAAGAAACAAATACACTCAGTTCTTTAAAAAAGTCCATCATCTACTTGCAAAGGACACCATTAATTTTTCAGAATCCAAAAAGCTGCAAAACTACCACATGACTTCTCAGGCTGACTGTCAAAGTCTATTTGATCATTTGTGCCAGTCCCCAACCACTGTCTGTGTGATCGGAGGTCTTCCCCAAGTGTACGTTTACTGCTATACTCATGTGTGTTGAGTCAACTAAGGGAATTTCTTCTTCTACACTTTTTTAAACAGAAGGTTCTGGTGTAATTGCCAGCATTTTTATTTCTTTTTTACCTTTGTGCTTTTTACCTCTTTGTTCCTTACATATTTTTCACACGCTCAACTCCCACATCTTGTTTTATGTAAGTTAGAAACAAATACTGAGGATGCTGTGGTGTCATTATCATGATAATCAGTACACCTTAGCCTACAGTTCAGGTAATGTTCTTATCTCATTCCTAAGAAACATAGTTTCTTAGAGGAGGTGGTCAGAGTTTAAACAAACAGGGACAAAATACAAGGCAAACACAAAAATGTATGACCTGTTTAGTTTAGTGAGAAAAGCAAATAAGGTAAGATACAATAGAGACATGCCAAATAAGTGATTGCAGTGGATCCTGTTTGCTCTTCCTGATAGCGTAAAATAGAGCTCTCATCAAAAGAGAAGTTGATCTTTGAGAAGAAAAAAAAATTAAACAATATAAAAGTATTGACTGTAACTCACAGCCACAGACAACTTTGTAAATAAGATTTTACAAGACAATTACAGAAAATTAAGCATTTATACGACCAGTGAGAACACGTGCAGCTATATTGCAGAGGAAGGCTCGGTAACCAGAGAAAAAACCACAAACCCTTGACTTATGCCATGAACTAATCTCTAAGTGAAAGCAGTTAGAAAAGTTCTCTATGAACAGTTTATTGCATAATTGTTTAAAACTAGCTTATTGTCATCTCTCTCTGAAGCATCTGCTACTAGTCACTGTTAGAAAAGGGATATTTGGGTTGGCAGACTGTTAGTTTAAGTCAGTAAGTTAATTGCTATAATGCTGCTGCTTTGTTTGAACTTCTAGATAATATGTTTCCTAACCACAAAGTAGCTTTCTGTAAAAATGTTCATTGTCATGGCAACAGAAATAGAAGGACCAATTTCCTTTTTGAGTATTTGAGCAAGATCAACCATATAATAGACTGTATTCTTCCTTTGTTTTTTTTAGTGTAGGCACTACACTTCTTAAAATGCGAGCTGAAGGTCATATATAACCCTCTGGAGGATGAGAGAAAATGTTCTTTGATAGGAATTTTACAGACACAGAGAGGAGATTTTTAGGAAATTAGAGCAAGGAAGGCTACCAGAGGGGCATCAAGAAGAAGAAGGCCTGCAGCTCCAAAATCAGTGAAAATAATGTTCAGAGAAACATGACTGCTGGGTCCAAGGCACTGCAAAAGGATGTCCAGAGGGGTCGTGCAGTTTGCTGCACTTCAGAAAGCCACTGAGACAGCTGAGACAATGGTCTGTCTACAGGGACACAGTGGACAAGAGGAAGATGGATTACAATCCTTTTTATTACTATTCTATCTTAGTTTCTGTATTTAAAAATTTAATTAACCTTCCTTATTGTCCACAAAAACTGAGATTTTTTTGTTTGTTAGTTTAAAAGCTTTTGTATATTGTTTAGGAAACTCACTGCAAAGGTCTAAATGCCCTACACAGCTGTGACTGACTTGAGATCACACTTCAAGACAGCCAAAGGATGATTTTCTCTTCCTTTCCTTGCTGTCAGATCTCAAACCTATAATCAAAATAGAAACCTATCATTAGTCTTCTCTCAGATCATAGCTGGTGCTGCACTCGCACAGGGACAAGCTACTACTATTGCAGGAGATCCAGACAGGTTGGATCCTGCAAATATCTCAACCTGGAAACACATGACAGAAGTTGATTAAAACAATTCCTAAGTAGCTTCTTTAAAACTTACTGTGGTTTATCCATTCCTCAAAGGTTCAACACATTCAGACTAACACATAAACATGGCAAAAAGCCCGCATTCGGGGTGTTGTTTACACCTTTGTAAATTCCCCTCAGCTGAGCTATCTTTTGCATTGACACAATGAAAGCAGCTTGACTTTTCTAAAGATTTTATATCTGAAACTTCCCTGTCAGTTCCTCTCCATTGTCCCCTCTTTGTCTGGGCTCCGGGAGTCCACAGCCTTCCTCTGGCACATGCCTTATTCTTTAAGAAAGGAGAGCTACCAAGCCCAGATGAAAGCACATAGGCTTTCAATTAATAACCCAGCTGTTGTTGTCATAACTCCTTTGATTGCTTGTGCAGGGGCTTTTACTTGAATCCTTGATGTTGTGTGCTAATACTGAACCTAAAAATACAGGTAAAACATCAGTTTCCATTAACAATGCTGTGCGTTCAGACAGGGTTGCATCTAAAAATCATAAAGGTTTGCCACAAACATGAATACTTTCCTCATGCATTCAGTTAAAAAGCTTGTTATTTGCTGTGCTAGAATGAAATCTTGATCCTACTAAAATAGATGAGACCTTTTTATTATCTCTCACACAGCTGGGATATCAGATTGAAGAATAAAAATTACACAAGAATGTTTTAAGACATTAATGTTTCCTTAAAAAATCCTAATAAGGAAATGAAAGGAATTTTCAGATTAGTATCAGTAAATTCAAAATGAGAACAGTTAATTTAATAAAGAATATTCCTCTAAAAGAGATAAAAATCAGATATTATAGCAACTAGCTACTTTGCAGCAGTCTAATTAAACTATGATGAAAATAGGATTTTTCAGCAAGCTTACTTGTGCTGTGCATTTTTTAAATACCAAAAATAACTATTGTCTTTCAAATAGATTTAAATTCTCATTATTTTTTAAAAAGTAATTAATCTGAAACCGTCTCTAAAATCAACGTCCTAATTATTAATCAATAATATAGTAGGTTACCTACCAAATACTTACCAAAACAGAAACTAGGGTTAGGTGCAATGTTTTGACTGTAAGGTTTTTGTAGTCTGAGAAAGAAAGCAAAAGGCTATGTACTTTGTTTTCTTGTACTACCAGGACACAAGAATCATCTTTAATCTTTTATTTCTTGTGTCAATTTTAATTCAATTGTTTACAACTTTTATTTCATGCATTCATTTAAGAGTATCCCTGTTATTATGCACTAAGGTTCAATTATAAAACTGATGCAAATCCAGAGACTTCAAATGTTTCATAGACCTACAGCCCAGGGCAGATCTATTCATAAAGTGGAGCCACTTTCCGAAGCCTGTGCCACCAAGTGCATCGTAGTTTGGGATTGCTGAAATAGTATAATCTATGTGGAATGGTAGTTGTTTTAAATTTCTTTCTTTTAAAGTTTCTATTTCTTCTTCTTCTTCTTTGGAGGCTTTGTGAGTTACCTCAATCTGTAACAAACACAAATGAGTTTTGAAGGTATAACTAGAAAGACATAATGGAAAAGAATTTTGTGTAGTTTCTCTGTCTGTCTAAAGTGAGGGAGAAATAAAGCCAGGAATATTTATCTCCTGGGCCTCAATAATTTATTGTTTCCAAAAAGGTAAAATAAAACATCCCTTTCCATCAGGAGACTAAAACACTCAGTTTTTTCCCCAGCATCTATGACGTTCAAGAACTATCAAGGTTCCTCCATACTGAGGAGGATCTTGATCCAAAAAGAAACCACAGCATGACATCCCACCTTCTTGCATGAGACCATAGCTCTGCAGCAGACCCTGTCCATAAAAAGGCTCTCAATAAAAAGGTAAATCTGGAACAAAAGCAAGGGAAAAAGCACAGCATGGTCTGCGGTCACAGACTTCTATCTATCCAGTATCCCAAAATACAAGGTACATAAAGTCCTGCTGCCACTATTCAGCACAAACAATGCTACTGCTCTTGCACGGTTTTTTTTGAGTTCTCTTGTGGCACTATTCAAACTCTGGAGCACATTCTTCACACTTTTTTTTCTACCACAGTTTTCCATACTTTCTTCACACAAATGGCCTTTTTTGCATATTTAAGCCTTAATTTAATTCACTAACTCATTAACTCACATAACTTGCATCCTTAGAACCATGAAAATACTACACAAAAAATGAAGATGTCCATAGTTTGAAGAATTAAGATCTATCCTTTGCCAGAAGACGTGCTTTTACAGAGGTCAATGACTGAAATTGCTTACGGCAATCTGAAGACATGCTTCTTTCCCTGTGTTTGCTGTTTCTAACTAGGACAATATGATTAAACTAGATCAGAGAGTAAATTATGAGCCTAAGACACTGACATAAATCAGAAGTAAAACTCATGAAGTCCACACATTTAGATTTTCATTAAAATGGTGTGAGCTAAGAAACATGCCTTTACCAAGAAGTGCTCTCAATACATTGAAAACAAACAAATAAGGTACAATAACATGGGTTGAGAGCTGAGTGAACAGACCAGCTGGTTTCCACAAGGTACTCTATCCCTGAGTGTGAGATGCTATTATTTCACAAGGCCAAATATCCTTGGAGTGGATGAGGCAATGACCAGATTTGGAGACATTCAGATAAATTGCAAGAAAAAGGTTGCTGGCAGAAATAGTAATTATTTAGACAGATATATATCATTTCAAGCAAAGTATTTTTTATAGTTTTCTGTGAAGCATTCATTGTGTAAGGCTAATGATTGTTTTGTACATTAGTTGTCTCTGCCATAGAGATGTCCTTCAAGGCTCTGCTGGTAATTCTGGGCACTGCAGTTGTCCCAAAGGAACCTTCTCAAGTCTGTGGTAGAAATACTCTGATCCACCCATACTGATTTTTCTGTGGTGTTTGTCTTTGCCACAGTGCCTGAAAAGTACATCATAGAATGATCTACATCCCTCCATCATCAAGAAATTACAAGAAAAGTAATCTGTAGCACTTGGGAAATTGTATAACCCTTTCACACTACCAAAGTGGGTGGGAGAGTAGTGTTCTGATTTCATACTATGCATCATGGATTTCTTTCTCTTGGAAGTCCATGATGCCATTGTATTTCTTAGTAAGACTTTGCAAACCTATGCCTTTATTTTTTCTTCTTAATGCCTAGAGATGCGAAAGATTTAGCATTTCACATTCCCTTGGTCTTTTACATAAGGTTATTTTAATGTGTGATGGCACAACTGAGATGATCACTTAAACGATGATCACTATACAACGATTTCGACTAGGCAGGAATTTAGAAAGGAAATAAACTGAACAGTCTGCCAAGCTATGTCTTCACGATCGAAAAAGTCTTTGGACTTATCCTTATTGCTGCAATTATTTTTCTTTACAAAGCCTCTAAGAATCCTTAATGATTTTAATGATTTAAAAACCTGGCTATACAAAACAGAGAGCATATGGTTGTCAATGCTGCAGATCCATTACAAAGAATGCAGCTACAATCAGCTGCTTTTTTGAGAAATGGGTTGGTAATATCATAAAACTTACATAACACAGTTTTATCTTTCTTGTGTAGATTTATAAGGCCAAAAGGACCTCATGAAGACATCACCTTTTATGCCAATCATGAATTGCATGAATAAAGCATAAGAACTAATTTAGATGCTTAAACTGAAGCCAATATAAACTTGGAATGGCTGAGGAAAAAGGGAAAAAAAACTAGTGTGGCTATAAATCATATTTGTTGTTCTTCAGCCTCCAGTGCAATTAGAAAAGTCTGGGGCTCCTTAAATTATGCTCAGCTGCCTACAGCCCTATGGGTTAAGTCCTGCATCTGAAAATGCTGCGATAGAAAAAATGTCATGGCTCGTCTCTCCGGGATCAAACCAGGAGGAGACAAGACTCTTAACACCATGATGACTCACCTTGGGAAAAGTGGTTAAAGAGGTAATCACTGCATTATGTATTTCTCTGCTTGTTTGTAGCATGCAGTTGCATATTCTTTAAGTAATCAGCTACATCTCATCCAGATTCTATTGGGGTTATTCACAGAACTGTTGTCCTTATATTCCGATTACACATTTATCATCCCATCCAGGGGAGAAGAAGGGATGGAATGAGAACATTATAAATGTTAGGTAGAGGTGCAGTCTGTTGTCAGAGAAAAAAACTGAAACCCATGTGTACAGAGATATAAGTAGATAGATTGCTATTTAAATATGGCCAGCATTCTGGGTCAAGGTCAACAATACCACTGTTGACTGTAGCTGACTTTTACTGTGCACAGCAAGTCCACAGTTACTATTTTGATTTTATTAAGTTTTCACGTAATTTTTTGGTGGTAGTGGTGGTTTTGGTTTGGGTTGGGTTGGGTTTTTTACAGTGGAAATTTTAATCCATAAAGTGTTGATTGTTTGGTTGGGGTTTTGTTTGTTTGTTTGTAATGGAGAGTATTATGCAACACAAGAGAAAAAAAAATTCTGATAGCTTCAAAAGGGATAAACATTTCATTTCATTTTCATGAAGCTTAAAAGTCACTTTGTAGGATCCATATGGAGAGGGGGGAAATGATGATGTATGCTCCAATTAGAAAATTCCAGGGAACGTCTTGGAAAAGCCGCATGTAACCTGAGTTGTGAGCTGAGAACCCCTGAACCACCATAATAACGGCATCAATCTAACTGCCTGGGAGACAGTGCAGTGTAGGGAGTGTCTGCTGCTAAAAACTTCAGGCACTTCCTTAGGCAAGATTGGACAGAACAAATTTTGCTTTCAGAGCTTGGTAACTGTTGCTGTTTAGGTAGTATCATAATTTAAAGATTTAAAGGTGATCTAGATTTTCAGCTATACTGTGGGTATTTAAGCAGGTAGAAAGTTCAGAGAAAAAACATACAGAGGAAGCACTGCTGTTAGTCCACCAGGTATAGAAGCACCTCCCCACATCCACATTTATTTACAACAGTGAAGAGGTTTTGAATAGTAAATTTCTTTGAGGAGGTTTTGAATAGTAAATTCTTGGATGAACTAAACAAACTATATCTATGTGTATATATATATATATATATTAGTAGATATACATAGAGATACACACAGTGTCTGAAGTTCTGTTCATTGCTCCATGTGCATTTGAACTTTTTTCTCCATGGAATGTACCGCACACCATGTATTATAGAAGCTATCAAACACCTAGGGAAAGATCACACAAACCGTGAATTTCAAGTTCTTTACAGACTTACTGTTATAAACATACATTTTTCACCCTGAAAATTTTTTTCATGGAAATTCGAAAAGAAAGTAATAAGTATTTGATATGTCACATTTCCTCTTTTTTCATCTCACAGTTTTTACATCTAGCCCTAGCTTTAATACAGGGCTCAACTCCTTGGAGTCACAAGCATCACCTCTGTCTTGGGACACTCACAGGAGATTTTCTAATACACAAAGGGTAGCACTTTCAGGTATAAGTTAGTGTTTAACTTTTCACTCAAATCCATATTGGCAAGAAATTTCCATCATATGATGATTGTATCCTACTGTATGGAAGCATGGGATATCTAAATCTTACACATGCTGATTATGTATTCACCTAATGAAGACACTCGCCTGGCTCTTATCAGCATGCCCGCTAGTCTCCCAGCAAAGTCATGAAAGAATGTAAAGGCTGCAATAATTTCTTTAGGACAGAGTTGCACTTGAGGTATATTAGTGTGAGAAAGCAGCACTGCCACTATTTTTTTTTGTGGATAAAACATTTTCATCTCTGTGCCCATCAGCATGAAGCCTTTCAAAAGTCATAAATTCACTAAGAAAATAGTTGGAAATCTCTGAAACAAATCTCTATAGGTAAAGTGTCAAATTGTGCAGTCCAAACATACAGCTCTACAGCCCTCCCTAAATTGATTCTTTTTAACTGTGCCAGTATTTGATGTACTCACCTGTGGTAGCTGCCACCACTTGCATTTTTCAAACAGCAAGAAATGTGTTACTAACATTGATATAATGCTCTATAAGGCAGTAACAGAAGAAGCTATGCCACAGGATTGTCAAATTAAGCCTTGCAGGTTAGGCTTCAACAGCAAAACCACAGGGACTCTGCAGCTGTTGTGCAGGAAGTAAGGCTGTATGCTGGACTGGAAGAGGTGCATTAAAAAGGCCCAGGGAAGCAGAGGGGCCATGGCAAAGACTTCACTGTAGGGAATGCAAAAGGCAGGTGTTCTTTTCCATTGCCTGCCAATAAATGAGTTTCTGCTAATAGACTTGTGATGCAAATGGACCCTTTTCCTCACGGACAGGTTGCCGCCATTCAGTGTTAATGCATACCAAATCTGTCCTTTAGAAAATAAGACCAGCACATCTGATTCAGTATCATGGAAGACACAAACTAGGAAAAAGGTTATAGGTCCCTGCACACACCTAGATTCTGGCTCAACCTGTGTGTTGCTGTTTGTTCTCTTTCAGAGTAGGGGAAAAACAGTGTAAAAATCACACAAGTTTTGATGTAGGAACACAAGAAATAAAGCAAAGACTGAATTCAAGACTACAGCTTGGATTTGAGAAAAGAGGCTAATATCACCACTACATGCAAAAGGAAGTTGCATAATTGGAAATCATGGAGCTAAAGGGAGCCTCTGAGGTCTCTTCATACGATACTGTGTTTATTTCAAGTTTTTGTGATATTTTTAATACATCACTGGTTCATTATTTTTTCAGTGACTGTGGAATGTAGTCCATAGTGATATAGCTCTGGATAGATAAGTGCCTTGGAATGATTGCAATTTCTAGGTAAGAGATTGTTTCCCTCAAAACCAAAAGAATTTAAAAGGTGCCAGGATGGAAACCCTTGTTACCTCCCATATAGTTCAGATAATTGTTCCTCATGGAACAATTTCTCACTCCTGCTGGTAATTGGTTTGTGCACCAAACCTCAACAGTTCTTGCTAACTGAGTTTTACCTTATGTAATTGCAGCAGCTGTTTATATTTGATACAGTATCTTCTCTTCAAAACTGATTCAAAATTTTATGCTGTAATTTCTAGACAGTCTCATATTGTCGTGGGTACTCATACAAAAATAGTGAATATCACTCTTCCTATTTTAATATAGCTAAGTTTATAGAAATAAGCTATACAAAGGAAATTTCAATTTATTAATACGTCTAAGCTAATGGCAAAACTTGAGTAAGGCAGCACTGCAAACAGAAAGACCTTGAAATGAGCTAGTAGCAATGAGGTTTTCAGGCTTACTTGTCCTTGAGAGGATATTCTGTAGGTTAGAAATCAAAGAGCAAAAGCAATTTTAAAATATGCTAAGTGGAGAAGGATACTTTGATTGGATAAACTAAAAGAAAGATGTCTCTAACTCAGCCATTTAACTGGTCAGCTAAGGTAGAAAGATTCCAAAAATAACCACATTAAAATTATAAAAATCAATACAATATTTCACAAGGATTCCGTGCAGTAAGAGCAAAAGCAGAAGAATTATAATGCATGAATCTATATGATTAGCTATGACCTTTGGAATATGCAGCACAGATCCAAAGAAGACACATTTCTGATGAAAAGCACTGAAAAGTCACAGTAGATATGTATACTTTGAGAAAAACAAACTACTGTGGAAAAACTCCAGAAACTACTGTTATTAGCTAGATAAGTGAAGAATAGCTGTCACAGCAACCTAATTCATGTAAATGGCAAGACATAAATACAAATATAATCGAGGTGCCTCAGTAACACATTATCAACTTGAAGAGAGAAGTGTCCTCAAAGGTTGGAGTTGCTTATGTAGTTCATGTCTTCACCTCAGGCATTCACCTCCTGAACCCCAGATGGTATAAATCAGCATAGACTAATTAGACTGAGGTTAGACACACTGATTTTAACATCTGCTGGGAATTTCGCCCTTTTCTTTGCTCTGCAAGGCTAACTAAGGGGGTTTATTACTTTATGTGTCTGTGTTCCTTCTGTTTCTTGGTGGTTTTTTTTTTTCTCTGGGGATGACCTATAACTTGTTTTAATACCATGGTGTGTTTTTTGTGACTTAGTAAACCCAAGACTAGAGCTGAAGTGTGCAGTTGGTTTAAAAAGAAAATCAGTGGACTGTTATTCCCCAGGAATTATCTCTAAAAAATTTGGAAATAAATTTTAATGTAAATGGAATGTCTCAAATACAATCTTTTTGAAATAGAGCTATTTGTTGTTTGCCTCATTTATGTAACTGAGAACTCACTTATAATCAAATTTTGTTGAACACCTTGATTTTTCAAAAATATGTATTTTTAAAAAAAGTATTTTAACATTGGAAACTTTAATCTTTTGTGTTGTTCATGTTTGACAAAAAAACCCCAAACAAACATCAAAACCAAAAAAAACCACCTAATCTGGAATTTTCCAAATCAAATAATTCTGGCCTCTGTATAAAGGGGTAGCTTTTTCACATCAGGCATCCTGCCAGGTATGGTAAATAGTTATCAGAGTCATTTGTAAGTATATTTTTAAAAATAACTGTTGGTTAAAATCTCTAGCTCCAATAAATAAGATTTTTATATAAATTACTGATTACTTGAGTTCTTTGGATAATAAGTTAATATTTGCAATGAATTCAGGTACCAGTTAATTAAGTAGGTGACTTGACACTTCATAGAAATTTTTACAACTAATATGCAAAACTAATATCTTTTTTCTTAACAACAACCATCAGCAAGTCCTCTAACTGCTTTTCCATAAATTCACTTTTTATCTGATCAACCATTTCCTAGAAGCTGAGCATTTCAAAATAAGTATTTTGACATTTTGGAGTTATTTCTGCAGGTCTTTTTCTACTCTTGTGAGTTTTGTTCATGGGTTTGTGTCTTGCATTGTTAAATTTTTAAGCTTTAAAAGTATTCACAGCTGTACAAGAGTTGGAGCAAATAATCCTCTGCATTGAAAGGTTCCCATTACCTGGTAGATGGTCTTCTCCATCCCAAAAGAAAACGTGACCCGCCATCTTTATTCATGCAAAATATCAGGCAACTTGCTGTTGTTGTTGAAACAAATAGAATGATCACCTTACACTTCAAAAAATAGCAAAAATTGTGCAGTACTTTTCACGAGTGCTGCCACATTTTTATGAGGAGACCATTAAAAATACAACAATATCAGAACTCTATTTTTATTTCTGAATATATTTCTATTTCACTCAAAAGTAATCTTTCAAAGGTGTGTCTTTTACCAGGAAAATTTTTTTTAGATTATTTCTTTCAACATTTTTGTTCACAAGCAATCTCTGAAGTTCAGTCAAGAGCTGAGCTAATACCAAAATCACTTTTCAATGAACATTTGTTTCAATAGCTACATGAATTCATGAAATACCCTTTCAAATTCTTTGAATGATTACTTCCCTCAAGCATCCATGCACTGAGTTTTATTAACACCTGCTCTCAAGTTATTTTTAAAGCGACACCAATAAATATGCATTGAGAATGGGGTTTTTTGCAATGTGATTTTAAAAACTATGGCCACATTGGCTTAGTCCTTCAGTTATCTGAGAGACAAAGTGAGATTTTAGAAGTTCTTATCACTACTAAACCAAAAGTTTGGTGATTCATTACCTGGTAACTGCCTTGGCATGTCGTGAGTAAAGTGACAGTAACTGATTCCATATGGAAGAAGACAAGGGCAGAGGAGAGTTACATCCAGAGAACACAAAATTTAAAAGTGACTGAAAGACAGTTCCTCTTTACATACAATGTATTCAGTCTGTGAATCTCACCACATTTGTTTTCTCTCGGACTGATGATTCTGGCTATTTTCTTGATCATTAGAAAAATGGTGACTACGAAAATTATAGTAAGAAGGAAACATTCAGCCTCTTTTCTCTGTTAGTTACATATTCAAAGACTTGTAAGAGTCCAGAAGTAAAAAGCTATACTCCTATTCAACAGGCAGAAACTTGAATATGACTCCTGTATCAAATGGTCGTTGCCAGAAAAGTGGATCTAGAATAGGAGAGCAGTAGTGTCATGTATTGGGTACCTATTATTTCCTTAAGCATCTAAGATCTACCAAGACAATATGAGTGCAAACCTAATTGTTAAATGTATTGTATTTCATTACTGTCTTTCTATCAATCATATTGAGCCTAATCCAGCTCTGTATGAAGTTACTGAAAAATTATCACTGACTTTAGGGAAGTTAGATCAGGAAGCAATAGAGATGTCATTTAATGAAATACATGAAGAAAATGCAATCATCACTTAGAAACAAATCACATGCTATGTTAAATGTGATAAAATGTCATTTAATTTCTGTTGGCATTCCTACTCACTTTTGCACATGCAGAGACAATATTCTTAGGTCTAAATGATGTTTAGAATGAAGACAAAAGCAGAATGTCGACAGGTAAAGTAATTTGGCTCTCATATTGACTACAGTAATTTGGGTGACCACTGCTGTGAATTAGATGAATAACAGCTGGAAAAAAAAATCAGATCTCCAGCAATAAAAAAACAGTTGATATGAGAAATAGATCTAAAAAGCAAAAAATATTGAAATGTTTGATTACATTTCTACATTGTTTTATAAGTGCCGTCCTTAAAAAAAAAAAAATCTAATATTTCCCAGGGAACTTGTGATAACTATTCTCTTTTCTCATACTCTACACTTAAATATCTATGGATAACACTTGCCACACAAACGAACAAATGGAGCTTTAATGACATGGCACTAGCTGGCTAATAATCAAATAACAGTGAAAGAGTGGGAGATTAAAAAAAAGAAATACACAAAACAGCTAAACTAGATTAAATCAACCAGCAATGGAAAGAGTCTGCAAAGGAAGTTTTTGCCTGAAGGAGATCTGATGAATTACTTTCATTAAACCTCAGGTTACCGATAGTAAAAACCACAGAGTAAGGTAAAATATTGCTGGATTGAAGTACACATCTATGTTTTGCTCTTTAAACCCTAATTTTCAGTGCCAAATATGCCTCAGATGGTTGACTGGACAGGGATGAGAGAAGAGTATGGCAAATGTGCTTGGCAAAGATTTAAAAGGTGAGCCTGTTTTCCCCAAAGGACATCACCTACATTCAAGGAATTGCCAGTGGGTTCCGTGGTACTAAGACTGCATTCCTGCACACAGTTACCTGTAACACAAAGGTCTTCTTGAAAAGTGTATGTCAAATACATGTATTGTCGTATAGATATAGATATAGATATATAGATATAGACTATATAGGTATACCTATAGCTATAGGTATAAATATAGATATGGATTACATAGATATATGGTAATTTCAAATAAAAATGCTGTATCAGAACTTTTTACACTTGTAGATTTGGAAGGAGGAAATATTTTTTATAATGGTAACATATTTTGTTTCAACCTCATAAGAACACTATCTTTTAAAAAAAATGAAATATTTTAATTCAGTCACTTTGATTGCTTGTATTTTATCTGATTGTATTTTATCTGATTGTGTAAAGACAGACAAAAATAAAAGCAGCTAATCAAATATGTCAGGAATGTCTTCTCGACATTTCCAGAACAACTTTTTCTTGTAATATTTCTTGCAGACAATTTTAAAATGTTGATTTCTTTTTCCATTGTTGGATAAAGAGAAAAATCACAAATTACGGGAACAACAACACAGAGTTCCAATAAGTACTAAAAATGCATTTAATATTGTTACTTACTTACCTCACAAGGTTGATGGGAGATTTTGTTAGAAGAGGTTTCTCAAGCTCTGAAAACTGCCTAAGGAAGGGTACTGTTTTGTATGAACAAAGTGTTATTACTATGTCAGCTTCTGAAGCTGACACAGAGGTAACTCCCATTCCAAGAGAGCCAGTTTGCAATCCTCATCTACGTAACTAACTTGCATACACATTTCTCCCCTTCAGGGAGTATTTTCTATAACTGTGTGGCTCTACTTATTTATATCGCTACTAAAAGGTAAACCATATCTGTGCAATAAGAATCACATTTTGAAAAAGTCTGTGTTGCTCAGGCTTTTCTCAGTTCCTTCAGAATGAAGTGCCTGCAGTAGTACCTACTGAGTTTTCATCTCTGGGGAGGGTCAAAGGTTACCATATAATTTATTTCAGCACATGTAGAGTAGAGGAGTGTTTTATTAAGAACATATGGAGGAAATCAATAACCCAGTCTTACCCAGTAGCAAAGGACAAGATCCCTATCTTATGATTCTGCCTCCCTGCATGGCTGCCTGAGCTTTCTACAAGGCTGTAGTATCATGTTAATCATTCTCTTTTTGAAATAAGCAACATTTAATTTGTGTCTCAGACAGGGTTTCTTTGACAAATTTCACTTTTGAATGAGAAGGCAAAAAGAAAATTTATGGATTTTTAAGATGTGTATATATCATATGTATGTAGGTTAGTGAATGTACTATGGATGAAAATACAGTACTTAAAGGCAGAACAGCAAATAAGTTTGGCTTTTTCTTCTGATCTTCAGGGCTCCCATGCAGTTCTGCTGGCGTACCTCAGTTTGGACTCACACTGATTTTTCTCAATTCCAAACCCGTGCTTCTGCCATATTCTTCTCTTATTCAAAAATTTTTACCAGGATTAACACAGGGCAGATTCAAAAAATAAAACCACACCCATTCCAATTAACTAGATTTTATAAGTGCCTAACTGTGTTGGAGTTGAATATGTTAACATCTCCAAGCATTCAATGCTAAGTTTTTGCTAACAATGACCACTCACAATATTCCAAAACATGGATCTGCACAAGTGTTCAACATTTTTAGGTCTGCATAATTCATTTCCAAGTATTCCATAGTATATCTGGTCATTTAATCTGAGAAGGACTAACCAGAAGCCTTGCAGCAAAAAATTATTTACTTCATTGTTGCAGTTCATTTTCTGACCTCATTTTTTGGGGGGGAGAGTTGTGGGAACAAGCTGAGTCCAATGCACCTGCCTTCAGTTAATAAGAATCAAAGAGGAGTATTTCAGCCTTGACCATGTTTTGATAGAGTGTTGTGCTCTCAAAACAGAAAACCACTTAATGGTCTGCATGATAGTGTGGATGGCTTATGCCATGATGGAAAACAATCACAGAATGGTAGTGTGCAAATGTGTGAAATCAAAATATAAGGTCACCAAAGTTTTGGGAACTGTAGACAACTGATTGGCAACACCAGGTGCTGCTTACTGGAAGAGATTAATAAAAGGGGAATGCAGAGAGAGCTCTGCAGACAAATCCCAAAATTGAATTCTGTGTGTGAAGCCTCATTTCTTCATTGCCCATAGAGAGTCATTTGTTTGTTTCACTTATTTGGAAAGCAAAAATTATTTCATAGCAAGAGTTGATTTTAGCGGTAGTGTTTTCACTTTCTACTTTGATTTTTTGCCTATGCCAGTGTTCACAGGTTTTTTTTCTCTGGGACACTGTGAGCATACTGACACCCCACATATAATCAAAAATGGACAGGGAACATTTGCTCCTGAAAAGTCATTTGCCCTATGTCATTTTGAGGACCTGTAACAAGTCAATAAAAATTATATACAAAGACTGTGTATTGTATATGAGAATGCAATGGGGAGCCTAACAACCACCAACATGGATCCAAATAGATATTAACTTGTGTATATGAAGGTCAACTCCTTCATGTTGTTATTTTACACTTCAGAGAAAATGTAAAAAGTGAATAAGGAAACCAATAAAATGTTCTTTCCTGTGAAAAACTACTATCTGGACTGACATTTAAAGTAGGATTTGAAAGGTGGCTACAAACTCCAGAATATTAGATGATTAGAGGAATGGAGCCCCTATCCTATAAGGAACGGCTAAGAGAATTCAGATTGTTCAGCCTGGAAAAGAGAAGGCTTCAGGATAACCTAATTGCATCCTTCTAACACCTGAAGGAAGCCTACAAGAAAGTTGGGGAGACGCTATTTCCAAGATCACATAGTGACAGAAGAAGGGGGAATGGCTTCAAACTGAAAGAGGGCAGGTGTAGATTAGATATTAATAAGAAATCTTCTACTGTGAGGGTGAGGACGCACTGGACCACGTTGCACAGAGAAGCTGTTGCCCCATCCCTGGAAGTGTTTAAGGCCAGGTTGGATGGGGCTCTGAGAAACCTGGTCTAGTGGAAGATGTCCCTGTACACAGCAAGAAGGTTGGCAGATGATCGGTAAGGTCTCTTCTGACCCAAACCTTTCTATGATATCATGATTCTGTGATTATATCATCATCCCTTGTAAAACATGCTATGTGCGCCGTTTGCTAAAATGATACAACTAAGAAAGCACAGCAAAAATGTACGTGAAATTTCTAATGCCTTCAATGACAACTATTTAGCCCTCTTTCCAGGACCCCACTAATGGGGAGGACTTGTTGACTGCAATTGATATAAAGGTTATTCTTTCTCAATATGTTGTCAAAAGATGATATAAAGGCTTGTCATTGTGTTCCACACAATCCAATAGCTCTTCAAATGCCTCAGGGATAAAGGGTAGGTTACAGGAAATATCTATTTGATCTCTTTTTATATTTTTCAAAATAATGGAACATTGTACATACAACAGGATGAAAACCAAGTGTACACAATATAACTACTGCAACACTTTGTGAGTTCAGTGTTTGTAATTACTAGACCACAGTACATTGTCTTTCAAATTACACAGTGAAGGCAACAACGGTAATGATAACAAGTGACTCAGGCAGGCAGGTAATTATCTCTGTATATAGGATTAGAAGGTATGGGATGAGTCTCATGAATGCTCTTGCTTAAAGTCAGTTTCAAATATCAGTTAAGAAAAATTGAAAGCCCTCAGCTTATGTCTTGCATGTTTCCTGGGGAAGTTCTGAGAATTTTCCGTTTTGATGTGGTTACTTTAGGGTCTGAGTGTGCCTAAGCATCTGACAGGCCCAGGCAAAACGGAGCCTTTCTATAACTAACTATATCAAAGCCATGGACTGCATATTTCAAAAAAGAATAGCGCTTTACAGAGAGAGATTTCCTGAAAGGACAGAAGTGATGGGCCCCAAAAGATTTTAAAAGAATGGGAATAAAAGAAACAAAGTTTCCTTGTGACAGGTTACACTGCAAAATAAGATTTCTTCAAGATAATGTTCCTGGAGTAGTTTTAAGAAACTACAGAACCTTTCTTAGAACAAAGTCACAGGGGTTTATACAATTTTTGCACAAAAACTGGTAACTTCTTTGCAGCACAGTTTATTCACAAGCATTGTATCTTGAACTGGGTCCTTTTTCATTTTAAGAGGATCCCTTGCAAACCAGAGCATCTGAGGGCATGATACTTGGCTCCTTAATAAAACTAGCAGTAGTTTGGTACACCCTCCAAAGGAAGTAAAGGCCAGAGACCCTTAACGGGGCCAAGAACTCTCTAATTCTAATCTGTTCTCTGAAAACACACAAGGGAACTGAGTGACACAAGGAGCATCAATGCATATGAGCTTGCAGCACTGATCATACAACTAACACATGAATAGCAGAAAACTTTTTCAATTCTCATTTATGAGGGAACAAAGAAAGTTGGGGTTACAAGGAGTCTCATGCATACCTTTTCCATCACACGTAACTTGACTTCATGCCAACCACTTTATTCCATAAATACAGCAGACTGAAGGAGCCTTCTTTGAGCTCTCCCTACTAAGCAACTGGAAGCATGGCAGTGATTCCATTGAACTGGAATGTCTCTCAGTGTTGCTCCTCAGGGCAGAGACCCTTCTTAACAACTACAGTTTTTGAGTAAGTGATCAATATTACTCATAACCTTGTAATACAGCGCACTAAGATTTTGTCTTGGTAACTTTGATTCTGCCTTGGTAGTTTGAATCATTGTTAAATCCTCTGAGCAGTAGAGTAATAGAGTAAACCTTGCTATTGAACTTTGTTAAATCATACTTTTACAGCATCATATTTCAATAAAACCACTTTTGCTGATGCCTTTGACAGTGGTTCTCCAAGCACTTCGAATTGCCCATTTGCAACAAATTGGCATAGTCGGCAGGATTCCTAAATCCAGATTCGTGACACTGTAACTCATAATTGACTCTTTTGCTCTTTATATTAGTTTCTAATTCCAACATTGTTCATTTCATGTTTTCAAAATTTTAAGCATTAATTCATTTTTACAATTTCATCCCTCTGATACAGATGAGAAGTCCTAGCACTGAGGTTGAAAATGAAAAAGTATTTTTTTCTAAACTGTAGAGAATAAAATGTGAACTATAATTGACCTACAAAGGCACCTTAATCTCCAGGCGTAAGTTTCAGCTGCAGGACAAGTCCTCAGAGACAATCTGAAACACTAGGATTTTTTTTGCTTTTTATTTGCAAGATAAGTCCGGTGTTTGAAGTCCTTGAATACTGTCCTGCCCAGGTCATTGCTGCATTTGGAAGATGCCCTAGAGCTGCACTCCATATCTCTGCCAGCAAGGCCATGTTAGGCACTGTGACCACCATCTCTCCTCCTGTAAAAACCTTGGAGGCAAGAAATAGCAGGAGGCAGAGGGCCTTGTTCTGTACTTGTGTCTGGCACCAAAATCATAGCTAATAGAAACTCTGGTAATGCATAGTAATCTTTTTATACTGACACAAAGCTCTAATGTTTCACAGTCTTACATAATTTCTTGGAGTCATTATTACTACCACAAAGAAAGGACAAGACATCTGTTCGAAGGGAATGCTGTCTGTGTGTGTATGTCTGTCTGGGTGCATACATAGTAGGTGGTTAAAAATTTGTTCTTTTCTTTTTTATATTTGACTGATTGCAAATTTGGGGATTCTCATACATATATGCTTGAACCTTGAAAGATTTAATGATTGTTTCATTCCTCCTTCTTAATATTTTACCCGAGAACTATATGCCAGTATTATTTTGTCTTCATATATCATGTTTTGTAAAATGACTAGCGTTTACCGTAGCTTCTTTCTTTGACAGAAATATTTGAAATATATTTGGATTTACCCACAAACCAACTTCTAAAATTTTAGATTCCTTTCTGTGATTCAAATGAAAAGATAAAAACTGGTAATATCATTTTGTGTCAAATGATGAGATTGGAGGCTGATTTCAGGTTCAGAAACAGGGCACATGTCCAGATACCCATCAGAAAGACCTACTGATGTGGATGTTGTCACAATTTGAAACCTTGCAATATGATCCCAGGGAGTCCTTAAGAAACAATAATGTACTCCAATGTGAGTTAAATTAACTGGACATGTACTGGCAGTGGCAATTACGTTACCATCTCTTAAAAAAATGTGTGATGCAAGCATGCAGTTCTTTGCTAAATCTGTTTTAGCAGTAAATTAAAGACTTTTCCATCAAACTTATACAGAGTAAAACTTCACTGACTTCAATAAAGTTATCCTGATGTTGGTTTTAGATCAATATTTACATGACATTTTTCTGTAAAATATCTTCTTTAAAAAGACAAAAGGCTTTCATTCTAGTTCAGTATTTTTGCTGTTACTGAAATCCATTAACAACCTTGGTGTGAGGGATTACCTCTCTTTCTACATTATTTTGGAGGTAGGATGGTCAGCAGAGACTATGCTAATGAATATAATGGAGCTAGGTGCTGTTTAGACCATGGTAATCCTGTAAAATTACAAATGCAGATATAAACATTGTAGGAAATTATCTTGGGGTTTGACCTGTTTAGGATTTCACTACGCACTCCTTGATATCAGTAGTGAAAGTCTCATTCACCTGGGACCTTGCAGACCTCTGTAAGACAAATCCTTCTCCAGAAACCTTTCCAGTACACAACCAACAATATATTAGAGAAGTATAGCTTTCAGCAGATACTCTATTTGAAGTACACTTTAAAGCAAAGGAGTGGTCTTTCTGGGAACATAATGAAAACATTAATTTCTTAAATTAGTGCTTAGATGCTCTAGAGCCAAGGCTGATGGAAGCACATGTATATCCTATCTTCAGGGACGATTGAAAGAAAGATTCTTCAGCAATCTGCTCCATCTTAACTCATTTCTATCCATGGTTTGGAATTTACACAGAACTACACTGATTCACACAAGTATTTTATTTTCTCATTGAAAATTTTGCTATGATTGTAAACATTTAGCAAACTTTCATGAAGTTCAGCAGTGTTGAATTCTTGATTATGCCTGTATTCAGTCAAAGAAAATATAAGTAAGCCTAATCTTTATAACAAAATCATAAAACAACTCTCAACCAGAACAAAAAGGAAGATAATGGTGTTAGCAAAACTGATAAAGATACAGTCAACTACTCTATCTGTGCTAGTTAGGAATCATACCTCTGGTGCAACCACACATGTATATATTGCAGTGTAAGTCTGTCTTATGCAACCTCAAAAAAAACCACATGATAAACAAGGAGTATAGGAAGAGAAACTGAAAAATTAAACATTCTTTTGATCTTAAAAGTTTAGTTGTACCTCTAAAAGTAACATAACAGATTTATGGAAATTGATGGGAACTCTGGCTTTCTTGTGAACAAGAATTCATCCACATAAAGGAATTCATCCTCAGAAATGTGCTTCAGGCATCACTGATATTATTACACAAAACAGAAAATGGAATTGCTGTCCACTGTGATGAGATAGATACAGTTAATGAGGGACTAATAAAGAAATGTTGATCTTCATTCTCCCAGAAAAGAGTTCCTCAAAAGCTTAAGATGAATGTTATGGATTCCTCTAGACCTGATCCTCTATTGGATTTGATCCTCTATTGGATCAAATACACTGTCAGGAAAATTCTTTTCAATACAAGACAAAATTAGTAACTTTTATTCCTGTAGCCAAAATTCTCTGATAATAAAAACAAGCAAACACACACAAAAGAACAAAAACCCAAACCCAGCAAAAAACCTTGAAAAGAGATGCATCATTATTAGAAAATGTATAGTATATATCCACCCCTCCATTCACCTATCCACCTAGCAATGTAGCTAAATAGCTATCCATTTACATGTACCTGTCTATGTACCTATCTAAATACAAGGGAAAAGAATATCCCAGGCACCTGTAGAAGATTTCAGCTCCTATTTCTTACAAGCCTTTGTACTGAGAATATGGATTGATATGGAGGATCCCTCAGCCCTCTTGTAATATTTCTCCCTCACAAAAACCCCAGACTTATCCATAAACAGTTCTTTGCCTGATTTCTTAATTTGGTATGAGAATCTGGAGTTCTTGTTTTTATACTCATCCTGACAGCATACATGCAATCTGCCACAGGCACTGGGAACAAGCTTCTCCACCATCCATATGGATGGGATCAGAGATCACAACATTACTGACAGAGGAGCAAAAAAGGTAAAATATGACAACCTGTGAAAACATCTGTCTCACCAGTTTGGGAAAAAATGTGCCTTTCACAGCCAGCCAAACACTTCACATTCTGGTCTTCTGAAAAGCAAAACAAACCATATTCAAATTGTTAATTTAAAAAGTTAACTCACAGGCAAACCACGCAGGGTCTAATGCCAGGAGATGATGGGCAACACAGTATTTCTGAGACAGCTGGACTATCAAAAATGTTTGTCAAGACACAGTGACAGAAGGCTCTAAACCACACATAGAAAGACAACAAAGAAAGAATTTATCACAGTCATTGCATTTATTTAATGTCTTAGTGTGCATTAAGATTTCTAGAAAACTAAAAAGAAATCTTTATGATTTGAGTGGGTGTTGAAAGAGACAATTACTGGTGTTGACAGATACTAAACTAAGTTACAGACCAAAAGAATGAATGCATCTGGCACGGGTTTTTTCTCTTGATCCAATGCTTTTTGTCTTTTTGACATTATTAAGCATACCCTAAGAACTGTCTTGCCGCTACAGAAACTGGTTTTCTAGCTTGTCCTGAATTTAAAGTCTCCCAGTATTTTCCTAGAAGTCAGAGGAGGACATTGAATTTTGTCTTTCCACAAGAAATGAAACTGAAGTGGGGTTATTGACTGTAATAACCCCACCCTAATTATATTCTCTCTTCCAAATGTTTTCTGTGGTTTCAATTAAAGTTATTAATTACTTCTTGTCGTGAAAAATGTTAGCAGTGCTGCTGGCCCAGAATAACTTCTGTGTTTTCTCAGTAGTATGTTTATGCACAAAAGTACTTCGGAATCCTGTGAAGATAGTCACTAGACAAATGTGTGCTATGCTGGATTTTATTATTTTTCAGCCCCAGTACTCCTAGTTATTTTTACTATTAGTAAAAAATGTTTTATTTTTATAATGCCCAAGGCATCTAAGAACTAAAATGTCTGGTCATAATTCTAATTAAAAATATATTTTCTGTAAAATAGTAAATATCTAATGATTTAAGATGTAGTGTGGAAGAAGTATCAATGCACAGATTCTTATGACATTCAACATGCTGCATGTGATGGGACACTTCAGACTACAGAGAAGCTCCAAAACCTCCAACCAGCTGTGTTTCTGTCACCATCTAAATGATCCATGTTTCAGTCACTGTAATTCTGCAGTAAGTTTTGGGTACACATAAAATCAAGTGATCATTTCAAAATTATGAGAATTTTAACTTTTCCATTATTTATTTAATCAGCTCACTTTTATTCTCTTCCTTATGTCTTTATGTCACACTTAATAATGCCTGTTACTCCTGGTCTGGATCTTCCATCTTAAACATATTAAAAATGTTATCCATCTTCACTTAGATGTACATTAGCCTAAGTATAATCTTTCCTCATAAAGAGATTTTAAAGACCACTAATAATTTCTTTAATTGTTCTCTCTGGCTCCAGTGAGATCTCAGTGCAAAGATATTAGAATATGCAGTCTTTATTGATTTTGAAACCAGCCAAAACAATTCAAGAAACACATTGCAAGGTGTAGGTCTGGAACATGAGAGCTGACATGTAACATTCACTGCCATGGTAAGACAGCAAGTGGGGTCACCTGAAACTGTACTGAGACAGCAGAACTTGCAGTCGATCACCCTGGATAGGAATGAGCAGATTGGTTCTCTAAAATTTTAAGTTTCCTGTAGCAATGTCACTCTTGGAAGACTTGACCTCTTTACTTCTAACAAATTTAATAAGTAATTGCTCAGATCACAAAGGTCTGATATCCTTTCTTCCCTGCATTCAGAGGACACAGTAACCATATTATTTAATATGCTTAAGTGTATTTGCCTCACTTTCCACCTCTTGCTTCCTTACAGAATAGGAATTGGTCAAAATCAAAAAGGCTTGAAGAATTTTAAATGTGTGACTCCAAACACCTAAGTTGTTGATGACTATGAAAACTAAGAAAAGTTTGAGCACTTCATGAACTCAATCTAAGTGCTCTGGAATGACTGGTATTTCCTTGAAAATGTATGAATCATGTTTTATCCTCTACCAGCTGTCCTTACTGGCTTGAAATATTGACATCAGACAGAACATTCAATGAAAAGGCATTATAAGAAACAGTAGATAAATGTGTTCTGTGCAAACATTAATGAAGTATTTATGGTTTTGAAAAAGAAATAAGAAAGCAGGTAGCACAGCACAAAGGTCCAAATGGAGATGAAACAAGTGTTTAAAGTACTATTTAACAACAAAAGAGAGGAGATCCAAAATGTAGGGACCCAATCTTATTTGGACACAAAACTCCTAATTGGAAATAACAGGTGTTTAGGCACCTCAATATATTTTTGTATCTGGGCAATACTCCTAGGAACCAAGAGCAATCTCCAACAACATGTTGACACATTCTGTGTGCAAGAATTTCTTCAGGCACGTTCATATGAAATTGCATTTATAAAGTTGAAATCCTGTGAGTATATATGTTAAAATCAGATATATGTTTATATACATTCATCCAGAACATGTTCATTCCAACTCCACTGCTCACACAATAGGAACAGTCTGGAAATGTAAACTGTGCTAGGAAAGTTGCCATATAGAAAACTTCAGCTTTCTGAACTTCTCGGGCACCAGGTTCAGCCCCACCATCATGTATTAATAACACATAATCTGACACTTTGTCTCCTGCCAACAGCTCCATAACAGACTTTTCAAATAATGGTTTGATACAAAAACTAAAATAGAAAATTTTCAAGTGGTTTTCCTCTATACAAAGACAATCCTATTTTTAGTTCACCATAGTAAATCCTGGGGGCTTAGACAGACATCCACATGTACACAACCCCCAACACACATCCTTTAACTTATGTGCTGCATCCAGGTCTGAGATAAGGCTTCAGATTCCAGTTATGAGAAAACTCAAAAGGAAGACATATAACCATAAATATTTTATAAAATTCAAATAAGGTTTAGGGGAAAACCAGATTTGCAATACATTTCCCTCTGGGCATTTCTTCTGTGAGGTGTACACATAGGGCCTCGTATTTCAACTCTTCTAAAAAGAATGTATAAAATCAGTTTCTATAGAAAGAACAAATGCAGTGACATATTAAATGAATTGCATCACAAAAATATTCAATATAGATGTAATTATGTTGTGTGAAACATAATTAAGTGATTTCTGAATAATAGGTAAGTAAAAATATCTATTAATTATGTGCTTGATAAGTGACAATAGAACTGTTTTGGAAAATCAATTCTTAGTTAACTTAGACGCAATAACTAAAGAAAATTTTTAATGTTTTCCCTTTAAGAAGGTTTGGAGTTAAAATGTTCGCTGACATGGAAAGGCTGTGCATCCAGGCCTGTTTCCAATTAATTTCAGTCTTTTCTCTGGGAATACAATTAAACCTTATGATAGTATAAGAGTGATGATAGTGAATAGATTTTTGCCACATAAACATTAAATAATTGATGTGTAGTTTATACATAAAAATATCTGCTGTCTATGACATTTTCAAATCTTTATGATGCTGCTGAATAATTATACAAAGGCATGCTACCAACATGGTTATACAGTAGAGCTTGTGACATGCATACTTATGATATATTATGACACTTGCATGTATATCCTATGTATATACCTCATAAATATCAAATAAATTTTTCTCAAATGGTTCTTGTGGATAGCAAAACTGTTTTTAAAGCCAGATATGGCTTTTATGATAAACTGAGTCAATGCTTTTAAGTTGCTGCCATAATAAACCGGCCCATGTTAATAATTCATGATTTTCAAATACATACAGTTGCTGTCAGAGAAGAAAAGGAAATGGAAATTTCTTCTCCTACAAGGTTAGCAATGACTTCAGAATCAAACAGGTAAACATATCTCTAGGCAAATCTACCATGTTGTGCTTCCTCCCCTATCCCACCTTTCATAACCACCAGCGGGGGTTGTGATTGCTGCTTCCAGATTATTCTGGACTTTGGATGGATGGATGGCAACACAGTAGCCAAAGGTGTCTGGAACAGTGACCTGGATGTCTTGCTGGTATGCAAATAGGAGTATAATCTTACTTTATAAGCAGAGGACAGCCCAGGGCCTGCTGAGCTCTCCTGCACATCAGCAGGCTGCATGCCAGGATCTCCCCTAGAGTAGGGACCCCTCTCAAGGTTACTTCTTGAGGCTAAGAGATCCCTTGTTGCAACAGATCCTCAATAAGTGATTGAGAACATTTTAAACTTTGAAATCATAACTGATATAAAGAATTTATTGTACACATTTATAATCATAAAGATAAAACTGTTGACCAAGTCTGGGACTAGGATTGGATCCAGTCACACCTAGGCTCCTCTTTGAGAAGTTTATAAAGCAAAGGGGAACCTTTCTGAACCTTGTGACTCAATGGAAGGGTCTCCCTGAGAGCTTTATCTGATTCTGCCCTCTATGCAGTAAATATTCTAGTGGACACGGCCATCAAATCTTGTTAAACCACTGTTTTATATGAATAAGGTAGATTGTTGCTTCTCTTGTACAAGTGAAGTGCATCACTCCATTTGTGACAAGACAAAAAGTAGAAGCATAGGCAGCTTCTATGATACATGCAAAAGAAATGTTATATGCACCTGATGAAGGGAAGCCTGCAAAGCAAAAGTCCCATTTTTTTTCAGTACCAAGAAGTTGTGGAGCAAAAACAGGGCAAAAAAAGGAATAATGGCTTCTTAGAATGTTACATTATGCTTACATGCGTTTGTCAGATATTCTCGATTCTGACAAAATTCACATTTGCCCCTGTGGTATTTTACTGTACTTCATCCTATGCAATAAAAGCTCTAAGAAAAAAACTTTTCAAGTACTACCATACAACATGGAATAATGCTTATTACATGTTATTAAGTAATTTTCACACCTCATAATTATCTTTAGTCAGGGAGAAATTGATGGGGGGTTTCTGTTAACTAAGTACTTTTATTGAATCAAACATACCATCTATATCTGACCAGAGAAGTTGTGGATGTTCTCACCCCTGGAAGTGTTCAAGAAAGGATAAGATAATATTCCTTTTGGAAAATAAAGTGCTCATATGTTAGGACATTTGAAGTATTTCGGTTAAAAATTTTGATCTAACTTCAATGATAATAACAGGTATACTTTTGCTGTTATTATCTGTGAAATCTTTGGAAAGATTTACAGATGAATGGGTTACTCTTTGGCCAATGACTGGCTGTCAAATGGGAAGTATAATTGCACCATAATTTATCCTAGTTTTCTTGACACAGAGAAGCTCTAAGAAAAGGATGTTTTTTGAGGCAATCAAGAAGCCGTGGAGAATTAAGCTGCAAAATTCTTCACAGTTCTCCACTGTGAAAAACAGCACCTTTTGAAAGAACATGCCTGATTATCTTCATGCAGAAGGCAAAAGGCATCCTAAGATTTTTGACTCACACTGGGTGTTCAGGAGATGACATGGTTTCTTACAGAAACAGCTTTAAGCATCTTTTCCAAGCTGTTATAAAATGCAGCTCCATTAGTACTGAAACATTCCAAACAAAACTTCCCAGTATGGAGAATTTCAGACCAGATTCTTTTTAAACTTGATCAAGTTATGAAATTATTGAGCTGTGCAGTTGCTGTGACTTTGAAGGTAATCCTTTATAATGAGAAGTATCAGAACTGCAGGCCTTGATACCTATCACACACTAAGATTTGTAGAGTACAAAATAGTCTCTTTACAGTCTAGAGGAATCCACTAACTTTATGTACTGTATATAAATAGTATTTTATTTCTCTGGCATATGAATAGGAAGACATATATACAACAGTTTAGGAAACCAATTGAGAGCTAAGGAAGCAAATTACATTGAGGTGTTCTGAACATGTCTGAAGGAAATCTCATATGCCAAGAGGCAGAGTGGTCAGCACATTTCCACGTGGTTTACTGGAAGTCATGCAAACAGCTGTGTGGTTGAGATCATAAGAGAAATATAAAGAACATTCCCTAGTTTGTGATCTGGAACATTGGATGGGAACAACCCCCATTACTGTGCTCTGCTGAGGGTGAAGTCTTCCACAGCTTAACTTCTCTCCTTCAATACACAAGATATGGGGTGAAAATTATCTTCCTTACTCTGCAACAACCTTCCCCTGAGCATGACACCCCACTCCTCTTTTCTTCCACATGCTTTGACTTTTCACTGTGGTTCATATGTGTGAAGCCTTAAAGACTATCTTGGTTCTACTATCAGCAGGATAGTTATAGCGTGTTCCAAATTGCTAAAAAAATGTGGACTATTGCCAAAGAAATAACCCAAACAACAATGCTGGACCATATTTTAACTGCTTCAGACTGCAAAGCTTGATTAAAGGAGACAGGGCAGAGGTCCCTAAGTGTGCTGTTTCAAATATTTTTTCCATGATTAGCTGAACTTTTGCTGGCCCTGAAAAGAAGATTCTCATCAGATTCAAAACAAGCCTCATTACTGTGAGGTTATAATGACTGGGGCAAATTAGCTTTTGGGTTGTTTTAAACAATGCTGATCAAGATTAACCAGGAACCTGTAATTTAAATCACTTAGTTCAACCTCTGGAAAATCATTTTCAATGTACAATGCTACTCTTTATTTGAGAAACCAGGTCTGTAGAGAGGAGGTGCCCTTGAAAGATGGTGATGACCTCATGAAAAGACTCTGTAGCAAACTACTCTATTTTGCCCTCATCATTTATTCCAGGGAACACCATGGTAAAAACAATGTAGCTACTCTTTCTTAAACAAGCATGAATTACTTGTTTTATTTGTATGTGTAATTAAATTCAGTATACCATTACTGTGAGTAATCAAAGGTGTGTATGCTTAAATATACAAAATTACAATATTTTTAATATTTTTATGGATATAAGCATTAGTAGAAATTTTACAATTTAGTCTGGAGGTTTTTGTGTAACTGGGATCCCATTCCCTTAAGAGCTATACCAAAAATATAGTAAGAGGTAGCCCAGATAAACTCTATGAGCTAATTGAGAATTAGAAGAGGAAACCCTTTAACAAACAAATTAGCAACTTCAGCAGAACAGTGCTTTCAAGAGTTTTAGAAGTGGGTCGGCTCAAACTGGCCAATTATTCTGATCTTACTGGAGCTGCTACTGAGACAGAGAACACAAACCTGGCCCTAGAAGATATATTCTGCCCATTCCCTTTTATTCAGTCTTTGCATAAATTGATCTGATCCTTTTCTGAACCTGCAGATATTCCCTGCCTCCACAAGCTTCTGTGCTGGAAAATTCCATCAACTCATTAGCCACTATGAAAAAAGGCTAGAAATGAATGGATGGGTGGATAGAAGCAGAAAGATAGGAATATACTTTCTACCTGTTACTACATTTTATCTGTTTTAATAAATCTTCATCTGGTTTGGACAAGTGTCTTTTAATTGTAGGATGGTGGCACTTGGGCTAGTCACTCTGTGTTCAACACAGCAGACCCTTCGTGACTGTAAACTCAATCATATCTTCCTTGCCCTTCTGTTATGCAAACTTTTGAAGAATCCCAACCTTTTTAGGCTCTCTTTGTAGGGCAGCTGCCTCACTCTCTAGCTTATTTTGATTTCCCTTATCTATAGTCTCTGATTTCACTAGAACTGAATACAGCACTAGTAGTGTAGCCACATTAAAGCTTTATGAGGAGGTAAAATTACATTTTCTACCTTGTTTTGATATCTGATTATATCCACCATTTTTTAACCATTGCTGCCCACTAAGTCAATAGTTTTAGTAAACTGTCAGTGACGATTAAAAAAATCTTCTAACCTTTAACTATCAGTTTGAAGAGCAGCGTCATGGAGTTGCATTTACTAGTGGTATGAATATTTGTTGGATTCTGTATCTATGTCATTCTGTATCGTTATAGTAATGATACCATTTTTATGAAGAACAAGAATTGAAGTATCCTTCAAGATACTGTCTGCATGAACTTTTCCTTCAGAGGATTGCATATTTCCTTTTTAATTATTGCTAAGTGTTCCTAATTATGTCCATTTAGGAATAGCAACACCTGCCATTATGTGAAAGTTGAACTGAAGAACAGCTAGATCAAGAGTTGTTTGAAAACTCAGGAAAATGCTCAACCTTAGAAAATGCTGAAGCACAGGAATGCCAGAAAGGAATTAACTATGGTGTAAAACCCCCCTCCTTCTAATATCAGAAAGAATTCTGAACTTGTGTGCCAACTGCAAGAGCGTTGGGACCAAGAAGGCAAAATAAAAGACATTTGGAAGTGTCTGGAATCAGAAAATGACAAAACTAATTCTGCCACTGAGTTTTGCTGCACCAAAAATGGACTTGGTTGACTTTTACTTCTGTAAAAGGGTGCATATTCAAAAAAAATTTCATATCTCAATATAAATCTTTTTGCTTACAATGTAAAGGACTTCACTAACAACAATAGCTTCTATTGCTATCCAGGAAGCACATATAATCAGTTTAATGAACTTCTGCCGGATCTGAAAAAATACCATTTATAAATAATTTACCTCTAAGATATAAATTCATTCTATTTTCTGCAGTGAACTGCCTGGTCTAGTAACCATCCTCATCTTCAAAAATCCTATATAATGTGAAAAAATTTGAATTACACTTCAGCACCTCCAGCCATTATAATAGTTAAATCATATTTCTCTGTTTTGAAGCCAAGCATCTATATTTCTTCTGTGTAAAGGCATTGGAATTCATTCATTGATGAGACAGGTAATAAATGAGAGAATATTCTAAGGTAATGACTACAATTCTCTTTAAAGGTCATCAATACATGAGAAATTATTATATTCTGTTAATGTTACTTTTCATGTTCTGACTGGGTTCCATCGCAGAAGAAAATGAAACCTGAGTTGCCACTCACTCTTTTATTAAAGAAAAAACAAATTAGCATCTGCCTAAGCATTAACAGTGAAAAATATTTTTCATTTTTCCTCATCAAATATACATTTATTGAATGATGTACACACAAACTGAGTGATATTCACATGCGTAAACGGTATGGGGAGAAATTCAAACTTCAGTAATTGGAATGTATGTTTGACATAAGACGACAGTGTTACAAAAGGCATCTGTCTTCTTCAGAGGTTTCCATTTTTCTGAAATAAAGTTTCTTGGATTGTTTCACTATTTTTTACACCTTATCTTAAGTGGCTGTCAAGTTTAAGTGAAAACATAAAACTGCTTATTGTGGCATTTGGCTAATTAGCACCTTCAGGGGCTCACTGCACTTAATACAGCAAGAGAAGAAATAGTGTCATTTTCATTTTATGTTCCAAGCACAGACAGACCTCAAGAACATTTGGTACTTCATAATCCAGTAGGCTCCATAGCCTGAATAATAAACTGCCACTTACTTAGGGAAGAGTTTAGTGCAGATAACTAAATGTGAGGAGTAAAGGTTGGTCCTTTGCCTCATATATGACATTTATAGGTCAACAGTGTTCATTACCCAAAATGAGTGATAATCCCTTGCCGTTACTCTATCTAGATGACCTTTGTCTGTACATCCCATCACACATATTTTGCTTTCACTTTCAAAAGGATGCATATGTTAATGCAGAAGGACCATTGCCTGTTCTCCCACCATTTTCAGCATTAGATTGGTACCAAGTAACCTTTAGATCACAACTGGCTTGGTCCAGTTGGAAAAGGTAATGTGTTCCAGCAAGCCAGTGATGACAGAAAGCATTTCTTTCTACTACTTCTACCTGCCTTGGAACACAGATGAATCTAACATGACCCTGTGTTTGCAACCCAGCATGTCTAGTTCCACACAACATCCTTGAAATGTTTTCTTCATTTAAGAAAAAGTATTCCAGTTTTCTCTGTGTGGAAAGACCAAACCAGCTGGTCTTTTGGGTTAATATTTCCCTTTTTTTTTTTTTAACCACTTTGACATTTGCATGACAGAAGATCTCTTCTTCTTTCTGGACACACAAAGCTAGGTATTATCTGCACCTAGCTGCTGCACAAAGCAGAAGATCCAATTATCTGAAAAGGTATCTCAGCAGGAAAGATGGACTAGGGTGGGTTTGAGATGTCCTAAGCTTTGAAAAGGCCTTGGATACACCATATAATTTAAATACACCTCCAGCACTTATATTTCAAACTTTTAGAGTCCCTTAACATCACTAAATCCATTTAACCTACTGGAAAACTTTCAGGCAAAAGGAAACTATTTTGCACAGGAACTAGGAATGCAAATAGTTCCCCTGAAGAAGTTCAAGGAACTACAGTTCCTTGTATGATTGTTCTCAATTCTGTCCTTGCCAGCCTAGACAGAGTCCCATTTAAAGTTATGCCATTGCTGCTCCCATATCAGTTCTCTAAGAGAAAACTGTAGTTTACATCCTCGAAGTAAACTTCAAATAAAAATACCTAACTCTGCTGAACCTTTTCAGCAATTCACAAACTCCTTGGATGCTAGCTCTGGGTTGAAAATAAGTACAACACACTTCTAACATATTTAAGCTACTACTTGAAATATTTAATACCCTGGAGGATTATACTTTCTTTTCCATAAAATATTGCAGACCAAAATGTGTCAATACATTAAAATTCATACCCTGCAACAGATGCTCAGCTGTGCAAAAGAAATTTTCCTTTCCTTTTTTATATATAAAGAAAATTGTATGTATAAAAATTATATGGTCAGAACTGAACCAGACACAATGATATTATATGCATATCAAAATTTTTTAAGTCTTACATTTTTATATACCTTCTGTATGAATAATTTATACATTATACTCTATATATCCACAGTCTGCAAGGAACATGAAAAAAATCTTGTTTTCTTCCAACTGTACAGAGATTAGTGTTACTTTAATAGCACTGCATTACATTATTGGAATGCATTTTCATCTCTCATTTGCTTTCTGTATTTTTGGTTGGTTTTTTTTGTTTTGTTTTTTGCTAGTATCATTGGAGGGAGAGAGGAGAAGTATATCATACATTATCTGTCCTATGAGATTAGTCCTAACACAGAGCATGACCTAAATATGCCTTGTAAACAAGGCAATTCATTTCTTATCATTCAGCATGTTAAACAGTTTAGCTGAGATTGGAAACATTCCTTATCATCTCCAAAATAACTCATTTCTTATATTAAAAGTGTGAAAAGGTGGACCTAATTCTCTCTTACTTGGTAACTTTTAATAAATAATTTCAGACAAGGGTTTACTTATTACTACCATTAGGGAAGTTTGCTTGTATTTTTATACCCCTTGCACAGATATAATGTATACACCACTGAAAGTGAGAAAGATTCAATCCCAGCATCCTTTTCCTGGAGTTTGTATGACTTAGGCTGTAGGCATACTTCCTTTTCTGATTCTTGCTGTGCCAGCTGGAGATATTATACACTTTACTCCATCTGAAGTTATTCATCACTCTCTATAAATGGATTCTGTCCTTCAGGCAAGTCACTCAAGTTAGCCCAAACCACTTTCATATGGTGTTTATTCTAACCTGTCTGACTGCCTGAAATGTTCATTTTATTTCTTTTTTCTTTAGTAGAACTGGGGGCAATAAAAAATAGCTCACAAGAACACTGTAGTTGATACAGCTGTTTACAGAGGGAATCTCTGTCTTATAGAGTTAGCAGTAAAATAACCACCTTAGGGCTTATAAATGTGTCCTTTACAAAATTAAAATCTGTGCTTTTTATTATTATTATACATATTGCAACGCTGCTGGAAAAATTTTGTTTAATTGCAGCTCTTCCTCTCCATTTCTAAGAGAAGGTCTGCAAAAGAATACTTTTATTTTCGAGATAGGAAACAAAAGGCAAGTCATATTGCTTGATTATTAAAAGGACCAAAATTTCAATCACTTCTTTGTGAAAATGTTTTCAAAATATGGTGCATTACTTATTAGGGAAAAAAATGCTTCCCATATTGGTTTTCTGCAGGATCTAGTAAGTCTCATTACATCAGGACACTCCATTTTTACAGCTGGAATCTGAGGATCCTGTACTATGAGGACTTGGAGGGGAAAAACAGCTTTTGAAGTATAAACTGATCAGATATGATATGTAACCTATGGACAACAATGACAAATCTGAAAAGCCACATAATGCCATTTTGCAGTCACATTTATCGTACAATCAAAGATGCAAACAAAAGGCTTTCACATAATTGAAATCTAAGGGAAAGGCTGCTCAGAGTTTTTTTTACTTATTCTGACTGAATTGGAAGATTCCCTTTGGGCCTGAGCTGATGTCATTAACATTGTCCTTCCTAAAGAATGGCACAAAATTTTGGTATTAATTAGTACTTCATTGATCCAAATGTTTAACTTCTCAGCTGTAGTTAAAAGTTAATATATTTACAAAATTGGTTTGTTTTTTTTTACTTTCAATATGCAGTTTATGTGGCATTGGCAAATGCATTGATCAGAAAAAAAATAAAGGCTTAAAAATATCCCTTCCCACAGGAATAATTGAAAAGTCTAGTGACTTTCTCTACAGATGGTACAGACAGACACAATAAGAGATTTTAAATACTCCAGTATGCATGGTAAATTACTCATAAACATTTTTAGCATCCAAATTCATAAACATTTTATACATGAAAATTAAAAACTCTGAGAAAGCAGGCCCATGTTGGGCAATATGGCAGACGTGGCTAAGAAGAGAAGTGGATGGTTATCTATCAGACTAAGACAACATGCCCAAAATAGTCAGTGAAAACACTGAACTGGGTGTTATCAGACAAATGCATTATTCAGCAACTATTACAAAGCTCTTGCTCCGACCATCTGGATGTTAGAACGGAGAGGTGAAAGCACAGGAAGTATATTACTATCCAAGGGTTTTTCTAAACACAAATTCCAGAATGCATTCTCATATTTTTTTTATTGAAATCTATCCATTAAAAAGAAAAACAAAACAAGCAATCTTTTTTTTCTAGGAAGAATGCAGCAATACAGAGTTCACTGATTCACTGTGAAAATAAAAATTCCCATTGAATTCTCTTCCATACTGTCAAGCTCTCTGAACATTAGGAGAAATCTTCAAGTTTGAACTGTCAAAAATAATGGATGCTCTCAAGTAAGATAAGTTCCGTTTGATTTTGATTTTGCCTGCTAGGGTACCATCTGCACTGAGTGAATAATACAATTTTCTATCAAGGTTGTACTGCATACAATTGCCAAAGTATATTAAAACTCTACAGAGTGAGTTTCACTATCAAATAGGATCTTATTGCTCTGTACTGGTGGAGAAATCTCTTTCTTTTCTCTGCAGTCACATTCTTGCTGTGTACCAATAACCAAAAAAAAAAAAAAAAAAGAAAAAAAAGATCACACTTGACCCTATCAGTCACAAATAGGTGACCCCACTACATCAAATTACCTAATGATCATTCACTTAGCATTGGTTAATATACCAGCAAGGCAATTTATTCTGACCATGCTTTTAACCATGCCAAATACTACGAGTGCAATAAATTTTTTAAGATCATTTGATTGTAACATTTTTTTAAAGCCATAAGTTTCCATCTTAAGCAGTGCAGATCTCTAAGTTTCTTCTTTATCAGGTCATTTCACTAACAACCTAGCTTTCACTGTTTGATATGTGTCAGTACAAGTTAAATTTTTCTGCCGCTAGAGTCAAATGATTAGAAAACCAAGTCTTTTCCAAAACCTAGACTCTCCCACCTCCAGGGCACAAAAAAAATATTTAAATTTTCTTCTATTTACTGTACTAAATTTAGGGCCCTTACAATTTTAATTACATTAATTATAAACTTAAACATTCAAAACTTAAAAAAACCCTATCTGCTGCCTTTGGAGGAAAGAAACTGTGATGTGTTAGAGTTTGCTAGAGTCTGAGTAATAATGATTTCAAGGTTATAGACTGACAGATCAGTAGGAAAAAAAAGAGGACTGGTAAATGTCAAAGACAGATGAAATCACCTTATTTTCAGGATTTGTTAAAATCATGTTAACGACAGGCATTTGTTTAAATAGCTTGACAAGAGTGTAATTAGCGATTTGGCTTTATGGGTACATATTTTAAGATTAAGTCTTGTCTAGATTTCTTTGAATCTATTTATTTCAAGTAGAAGTTGCCCCAGGAAAAATACACACCCTCAAAACAGAAGGTGTTTAATAACTGCACCTGTTTTCATCCCAAGGAAATGAGACACAGTCTGAACAGTATCAACAGCTAGTGAGAAAGGTAGATTGTGTGGAGTTTAGTTTTGTCTGTATTGTTTAAAATTCAACTCTAACATTTTTGCATTACAAGGCTTTACTGAGACCTGTAAAATCAATCCAGTGAAAATACTGTATAAATGCTCTAAATTCCATGCTTTATACATGGATTCAGAAAAAATATAGTATATACTACTACAGCAGAGCTGTTAATCCCCTCCTCATTCAGAAACACAAATTGGAAGAGACCAAAGCCAGATTGCTCATGTTACTGCCACCTTCCTTCAGTTTAAATCACTTCTTCCTCCCTCACTTTTCTTTTTTTAAAAAAGGCAGCCAGAATTATACACAGAAGGCCTTACCAGAGTTTTGTACAAAATATGTAGTACACAGTTCTGTGCCAGACACATCGTTTCTGCTATTCCCAAGTATGAAATTAATCTTTTCCTACAGCCACATCATGCTGGTTGCTCAGAGACATTCTGTGATTGATTCATACACCCACTTCTTTCTTCCACTCTGTCACTTTTGGCTGATCAGCTCCCAACTTATAGCAGAAATTCCCTTCTTCCTCAGTACATGATCTTTCACTTTCATACTATTATATTTGATCCCATTTGCACTACTGCCCTTCTTAAGGTCATACAGTTCTTTCTTCTTTTTCATCTCACCATTTACCATTAGCTGTTCTTCATCCTCACTGCAATACTGTCCCTTTATTTGGCAGTAGATTTCTCTTCTCACAAGACAGCCTCTTCTTTGTGACAAGCAAGAAAAAAATGGGTGACAAGGAGCAATATGAGGGAGATCATTCCACTTTCTTTCATCCCTGTGAAACTCCTACCAGTTCCCTGCTGCTGAGATCCCTGCTTCAAAATTATGCCCAGGTGGCTTGCTCCACCTAACTCCTGATTACTGTTGGAAAGAGCTGGCCTAAGCCAAGGACCTTGCTATACACAGTCCCTGTCATTCAGAGCAAGCACTGAGTTTTATCGGCTTCATCAAAATTTCCCGTTTCTTTTGGGAAAAACCTTCCCCTGTCCTGTTTGGTATCACAGAGAAATGGAAAGGAGGATTGAGGGTAAAGGAATTCCATGATACTTGACTATAGAGACCTGAAAATAGAGTAATTCCCTTCACTTCTGTCAATCACAAACTCAATAACTGAGTTTATGAGAGCAGAGCAATATTTCTTGCTGGGACTGGAAGGATATGTTAATGTAAAGTGAGGCTTCTGGTTTAAACCACCTAGAAGTATGTAGTGCATTTAAGAAATATGTAAACCTTCCAAGGATTGAGTATCTGATTCCTTACTCTTGAAGGACAGCAAATGTATGTAGGGCATATTTAGACAACTGTATATGTCACGCATATGTTGTATATAAGCCATATATGTATATGCCACATATATATATACAACATGTATAGTTACTGCTGCCTCATACACTCACTGGCCTATGCTTGCATGCTGTTAGTAACAGGCAAAGAAAAAAACTATGAGGAATGACTTGGACATGGCAGAGTTCCACATTATTTTCCATATGTCATTGTGGGAGTTTGTTATCACGATTGCCTTCGTAAACATTTAAAATTTTTTTGATGTCTGTTTTAAGAGTTTATCTCTGCCAGCACCACGGTGATCTATTATATTCACCTCTATCTGTCCACTTGGTTAACTGTTTCAAACAACTCTTCATGATAACTGAGTCACGCTTTTCCTTAGAGGAGCAGGATTGGCATGATTATATCAGGTTACACTTACTTACCTTACTCTATAATTAGGCTTTTCAGGGCATTCCCCTGAGGAAAATTACAATTTGCCAAGGTGTAATTTGCAGGATTTTCCCTGGGTCCTGTTTCAATTGAAGGAAGCAAATAAGTGACTTTCCTATTTCAAGCACAGTTACCATTTCGAGGATAAATTCCTTTTCATTAACTCTGCTACTTCACACTTACTTCAGGCCTCTCAAATGAATATTCTGCTGTCCTAGTTGCTGAGTTGCTCCATAACTTCCTCCTCTGAGACTTCAATCTCTGTCAAGACCATGCTGTTATTTCCATTTAAAAAATGTCCTTGGAATACAAATTTCCCCAATGGCTTCTACAACAGAGACTGCAAGAAATTTTTTCATCAGCTGTTGAGCTACTTCACTCTTTTTTTTTAATTGCTCACCATGTCACGATTCATCTTGGTGATCTAGAGGTGTCTTCTGCCATGCATGCAGATTTGTTGCTCCTAATGTGTTTTAAGCAGATGCCACATTTTTCTTCCCATCCTTAGCTCTCTCTATCTCTTAATCATAGAATCATAAAATTGTTAAGGTTGGAAAAGACCTCTAAGATCACCGAGTCCAGCGATTAATCCATGCCATGTTCACCACTGAACAGGATCCCCAAGTGCCACATTCACATGCTTTTTCAACACTTCCAAGGATGGTGATTCCATCGCTTCCCTAGGCAGCCCATTCCAAGGCCTCATCACCTTTTCAGTAAAGAAAAGTTTCCCAATATCCAATCTAAACCTCCCATGGTGCAACTTGAGGCCATTTCCTCTTGTCCCATCATGTGTTACTTGGGAGAAGAGACCAACCCCTCCCTCACTTCAACCTCCTTTCAGGTTAAACAAATGCAGCTCCCTCAGCCACTTCTCACAAGACTCATGCTCCAGACCCTTCACCAGCTTCATTGCCCTCTTCTGGACATGCTCCAGCACTTCAATGTCCTTCTTGTAGTGATGAGGGGCCCAAAACTGAATACCAGATTCAAAGCATGGCCTCACCCATGCTGACTACAGGGGAATGATCACTGACCTCATCCTGCTGGTCGCACTATTTCTGCTAAAAGCCAGGATGCCATCGAGCCCCCTGGCCACCTGGGTAAACTGCTGGCTCATGTTCAACCAGCAGGCAGTCAGCCAGTAGACCCAGGGCTTTTCCACCAGGCATCTTTCCAGCCACTCTGCCCCAAGTCTGTAGCACTGCACAGAGTTGTTTTGACCTCAGTGCAGGACCCAGCACTTTCCCTTGTTGACCGTTGTAAAATTGACCTCAGCCCATGGATCCAGGCTGTCCAGACACCTGTGCAGAGCCTTTCTACCCTCCAGCAGATCAACACTCCCACCCACCTTGTTGTCCTCTGCAAATTGACTGAGGGGGCACTTAATGCCCTCATCCAAACTATTGATAAAGATATTAAACAGGACTAGCCCCATTACTGCACCCTGGGGATTGCCACCTCCAACTGGCATGCAGCTGAATTTATAGGATCACAGAATATGCTGAGTTGGAAGGGACACACAAGGATTATCAAGTCCAACTCTTAGCCCTGCACAGGACTATCCCTGAGAGACACGCTATGTGCCTGAGAATATCATCCAAATGTTTCTTGAACTCTGGCAGGCTTGATGCTGTGACAACTTCCCTGGGGAGCCTGTTCCAGTGCCCAACCACCCTCTGGGTGAAGAACCCTTTTCTAATATCCAGCCTAAACCTCCCCTGACACAACTTCAGACCATTCCCTTGGGTCCTGTCACTGGTTACCACAGAGAAGAGATCAGTGTCTGCCCCTACTTTTTCCCTCATGAGGAAGTTATAGACTGCAATGAGGTCTCTCCTCAGTCTCCTCTTCTCCAGGCTGAACAGACCGAGTGACTTCGGCCACTTCTTATAGGGCTTCCCCTCAAGGCCCTTCACCTTCTTTGGACACTCTCTAATAGCTGAATAACTTCGTTATATTGCAGTGACCAAACTTGCACACAGTATTCAAGGTTAGGCCACAACATTAACCACTGAGTCAGTTTTTGAGTCACTGAACTGTGCACCCTTCCAAGCCAGGAGCAGCCAGCTTCTCCGGGACAATGCTACAGAAGATGGTGGTAAAGGCTTTACTAAAGAGCTTGTAGACAATATCCACAGTCTTTCCTTCATCCACTAAGCAGATCACCTTGTCATAGAAGGAGTTCAAATTAGTCAAGCAGGATCTGCCTTTCCTAAACCCACTCTGGCTGGGCCTAATCCCGTGGTTGTCCTGCACATACTGTGTGATGGCACTCAGAATGATCTGCTACATGACATTCCCTGGCGCTGAAGTCAGGTTGACAGGCCTGTATTTCCCTGGGTTGTTCTTCCAACCCAAATAATCATTCAAATCACCGAAGATGTAACATATAGCTGAGTCAGTGTGGCCCTAAAAAATTAACTGTCCATGCAGACCTGCTGAGTCAAATTATCCACAGCGATATCAAAAGTAACTTCCTTCAAAATGAGGATTTAAGTTAAGGTATACTTGTTAACCAAAGGATTCAGAAAGGGACTCCAATGTGACATACTGTATGTTCACTTTATATCTCTAGTGAATTTTTGTTCCCTCAATGTCTTAGCATAAGCATCCTATACTTTATTTAATAGGATATTTTCAATTAAGATCTCAGAAAGAATCGAGTAGAGAGCACAGAATTTGACTTAGTGATTGAGATTTATTTAAGACTCTGTTGTTGACAATCAAAACCTGAAGGGACAACATAATGCAGAGCAATGAAACAAGTACTCTGAATTTATCTGTGCATGCCAGAGGACCATGCCATGAAAATAGTTTCACTTCCATAAAACCAAATCAAATTTTCTTTCAGTTCTTTTTTCTTTTTTCCTTTTTTTAACTTTGAGATTTACACAATAGTTCCAGAAGAGAAACATTATGACTAATACTGTAAATATTGAGGAAATGCTATCTCCCTATTAAACTGCCAGTTAAACTGCCTTGCTAGCAGGTACACACAGTGTACAAACACAGTCAGATCATTATGTCAGATGAAAATATCAACATTTAAAACACAACCAGTAAAGGAGTTTTTCACTGCATACATATAGATGTAGCAAGGAATATGTAGCAAGTTGCTTTTAAGTTATTAGACACAGTCAAATTGGATTATTCCAACACAGAGTACATGGGATTAAACCTTTAACTAGTTTGGAAGATTTAAATGTCTTTTTGGGAATGCTTTCAAAGAAGGAGACAGAAGGAGCTTTCAAGGTTTTTCAGGAGATATGAGAAGGATTTTCCTAAGAGCATGAGCATTTTTTCATATGCCAAATAAAAAGGGCATATCATTCTTTTCCACTATTCAAAATTATCTGTAAATCATGTCATAATTAATTGTTCAGAATTTCCCTTACATTAGGAGTGCCTATTGTGAATTATTGCTCAATTTTATTGGATAATGCAAAATCATTTTCAAGGTCTGGTACAGCTCTCATAATTTATTTGGGGGGAAAAGGGAATTTCTCAGAAGAGTTGAATAGACATAACTCTGCTAGTTCCTTTAGCATTCCAAAACCCAGTTGTTGCTATCCTTAGATAGCAATACATTAATGGTTTTCCAGAATTTGCCATCATCCATAAAAAATTGCTTGTATGCAGAAAATGGGCTCTAACACTGTGAGTTCAAATGTTTTACTCCTGAAATGGTGCCCTTATACACTGTCACCCAAAAACATGACTAAAATAAAAAGTGCAATGAAAAGTGTCAAATGTGACTAAAAAGGTACCCATAGTTAAAAGTGCCATTACAATGCTGCAGGCAAAACTCCAAGAAATATAATTAGCAAACTGATAGCATATATGTATGTGCCTTTGCACGTGCACACAGTGCACTAAAGCATCTACAGCTATATGCAGTTCATCCTTAACCAAGTCTCCACTGTACTTGCAATTCTGCAGATGCAATCTAGATAATTTTAAATTTCTCCTTATCTCTTTCTCATATGCAGGTATGCAAGAAAAAAATTAAATCTCTTGCACTAGTGAAATGTAATTCAAATTTCAGTCATGTGAAGGAGAAGAAAATGTCTGTGTTGGAGTATAGCATAAAGGAGATCAATAGAACAGAAATCTGACTGACTTCAGAATTTCAGTGGTATTCAGTATTTCAGTGAGGTATTGAGGCAAGCATTTTTAATTTCACATGAGGTGTGGCACAGCCACAGCTTTCAGGATTGATCTGGCATCTCCATGAAGTGCTTTTTGCATATTGCAGTTAATAGCACTATTTCTCTAAACTACTCAGTATTAATAAATATTAATGATTTGCCTCTTCATTGTCATTACAGTAAAAAAAAATACATTGTCATATAATTTAGAATTTTGTTGATTATAATGCACCTACACAACTGTGACAAATTTAGGTCAATCATTAAAACTTACATCCAGCAATATGTAACACAGGAGAACTTTAAGTACAAATTGCTATATGACAAAAATAATTACAAACCTATGTCAGATAGAAGGGTGAGGAAAATTCCCATAATGATTACAGGTGAAAATAAAGTGTGGGTAAATTTAAGAAGTGCTCTTTTTATGCTTTTGTGAAGAAAATGTATGAACTTTATTTTTGTAAAGGAATTATCAGAAAAAAAAAAAACTTTTCTGGTTTTGTTCAAATGAAAGCCTAGTGAGTAACCTATGTGAAGCCGTTAACTGAGAAAGGTACAGATTCTCTGGTAAGTTCTCCTGGTATTACCGCCAGCACTCTCTCCTTTCAGCATGAGCTTTGGGGACTGCTTCTTTTGAAGCTTCTGGAAGCCTTTATCCCTGAATATTTTTAGCCCTGGATTGGTCCAATCACTGGCTGCTGCTATTGTTCGCCCCACAATAACAATAGCAGCACTTGGCAGTGACATGTGATGTTAAGGTGTTTTACTACTGCTATACATACTTCAATTAACTTTCAAAACAGCCTTTTAGGTATTATTTTTTTTTTAATAAGAAGATGAGATACAACACACTGAAGTCACATATCCAAAGTTTATTGTCAACTAAGTACTAAAACTCTACATTTGCTGGCTGTCTATTAGGCTTTTTTGGGGCTATGATACCTGGTTTGCTTAAATTGCAAAAACCTTTCTACAGAGATTTACTTTTCCTCGTTTCCCTTGGAAATTTTCTGTGGAAGGTATTGCAGAGAATTCAACACTGAAATTATTTTCAGGGTTGAAAACTTCTTCATCCAAATGTCAAACTAGTCTACATGAACTAAGATGTGCAAGTCTGTGTCTTATAGGTAAAGACTGAGCTCCAGTGAAAGCAAAGATTTCTGAGGTGAAGACTGAGTTTCATTGAAAGCAAAAATTTCACTCTCACTCCATATTGTGAATGTGCATTTAGTGCTACACTCAGGTACAGTGGCATGCACCTCAAAATACACTAATTGGGCTGCCAATATATTTAACTGTTGTGTGTTTGCAGGACTCTCATAGATGGACCAGACCTTTGCAGGAATTCTGAAACCACCAGAACCACAATGACAAATTCAGACCTCAGAAACTGCTGTTGAAGTTGGCTTTGTTTGAATTGATTCACCCCTTACCTCCCTTTTCTATCCTGTATTGATTGTCGTTTTCTTTTGAGTTTCTTGAAATCTTTCTTCTCTCTAAAACAGAGAGAAAAATTAAAGATGAATGCTTTCATTTAACATTAAATTGCACAATTTCAGACAAGTGAGAGGTTTACATTTTATTTACATACTTTTTTACATTTGTCACCAAATCAGATGTTGTCAGGAAATATTTTGCCTTCTGTAATGTGGAGACATGCAACATCAATGAGTTGGGAAGGAGTCAAGAGGTCCCTCTCAGGAGGCCTCACTTAGAAAAGAACATCAACCTGGATTTTTAGTGAATATAAAATGCTGCAGCCTCTTAAAAAAGATTTTTTGAGAAATTAAAATTCTGGTCTAGTTCAAAAGCAATTAAGTAGTAGCAATTATATCAGGTCCTGGCAACAACCAGTCTGGGATCAGTTTTGGTATTCCTTGGAAGCAGCATATTCTCCATTTCCTGCACAGCTGGATCTATGAGGAACACCACCAGAACATAAGTACCTGTGTCGTTATTTGCAAGTCTACAAAACAAATATTCAATAATTCTTAAGGTAAGCATATTGCAGTTTTGACCTTATTCCTACCTGATATTTAATGGCATCTCTTGATTGATCATCTAATATACGTAGGAATAGAATCTCAAATGAGGGATTAAAATAAAATTACTCCCAAAGCAAACATAATCCTAGTCAATATTTTATAAAACCTTGACTTAAGTGATCATTTCATATGCGTTCCTTTTCATAAAAGAAGATTTACACGACCTATGATGGCACTAACCTTTTCCTTGGATAGGTAGCACATCTCATATATTTAAGTAATTATCTGATAGATCTCTTGAATTATCACCAGGAAAAAAAGCATGAAAACATGTCAAAACTATTTAAAGGGTCCATTACATGCACTTATCTGTCCTTATCTTGTTTTCATTTTTCTATTGATATGATGTTAAGGCCATATTAAAATCTTTGGTCATTGCTTGGGAAAAACAAAAAAGCTTCTCTTCATTTTTTTTTACATTATAAAAGCAGAATAAACTCACTCCTGCTGCAAATTAAGCATTTCTTTTACTGCACAAAAACTATTAAGGTACTTTAAAACTAAGTAGTAGATTTTGGTCCATTCTTATTCAAAATCTTACTTCGTCCTCTCTGTTCCTCCTAGTAATGACGTTTGCTATTCCCTCTCGAGCTAGATTAACTCTCTCACAGAAGGCTTTAGGAAAAGACAGAGGTGGCCAGAGCTTAAGTGGCATCTAAATGGAGCTTTGGTCAAGCGCTGGCCCTCTTCACAAGGTTAATTTAGCGCATTAAAGTGTATATTACTTAGCTGGAAATAGACAAAGTACAAAAGAAATCTTTTGGCCATGTGACTTCATACACTGTGATTTTGCTTGTAGATGTAGGTGCTTGTAAAGATCATAGTATGTTCATTTGGGTTTTTTCTTCCTTTCATCTTCTGCTACTGCTTCATGTTAGGAGTAATCTATGTCACACTAGAGAGCAGATGAGGTGGAAAACAATTAATAGAATTTAAAACAGAGAGAAAAGTAATTAGGTGAATTGTTTCCACTTAGATTATCAAAAAGAGCTTTGAATATTCAACTCTTTGATTTCTTGCATCTTTTTTGAGGCCTTTGTAATACAGCTTCAAAAGTGCTGTGAGGCCAAGGGTTTTTTGTACTTTCAGGAAAAAAGGTTGGAAAAGAAAGTCTGTGTGTGCACATAGCATGTGTAAGCATTATACAAACTTCCATTATTACATATATAGGCTGGAAAGCAAAGACATCTAATAGAGACAAATTAAATTTTTCAGAATAAGTACATGTCATAACAGAAGCTCAATTTATTGTGTTTTAATTACGAAAGCTGGTTTATTACTTGGAAACAGCAGTGATTCATAAAAAGATCTATCTGGACATGAAATGATGTTTGATTTTACTCTTCTTTTCAGTAAATTGGCAGAGAAAAACACTTTTCATTTATAGTTGTAATATAATAATAGTAAATTTATTTTATAATTTTATTTTGAAAGCCTAGGCATAGAATCATGTATCTGGTGCCTAACCCTTTAGGTTCATTTAAATTAACCAAACACATTTCAATGTGCTAGGCAATTTGACACATGCACTTTCGTCAACAAGAGAAAGCATGAAATATTACAATATGTAATATTGTATTTTCAACCATAGTAGAGAGTCTATTTTTCCAGTAGCTGCTTAATGTTCTCCACCTAAACAGGCACAATTTTCCCCACACAGCTTATTCTGCAGTAACTGTAATAATAGCAAATTTTGTTTTAGCCAACTGTTTCTATATATTGTTTTGAGCTGCAACTTTCTTCTGCTGCACTTCATGTCAAACAGCACCTGCCATACAAACATGCTGCTGTAGTGCTACATTAACAAACCTGATTTGGGACGCAGCCTGAACACAATTTACTCTAAGTTACTTCTATGACCTTGAATGTTTTCTGATTTGGTTTGTACTCTACAGTTCAGCTCCCCTCAATCCCTTTGCAGATTTTATTTCTTTGGTGAAATTAAATGCAAATTTGACTCTTCATATCTTCCAACAGTCTGAAGATTGCTTAATTTGTTATGTTGTTCCTTAAACTAGGCTATGTTTTTCCCCTCACTTCTTAATGGAAGCTCTTAAGAAAAAGGGAGTTTACCAGCCCTTGCACTCTAGGACCAGGAAACCTGCCAGACCAGCCACCAGCCTAAGCCAAGCCTTTTATTTCTTTTTATATGGCCTAAAGGACTTGCACTAACTGAAAATATAGGGGCAAACCAGTGATTACATGAACTCCCAGGGATGTTATTTCAGAGAAAGACACATAGGGTAGTGACAATCCCACCCAGCAGTGAATCTGGGATATTTAAACCCAGGGGCTTGGACAGGTGTGGCACTTGTTATTGCAACGTTTTTCTTCCAGAGCAACCACTAGCCCTGCTTCTCAGGAGATTACTGGACATCACCAGAAGTAGAGAATAAATCTTTTGTTTTCCTTTGATTCTGGCCTTTGCTTTTGCTCCATTAAACTGCCTTTGTCTTGACACAGGAAGGGTTTTTTTCTATTTTATTTCCCCCCCCTCTGTCCTGCTGAAGCAGGAGAGTGGTAGAGCAGCTTGGTGGGCACCTGTATTTCAGCCAAGGTCAACCCACCACACAGCCTTATGTAACATAGAATTTGTGGCAGTGATTCATGATTTGAAACTGAGTACCATCTGTGCTCTCAGAAACTCCCCTAGACAAGGTGAAAGGTAAAGCTTAACAGCTGTATCCTCTTTGCTTTCTAAAGTCCATCCAAAGTTGTCCAAATGAGAGCAAAATCCTCACACTAATAAGATTGAGTCTTCCATATGTTCCAGTATCAATGAACTCATTGAACAACTGTCCTTAGTCTTGTCATGTCTGTGCTGAACTAGTGAAATGAAGTACGGTCCTGTTGCTCTCTCTAAAATACTCTAATCTCAGCCTTCACCCTCTGACTCACTCTGCAATTCACTGCTTGACTGAAGCTGTTGCCACGTTCTGCAGACGTCATGCAAGTAGCTCCTGTAAGAGGTAGAGAAGTCCTACTTCATAGGCTGTTCATAGGCTACTTCTATGAACATACTTCAATGACAGCCATTAGTGATTTATCTATTTGAATCAGTTCTCTGATCTGCAGAGCTCATAGAGGATATGTTGAATAAATCCGATTCACAATTGATCTTTTATTGCTTTATCTTTTTATACAGAAAAAAAGTTCAAGGCCAAAATAAATTTTAAAGAACCACAAAACCCAAAGCTTTCCTTTTATTATCAGTAGTGGTGATTTTAACTTTTATTTTCCATAATTGCATAATAAAAAGAGAATATAGGAGTTCCACATAAAAAAGCAGTAATGTTTCTTTCAGGACTTTAAGAACCATTTTAAGACATGCATTGAAAATTAAGCAAATTGATATTGTTTTCAGGGTGTCCAAGAAACAGCAAGACTTTGCCATTAATATTTCTAAGGGCAGTAAGAATGCAGTCTCACACTGCTAGTTGAAAATGTCAGTGAACCTTTACTGGTTTTTAGGTTTAAATTTAAACTCTAACTAATTTACTACAAAAAAAAAATAGTAAAATTATTACAATACTGGAAACCATAGGAGAAGCAGGTATTTCATATTCTTTCTTCTAGCATATAGCTGCCAGAGCAGCGGCACAGAGTATACTGCTTACTACAGCCAAGACTGTATTTCCAATGGAGTCTGATATGTTTTGCAACACTGTTTAGCAGTGAGTCAGTCGTTCAGATTAAACTGTTGTTAGGGGAGATGGACCTGTGGTAAAGCCTGAGAACTGCTCCAGCAAACTAGTAAACTAGAAACGACTAAGAAGAAGAAAAAACCAGAACACTGACCTGTTTCTGGTGAGAGTCTGCCATCTAATTTCTCCTACTTTTCTCAAATACTGTTCCAAACACATGGCTGGAAACATCCAAACTTGTCAGTGTATTGGTGCATCCTTGAAACGTATATATGTGAAAAAAAATGGAGTGAAATTGTCTTCAGGAGAAGAGTGAATGATGTATTTAATGGGTTCCTGGAGGCTGTTATAGGTGGTGCATAGAGGTTTTGTTCTATGCACCTAAAGTATAGGTGGTGCATAGAGGTTTTGTTCTATGCACCTAAAGTACAGGTGGTGCATAAAAGTTTTGTTCTGTGGTTAGGACAGTTGCAAAGGAATGCAACTGATAGGCCAACCTGAAATCTAACCTCTTTTGCCTTTTGTTTTAGGTAGCATGATAAAACCAGTGTGCTGCAGAAAAAGAATGTTAGAGAGACAAAGGATTAGTTGCTAGAAATCGTAATTAAGAATAGAAATGGTGATACAGAAAAAAATCTTGGATCACACCTTGTTAGTGCAAAACTTGTTTCTGTAAATAATGTTTGTTATGTTCCAACTTTAAGTTCCCTGATGAAGGAATTTTCTGTCTCTTCCTCCATGTAGCTGCTCTTCAATGGACCAATGCTTAGTCTGTCAAGGAGTCTTTTTGTAATAGAGACAACTTGAACCTTTATCCTCTCTCCTGCTCCCTTTTTTATTCTGCATGCTCTAAAATTATGCAAGAAGTTCATCCAGATTCATTTTTCCAAAATATTTTCTTCACTTATAAAGGCACACTATACTAAAGGAAGTGAAATACTCCATTGATTAATGACATGAGAAAAAAGGTCTTTGTGTCCACTGGCTTCAAAAAACTCTGGAAATAAATTAGGGGAAACCACTGTCTCTAAATCATTAGTCATCACCAAACTGGTGATGAATTATGCTATGTTTCACATGAGAAGAGCCATGAAATCAGCAGAAATTAAATTGAGGCATACTCCTTAGAGAAGAGATGAACAATCCTACATGTATTAATTGTGAGGTGGGTTGTATTGTTTATTTGTTTGTTTACTTCTAAAAATACCTTTTTTTTAGAGATATGATTAAACAGACTTTGCACATGACCAATAAGGCAGAGTCTAGATTTTTTTTTTTATATTTTTAAACTAACTCTATGAAAACAAAACTACAAATTTGAAAATCTTACTTTTTGATACAAAAATAAAATTTTCAAATCATTTGCTCAAGAAAAACTGACTCATAAAAATATGAGTCCTCTCAGTATTTTCAATCCAATACAAAATCAAGATGTACTGAAAAAATCTCATGGAAATGAGTTTTTCCTGACAGATTTTCAACTTTTACTTTTTTTCAAAACTGATCTGAATTACACACTGCTTATCCCTTCACCTTTTAGAGGTTTGCATCCATTATCAAGATTATGACTATGAGGTTTGCATTAGTATAAATCACTCTGCTAGGGGGTTAAGAACTAAAAGAAACACTAAGTGGAAGTGACCTATTTTCTTGTTATTGTTTTAGAACTCAGCCAGCTGGCATGGCCCCAGGTCAGACCCACCACAGACAATCTTTTCATTTGATATCACTGGCTGTGGTATTTCAGAGGAGAGAGAAAGAGAGAGATTTCAACTCCATGCTGCTTTTAAGCTTCTCTAATCATAGAATCATAAAATGATTTAAGTGGGAAAAAATCTTTAAGATCGAGTCCAACCATAAACCCAGAAACACCAAGTCCACCACTAAACCACATCCATAAGTGCCCTCTTAGTGTACTTCAAGTAGGAAAACAGGTTAAGAACAAAATAGTCTCAAAAAAGACTCTTTTTGAGTAAAAAGAGACTTTGACCAAACAGAAAAAAAAAAAGTCACAGATCTTCCCCCACTTCCTTAACCACTTTTTAAACAAAGAAGTTTCTATATCCACCAAGCTTGTATTTGCATAAAATTTTTACCCCATCTTCCATTTGTAATTGAGCAGGATACTGATGCACATAATCTGAAAATTTATGTCAAACACAAAGCTAACATCCTTCCCTGTGAGAGGAGGATTCTTTGCTTACCATGTGCTACCCTGCATCATGGAGTCCAGCACTGCAAATGTGCCATTAGCATCTGACAAGAAGTTTATTCTTTCTGTTCCAAAGAACGTCCCAAGACTGACTAGAACAAGGCTGAGATAAGCACTGGCATCTAAAAGGGGCATTAGCTGACAGTCTAATGGTCTCCATGCAACGCTCAGTGTTCCTCCTATTTGGCAATTGATTTGTTTTCTGTCAGATACATTGATAAGTGAGACTTATTTGTCAGACTTGATGTTTTCCATAGACCTATCTGTTCCTCAAGATGTAGAGGACAAATAATCCATTCTAGGGCTTTGCCAGGTCCCAGGCAAGTGCAGGGAGGAGTAGAAAATTACCTTTTCTCTTACTGAACTGAGATTGAGCACCTCTTTTTCCACAGTAGCCAGCATATTGTATTCAATCTCCTGTAGCACCTACTTCCAGTCCCTTGGTTGTCACGGAAAGGGTTGCTGTGTAGAGGAGGAAGCAGTATACAATATGAGAGGATAGCTTTTTGGACCTGAAGGAGAATGATTAGTTTAAGGCAGCTTCTTATTGCCTTAAGCCTCCTTGATGCTCTGCTTCCTGCTACAGCTGGTGATACTACAAAGCTGTGTGCATGGAATTCAGTGGTACAAAACAAACCCCTTACAGGAAAGAGTAAAGTAAAACAAATTCAGAATGGTAACAGAATAAGAGGAGGTACAAGTGTAAACATCCATGACATAAGGCTGTTGTTTGTATTCAGAGGGTTGTTAATTGCTTTGTTGAATACCTGAAGGAAAGCCCTGTCTCTACATTATATAAATTGTACAGCTGAACAAAGCATACCCAGTAGTCTAAATCTATAAGGAACTTAGTGAAAAATGATCTGAGAGAAGAAAAAAAGATGACGAATTGTATTTTAAATGTAGAGTTCTATAACTATCACCTCTTTTCTTTGATGAATCTTAGCACCAAAATGAATATTGAAAACTAAGGAAGTAATTGGTAAACCTTGTTATATTTAAGTGGTAGTATTTATTCAGATTCATGAGTGAGAGGGAGCTTTACACAAAGCTGTAGGTAAACAAGAAAGTCCTCTTGCATAACAGCATACCCTAATAGCAGAACCTGACACACAAGGACAGCAAGCTGTCTTTCTCTACACAAGTCTCACTCTACACATCTGGAAAGGGATGTATGTGATCTGCAGGCACCAGTCAGCCAGTGGTAACAGCACAGTCAGTGTGTGGCAGGACCCAGTCATTTGCTGCAGGGATGTGTCCCTCTCTTCCACTTCTACCAAAGGGAAGTGGAAGACACTGTCCTGCTTTCCTGTTCAGCTGTTGGAAGGGCATTCTAAGAGACTGGCCCACTGGTCCTTGTGCTTTAGCTCACTTGCTCAGACTTAATCTGGGGCAGCCTTGTTCACACACCTCTTTTACTTGCCAGCTGGCAATTTGTGCAAAGCAGAATAGATCCAACAGATGGAGAAAAGTGAAACCACATCAAGAATATTGTCCACAAGAAACTGAGGAATTCAGAACCAATATGGGAGAGTCATGGTAATTGTCCCTGAATCTCTTGTGTCTCAGTAAAAAATGTCTTCAGAGGTTTCCTCTCAGAAAGTCTACTTGACAAGTATGGTATCAAAAATAACACTCCGCCACTAGTCTTTCCAGGTGCTGTCTACTCGGGGTTTCCCAAACAAGTGCACTGAAACAGAAAATCCCCTTGTAATCTTATGCTAATTTGCAAATTTCCATCTATTCTTTCCTTACTACCTCTACCCTTCCACACACAGAAAAGTCAGAACACAGACAATGCAGTTGGGGAGTTGGACTTGGACCACATTCAGGAACCTGAGTGTGTTAAGGAGTTTCCCAGAGACCACTGCATTGAGTGACATCTACAATTTTACTTAAGCCAAACTCCTGTATTGAAAACATTCTGATACATATGCACACAGTTCTGCTGACGAAAACAGGTCTTATACCTTTCCTTAAGGAAATATTGAAATAATTTCACGTGTATTAGATCAACATCAAGGAAAGTCTAACTGTAAAGCTAGTGTAGCTACCGTACACTCCTCCCCTGCTCATCATGCAGGGGAGTGTACATAACTTGAGCTATAAATGCTCTCTAGCAATCACTTTTCTGAAGAAAACAGCAGCAGGACCATTCCCTGGGGGCAAAAACAGAGCTAAATGCCAAAATCGTTCACCCTAGGAACATCCTTGCTGCACAACAGAGCCCTGGCACGGGTACATCTCTGGACATCTCGCAGACAGTGGAAAACGAGTATAAACCTTCCATCTCCTTCTCTACCAGTGGGGATCGGGGTGTCCCGGAGCCCTCGCCCGCAGGATGCTGCATTGGCGGGCACGACGCTGCCGCTGGGGGGCCGGTGCAGGCAACAGTTGCCTGGCAACTCCCTGCTCCAGCCGCATCCTGAGCTGCTCTGCGCGGCTGCTCGATGCCTCTTCCACCCATCCACCCAGCGGTTGTGCTTTAAGCAAGAAACAAGTCTTGCCTTATCTACAGCGGAGCCCGTTAAAGATTCTCAGTAAACAAAAACTCAAACTAAATCATCTGCAGGAAAGAGTCAGGCTAAGATACACTCCTCCATCTCCCATTCCTCCGTTTTGGAGACAGTCATTTGAAGCGGGGCTCCGTGCTGGAACTGTGCTGGCATTTTCTCTGGAAACCAGAGGTGGGCAGCTCTGACCCAGGCCAGATAACTAATTAGAGCCACAACACAAGTAAGGAGCTGGGCTGAAATAACAGGCTGAGTGGATAAGCATGCAGCTGGGATTTAGAGTTAATATCCACTGGAAGAAATTAAATCTTGTTTGAGTGAGCGGGTAGCTGGATCATGATGGGAAAGGGGGAGTTCAGCATATGAGAGCAGACTGGTGAATCATGCTGAGAAATTAATAGATTTTTATTCCATCACAAAAAGGGCTAAACACCTTCCTCTAATGAAATAGGGAGGCAACTGTTGTTAAAAATGTGAAAAAAAGAGAAAAAGAATGCTTAGCAGTTAGGAGGAGTACCGTGAAACTGTGATATAATAGCAGCATTGAATGTTATATAAAGATTTACTATCTACTAGACATGAAGCAGACTGATTTAATACAAACTTCAGTTCCATGTGATAGCTAGCAGATAAGGACATATCCTGAGGTACAAGCATCTGAAACCTTTTTCAAATCACTCATGACCCATCTGCATGCATGTCTCTCTGATGAATGTCCTGAGTTTGCCATATTGCATTTATTCTTTTTTTGCCTTTTATTCCTTTTCCTCATTCCACTTTATTAAAAGGAGAGATCAGGTTACCTTTTATGAATTTAGACTTTTACAGTGATTTGAAAAGTTTTAGAAGGAGTGGCTTTATTATCACTTTTTCAAAAGAAATTTCCTTGGCAGGTGGGTGTTTGTAACATCCACACACATACAATCCTCCCCCTGCTCCCACAAAAAAACAACAAAAGCAAAAAAAAAAACCCAAAAAACCAAACCAAACCAAACCAAACCAAAAACAAAACAAAACAAAAAAACAAACAAACAAACAAAAACCCCCAAAACAAACAAACAAAAGAAACAAACAAAAAAAAACAACAACGACAACAAAGCCATTTCCTATGCAAGCACCTTTGGGACCAAATATTAAAAATTTTTTTGCTATCAACTTTCCAAAAGAAATTGATTGAGATTCTACAGTCCAAGGGGAAATATCATTGCAGAGAGAGGTAAAACATTAGAACATTGGGTGCTGGTGCCCAGAATCATTAGTAGGACCATATACATTGCAGTCTTTCATCTGCAGGAGGACCTGCATTAGTGAGATGGCTGAATAATGTAATACTCAATTCTATTGTCCAGGGAGACTAGCTTCTTAGTGCTCTGCATAAATTTTCATCAAGTACTTTTATTGAGGAGAAGGCTATGTTCTGCTGAGTCTCAAAAGCAGAAATATTGGGCAAACCCTCTGAGATGGAGCTGCTGCTGCATTCTGCCAAAGTCTGGCACTGTTTACAGCCTTAGTGAACAGTGGGTTCCTGGAAGCTCCTTTCATTGAGTCACTATGACATTGGGACAGACCTTTAGTGTCACTTTCCTCACTTTGTAAAATGAGGATAACTATGTTTGTCTTCACCATGGGGCACTAATTAAAGTTAGTTTCTAAAGAACTTTGGTATTGCTGAGTGAATGGTAGAATAAGTTCTCCTTCATTGGATTTATTTGGTATTATTTTCCTCATTAGTTAACAAATAGTGAATGACCATGTAATGTGAGAGATCCTGATTCAGCAAGCTCCTTCAGCATTGCAAGGTCTTTAAGATCACAAGAGGTTTTATAGACATGCATGGTCCTATCAATAGGCACAAACACAACAGAGCTGTGACAAGCCAAAATGATATAGTTTCCAATTAGAGCCCAGAAACAATGTTCATCAGATTCTATATAATGACTTCACATGTGACCTTTGGGGACAGTTTGCTGCATGACTGCTGAGGGAATGTTACTCAGGGAAGCTGTGAAATGAATGACAGTACACAGAATAGAAATTGTAATTAGTTCACCATACATTTCTCTTATGTGAATACCAAAGTTCAGCAATATCCATTAGTTTTACAGGGCCTCAGTTAGTCCTTCAACTGGTCCAGTTAATTATAATCCATATGATTACATTGCTACTGAGACTTTGTTGTTGCAAAATCCTGTGGCTTTTAAAGACTGACCTCAGAAGGAGAGCCCATGATTTATTTGCAGGATATAGATAGCTGTACCTTGCTTAAAAAGCACTTGGGCACTTTGACAATGCTTTTAAAACAGGTTCTGTGAAGAATTGTAATGGAGCAGAGGATGAGGAAAATAACATAGTCTTACATATCACTGACTGTGAAATACAGACTAAATTAATTGAGGATTTGGGTGGGTTTTGTGAACAACTTCAAAGCGGTTTATGGTAAACTAAAGTTCTTCCATTGTGAAATATTGGTAGCCACATCCCATGTATATCCCACTGAAAAGAAAGTATGTTGTGGCCCCATCATATTTTTAAGTTTTTTCTTGCTGCAGGAGTTTTTGTGCCTTCCTTTATGGAAGGAAGGAAGTTGTTGTGCTGCAGGTTGTCTTCAGCAGGTGTTCAGTTCACACCACAAGTAGAAGTCACTTGAGACCTTTACAGTGGCCTTTATAGAATCTCTGAATTTCTTTAGAGCTTTTCTAAATCACACTGAACACTGAATATTTTGAAATTCACCTTTACCTGCTCAGCACAGTACTTTAATTTCTCAAGATACTTTTGCAGTGATGTTTACATTAATTCAACCAATTAAGGAAATTTCTGAGGAGTAAATTTTTATATTAATATATTTGTACATCTAAAGCACTTCCATTTTGATTTTCCCCTTTCTTTTACAAACCCCATGCAACCTCAGACTCAAAAATGTCTGAAGTAGATGTGAGATCTTCTTTTACATATCTACAGTACAGATCCTCATCAGGACATCTAGGCTTTAGCTCAGTGTAATTATTCAGTTGTATAATGTTTTCTTCCAAGGTGGTATTTTCTTTAGGTTGGTGTGGGATCTGAAGCCTGCAGGAGACCCCATTCTCTTATGGAATTTGAATTCCCTCTATTATTCTTCTTTTAAGAACTTCTGTGGTTAGTAGCATTCTGAGACACACCTTCTGTACTTCACTCTCTACAGAAAAGCATTCTTTAAACAAAACGCCTTTTATACACCTACATTAGTTCAAAAATGAAGTTGCAATATATTAAATTCAGATTTTAAATTTCCCAGGGAAATAGAGATTCAGGCCTTTTACTGTCATTAGTCAGAGGCAATTTATACAACTGCTCTGTTGAGCAGAGATCCTGAGCTAGATGGGCACCTATATTGCAATATTAGCTTTTACATGTGGAATATATCCCAGGGAATTCTTTCCCTATCCCTCCTGCCTTACACACTACTAGTTTCTTCTGTTGGAGAAGTGCACAAGAAATCTATAAACCCCATTGTTTAGCCCTAGAAATAATCATTACATTTTGGCACTTCAGTTACTCCAAGGATCTCACTGCCATCTTTGGGGAATTGCTTTGTAGAAGATCTCTAAATAGAATGCCAGGTTTGCCATTTGCAACAGAAACAGCAGGAAGTGTACCCTTCTCTTCCCAAGTCTGGAATCCAGAATGGCAACTAGCATAATTTAAAGCAGGTTCAGGAAGGCATTTTACCAATGAAAACCTCGCACTCCACCCTGATAACTCCGTCATGATTCTTAGGCAAATGGCTTTTAATCTTACTGTATTTGGGGAAAGAAAAAGAAGGGGCTACCCAAATATTTCTTTGTGTCACAGAATAGCTTACTTTGTTTATGTCCCCTAGTACTTCTGCATGTTTTCAGTTTTGCTAATTCTTTAAACAGATGCACTATTTGTGCTGCCATTTCTACTGATAGGACAGTACTCCATTTTTACTTGGTGTATCTTCCCTATGAAGCTGCTGGTGTTGGTGTTACACATACCTGCTGCCTGTGGCAAGACAAGCTGTCTTCTCATTTTCATGCTGTATATTTGCACATAATTGTGACTCCCATCTGTCCCAGAAAGGATTCCAGAAGTTTGATAAATATTTCAGTAGAACATATTAGTTTAGGGTTGCAGTTCTTTCCAGCCAATGTTCAAGTTCAAAATATTATACTTGAAAGACAGGAGAGGAGAGGAAAGTAGAAAAGTATTGCTTCACTTGAGCTGTGCAGGTTCAAAGGAATAAACTTTCTGTTGGTCTAAACTGTCTTTGACTGACTGCTAATCTTACTGAATCTGCCACAGATGCTTCATGTTTTGCATTTGAATCTGTTTTCTGATTTTGATAGTTCTTAATTTGTGAAGATAAGCAAGTTTTGTCACTATTCAATCTTTTCAGGAAGATGCTATGCTAGGAACCTCCCATGTAAAGAAAGAGTCAAATTGTGATCTAACCAAAGCAGACCTATTTGTGTGTTAACTGTGTCAGTTATTTCAAGTAGATCCCTCAAATCAGCTGTTGATCAAAATGGAAGAATTTAAGGAAAAAAGAAACTTCATGGAATGTAAATACTGTGTTGTTTCCTGGGAGGAATTGCACTCCCTTGTGGGACTTCCAGCTACCTTGACTATTGGCAGTCAATTACAGTTTTACAGATTAATCTGCATTAATTTTTTGCTGTACCTGAGCAGAGCAAAAGAATCATAACAAGTTAGGTGACTGGGACTGGATTTTAGAGAGCAAAAATGAGAAGTCACATAGAAGTGGAACTGAAGTGGAACAGAGAGAATAAGAGTTCTTTGCCTGGCCTGGAAACAGCCAGTACTCCCACAGTACTTTCTTTATGATAGAGTCTATTGTAGTTCCTTATACAATAAAAAATGAACAGTGAACATAAGGATCATTGAGCTCTGAACTTTCCCAATAGGTTACAATTAGAGAAACACATAGCATTTGCACAATACCTCAGAATGTGAATTGTTGTCTCACTGGTGATAAAGCTTTATGGCTTACAGGTGGGGCCATAAATTCAGGGAAAATATAGGAACCTGGGTTAAAAAAAATAGTGCTGAGCATTCTCTACTGAACTGAAGAAAGGTTTGGTGATCTGGTGGCCTGCCTCTAAAAATGAATAGTGTCAAAATACTTTGGGAAAGACAGACAATTTTCATACAGCATAACTATGTAGCACTGCAGCAGACGGGAGGTGAAATTAGTAAAACCCAGGGCTCTTCTGATTTGGTCTTGTTTAATAGTCCTGTTTCAGACTGGAAATTGGACCAGATGACCTCCAAAAATCTCATTCAACCAGATATTCAGTGACTCAATTAAGCACAGAGACTGGATGAGCATGTCTTTGTTCCTAAATAGGTCAATTAACTTCTTGCTAAGATGTGTGAAGTACAACAGCATATTTGCTGTGTTTCTCCTTTATTCATTAAGCACTTTAGAAGGAAAAGAAAAGCTTTTGTGGCAGTCACAGTGACTTTAAGGAAACTCACAGCCCCAGATCCTGCCATAACTCTCTTTTCAAAAGCTACCCAAAGAGAAGCACGTTGTCTTCTATAGACTGATGTCTCTAACTATCTCTAAACTCTTTTCTGGTCACCCTATATAAAGTAGTTAATAGGAAAGAAGAAATCCTAGGCTTAACAGGTGTAATAGAGAAGTCAGTGACTGAATAATTACCAAGACAACTATAAGTTACCTTTCAAAGCAAAAATAGAAAGAAAATTGCATTCCAGTGCCCCGTGTTATATTGGAGCCTATCCTTCAACAAGGCCATCTTTGCACCTACTTTTCAATTAACACCTCTCTGTTTATGTATCATATATTTGTATACATGAGTTGTACAGTCATCTGACTTTAAAAATTTCCAGTTTTTCTTGCATAATGTCTTTTCTAAAACTTTTATAATCAGCATAGGTCTGCTAAATGATACTGATTAGACAATCTTAATGTCTGCTGTTATCTTAATTCTCTATAGAGCAGACAACTTCCTTGAGGGAGGCTATAATAATGTGTCTCTACTTATTTATGCCTACTTGACTTGCAGCTGAAAACTTCCTAAGGTAACAATTTAGAGTCAGATTTTCAAATATTATGCCAACAGATTTGTAAGCTTATGCTTACCACAAGTTTAAAAAATTTACTGAACAGAACAGTGTTAGGGGAAGATCTTCAAAGGTAAAAATGAGTGATAGAAACCAAGATTATGGTGAAAGACTTGATTAGAACTGCTTGATATTAGCTTCTGTTTAAGCCTTTGAAAATCTCTTCATTAACAGCGTAATTCCAACTGCCAGTTGTTATTTACACTTGTGCCTGTTCCCCTCTGAGTGCTAGAGCAAACGTTCTATGCTGAGATCAAATAAATCAGAAGTGATAATTTTCAGGCAGGGCAGTATGGTTTGTGTAGAGTTAACTCACGTGCCTGAAGAGAGATTTACAGTTGTTTCATCAAAATTTTCTTTCATCAAGAATGCAAGTAAAGAGCTTGCAAAGAGAATTGCAAAAAGGCTATGTACAGATTGCCTGTTCATTCGCACTGTCAGCACTCCTGGTTCTGTACCCTGTGCCAAACAGATTTGGAAAGGGCAAGTAGCTCTGCACCAGACTGCCCTGCTCACAAAAACTTTCTACTATTAGGAGCTTATTTCCAGCATTCTGTCAAGCAGAAAAAGTAATCCATGCCCAGTTTATCATCCTCTGGAGACATTATAAGTTACCGTCTAAACATTTTCACCATATCTAACACTACACAATCAAGCTGCAACAGCAATGATATCTGAAATGCACAGTAAGTAAGATTCAGTCAGATAGTAGCTGCCTGAGTTCCTACTGCTATTTATAAAATGCACTGACAATAAAATACACAGTAAAGTTCTGATATTTCTCCTCTGACAGTGTATGTACAGCTGCCAATGTACCTACTCTAGATTTTCTTTTGTTACTTTTTACTGTAGTTCTATTCTAGTGTAACCTTGAAAGGTTCAGGGTTGGAGTCAAATAGAAGTCAATTGCTAGTCATGGATAAGTTATGTCTAAATTAATAGATGGTCTAGAAAAAAATTAAACAGCCTGTGGCCAGATTTGTATGCAAATAGGTATATCGATACATTGTATATTCAAACAGTATTCATCAAAGCAGAAAGATGAATAAACACAACTATCTTCGTGCTCATACACAAAAAGTAACTTATTTAGGCCAAGAAGATGTGGTGCAATAAAGAGATTTATTGTGTGACTAAAATGAAAATTATATTCCTGTTAAAATATTTATGTAAATGTAACTAAAATGTTCTGCTTAGAGATAAATCAGAAGGCCTTTGACATTTCATGGATGTATAATTCCAGCATTCTTCTGTTGCAAATTTAGTGCTTACAAAATGTTAATGGAGGTTCACTTTTCAGGACAGTCTCTGCAGACTACTTTTGCTCAGCAGGTGGTAAGGATTTGCATCTGTATTTCAAATATTCTTCTGTCTCATTACTGGCTTCTTATTTCTTTGTGACTTATATCTCTACAAAATCTGGCTTGCACTATGGGGAATGAGATTTTTTTTAAAAAGGAAAATTCTGCATAATATGAACATTTATCATATCCTTTCTCATTTCCTCTTTAGACTTCATTTCTTGAGAGACTGGATGAAAGAATGACAAGGTATGCTTAATCAAAAATTAAAAAAAAAAAAAAAAGAGTCTATTCTAAAAATTGAGCACTTTAAAAGTGTTTTAAAATATTGGGGTACTTTACTCAGATATGATACTCCATGTTAAGTGGTAGCATTATTTGTACTGTTACCCTCCTTTGACTAAACTGAGATCTTTAAATAATATATGTACACTGGGAAGTACATTTGCTTGGGTAAGTGTTAATTTGTAAGAGTTGTAATCAGTACAAATTCAGTAAGTGCTTTTTGTAATATGGCTGAATGTAATGAATTGATTTGGCATTTATGCAGATGTCACATGCAATTTCAGAGCTGTTACTCTGTAATTTTGTAGCACTTAATAGAAATTATGGTGGTGGCAATTTTGTCAGTGTAGGTAAGGGGCTCTTAGGGCTTCTCTCATAAATATCCAGCTTCCTCTTTTCAGGTGTTTATGATATAGTGTAAAGTTAAAACCCTCAGACTAATAAAATCAGGTTATTAATCAAACTCTGAAGAAGATATGTACCAAACAGCAAAATTTTAGGCCTCTAGTTTAAGTAAAAATTCTGGCAGTTTCGGTTCAATCTTTTATAGAAGCAGAAATTCAGATCTACATTAGGGTTTTGGAACCCTTCTGCTTCATCTTATGCCCCTCTGCACACAGCACACAGTTTTCCAGTGCAGTGGAATAATAGCCAGAGCTGGTCACAGTTTGGATTTCAAATGCTTCAGCATCTCTTTCAAAAACCTTTTTCTTTTTGATCACTATAATACTCCCCACTTCTGCCACGGAAAGGAAATAACATGTTTGCACACTGGAATTCTTCTTTTCCTTGAAGCAAAAGTATTGAGGGAAAGAAAACATCTATTCAGATCAAAAAAAGATCAGCTACAAAAATAAAAAACTGAAGTTATACAGTATTTATGCTTGGCATTTCTAACCTTTAGCTTTTTGGCCTGGTGTTGTAGGTGAGCCAGAAAAACACTGTGGGAGAGAGAGGAGGATTTCACCACATTTCATTTTACTCTGTTTCCATACCTATAGACTGTTTGCATTACCTTCAGATCTTATGTGGAGGCTAAACTGTGCAGCACATATAAGCTCTTAACACGTGGCCTTCTCTTTGTGCCGTATGCAAGTAAGGTTCTGCAGAATAAATAAGATAATTTTATAGCTTGTGATGCACCAGAAGATCTGTTATATCCATGGCAAAGCAGAGGAAATGCGGGATGTTCTACACTGTTCATGTCATGCATTTCTATCCTCAGTTGGAGAATGAAGTAAATAATTTAGTTCTGCCATCTCTTTTGAGATTAGTAACCAATAAGCACTGAACAGCTGAGGCTAGAAAGAAATTTCTGATGCATTTTACACACTCCACCAATCATTAAATACCAATTTTTGATTTAGTATCAGCTTAATTGAAAGCTTTGTGAAAGCTGTGAAAGCTTTTCCACTCTAATGCCACTCAATAGAAAAATAAACGTTATAGGAAGTTGCTGGAAATCATACATATACACAAATATATTTCTCTAGTACAAAATAAAATAGTCAAGGTTCTCCTGAAGTGCTGTTCTGGTTTGAAGTGGATTGTATGTAAACTACAGTTTCAGAGAGAAGCACAAGTTTTATAATTCTTATTCTGTTTTGACAGCACAGGTTTGTTGCACCATATTTACATGAGATTTTAAATGTGTCCAGACATAAACATTAAGAGTACAATTAGTTTGAATGTAACTCAGAATGAAACCACTTTTCTCATAATATTCAAGTCTGATGAAATATAGAGTCAGCTTCAGACTTTAAATATTATTCAAACACCACTCTACTCATGTGCTAGCAGTACCTGGCCCTGGATGGAAATAAGCTATGCAGCTGTGTGTCATTTTTCCTGAACAGCTTCATGGAGAGTCACGAGATATTCCAGCACAAAAGATTTTGTCAGGCTGTGACTGGGGAGTTTCAACCAGGTGAACAACATACAAATGTGTAATTAATATTTACCACTATATAATAAGACAAGAATTCAGTAATCTCCAACAATGTTTTAATTCAAGCAGATCTTATTGTTATTCAGCATAATTGGTAGATGTAAAAAAACCTCTGCGAGAAGAAATGCTGTACTGTGCTGTTCACTAATCTTCATTAATGCCACTCAGACTTAAATTCTTTGTTGTATAATAATCTGCACTTATATTTTATATTATTTCCAAAGTTAAATTAAATTCTACCAGGGATTTTAATTTTACAGCATGTTCTGAAGAGAAAAACTATTCATAGAATTATTTTCCTTCTGCTGAAAGGTCTGTTACAGTGAAATACCTCTCCGTGGTAGAAATTGCACAGAAACCAAAGGAGTCTCTTCCTCTGTCTTCATCATTGTCCTCCAACATCTCCTTTCTGGAATATATCCCATGGGAAAAGTCTGAAAGTATTGAGAACTGAAACCTGATTTCAGTTGACACAGTGGTAAATCTGGGATTCATTGTCTGTCTTCAGGAAAGGGTTTGAATCAATCATCCACAGGAAATTTAATGAGACAAGCAGCTGAGCATAGTCTTTTTCAGGTTACAACATATGGGACAGCCCAGAAGACTAGCAAACTGCCAGTGTGTTGGCTGATCTCTTCAGGAAAATATTGGTCCAAGCTCAGAGAGAGATAAAAGCCAGCATCACCTGGGCTTTTCTGGTAGAGGAATGGCAGTAAAGAACAAATGAAAGAAGCTTTTCTCACTCTAAAATTCATGCTGCTTCTAATCCTTTGTTGTTTCCTCTCCATTTTTCTGAGAATATGGAACTTTAAGAAGGCTTTATTCATCTGGACTAACACTTTGCTCTTCACCTGACCCATATCCTTCAGGAATGTGAATTCCCCCAGTGCATGATCACTGCAGCCCAGGCTGCTTCTGATCTTGATGTCACCCATTAGCTCACTTGCACTGGCCACTGTCAGGTCTAGTATTGCTTCCCCTCTGGTAGGGCTGTCTATTATCTGGCTAAAGAAGATATCCACAGTGAGTTCCACAAGTTTCCTGGATTGTCTACAGCTTTCTATGATGCTTTTCCATCAGATGTTAAGGTGGTTGAATTCCCCCAGCAGGTCAAGAGCTTGTTAGCACAATGTCTCCTGTAGCTGGAGTAAGAAGATTTCATCAATTGGCTCCCCCTGAATATATAATGAATCCAGGAAGCTCAGAACCATGTATGGGAAATAGTAACTTCAGAGCTGTTTGATGGATATCATAGGAAAAATGGAGAGAAGTTCAAAAATATGAACAAGTATCATCAAGCAAAGCATGACTTATAGCTTCAAGTACTGATTATTCCTGATTCATCAACACAGGGAGCTTCTTTTCCCAGAAGAGAACAAGACCAAGTTAGGAAAGTGGTAATCATTTAACGAAAACAGTTAAATACATGGACCAAAAATAGTGTGGTTATGTTCAGAAAACAGAGTACACATCAGAATGTCTGTCTTATTACTGGCTTGACATTACCCTCTGAAGTGAAGGAGGAGCTTTAATTAAAGTTGACACAAACTCACTTAAAGGCTGTGTCATTCAACCTCTAGTGCTATTCTATGGGATAAAACTGAGCAAGTTTTTCCTGTTCATATGCCTAAATCAGATTAACTGAAAGAGGGAGAGGGAAAAAAACTCAAACAAATACTTTCTTTTCAAATGTATTAACACCTTTTGCACTAAATGAATTTAAAAATAAAATAAAACCAACCCTACAAAAGACTCCATAGAAACCAAAAGCAAAAAACTTTAAAACATCTGGTAATGAGAAATTATGAACTGGATTCTTATTTCAAAATTAAAAGCAAATAGTTTCTTACACTGCTTTCAAGTTGATCAAACAGCATTTTATATGTTGTTTATAATGTTTGCTCCAAGGTAGCTATGTTCTTTTCATGTATCTAAATCAAATATAATTATTTGAATCATCTAAAGTAAGAATGCTTTTCAGTCTTAGTATACAGCCAAAACTGACACTTAATAGGCTTTATAGAGGATTCCAGAACAGATCATAGAATTTAAATGATAGGTGAACATAGTTTATTCAGAACAATAAGTGGGGAAATAAAGAAAGGAATTTTATTAGGAAAATGTGTGCTAAAATTTATAGAAAACTGAGAGGTAGGCATCCTGAATGTCTCTGTGGGTTCATTTTCTGAGTGCATCATAACATCTGAAATGAGAAAAGGTTGAATTTAGAAAAGTACTGACTCTGTGAATTAATATTATGAGAATGTATAGCAGCAATATGGAGAGACTTGCACAACTAAGGACAGGTTCATTAGAAGACAAGAGAAGGTGGCAAATTAAAACAGGATCAGAGTCAAAATAAGAAGCCAAGTCAGACAGCCCACTAGAATCTACAAGTTTCTTTAAAAACTGTTTCCTTACAGTCAGAAAACTGATTAACTGAAATTTATCCAGAAAATAGTTTTTTTCCACAGGCAGAAGTTGTAGTTGACATTTATTCAAGATTGGTAACCAAAAATACAATCCTTCAGCACAGTTTCTTTATCATTTCATCCATTAGCTGTTGAAGGTAATTGGTCTATTAGTACTGCCAGATGGGATTCCAGTGGGGAATAGGAAAATAATTCTTCTTATATTTACTTCTGCAAAGGCATGCATGTGTTGTAGAATCATGATCCCTATTAAAATACACAGATGTCTTTGTATAGACTTGTCTCCTTGGTGCAGTCTAACAGAATTTATATGTAGTCTGGGACAGCGATCCAGGTTGTTGTCTTCTGTCTTTTCAATGTTAACACTCTAGCTATTTGTCACCATAATTTTGAACCCAAATACAGAAACATGGAATTAGATTTATTGAATATGTCCTGTCAGACCTTCCTATTTGAGCTTTTATGTCTTCTTTTGATTATTCATGTTGAATAATATGTGGCATTGAAAACAAATTTAGAGTTTTTGGAAAAAAGACACCACATCTAGATGAAGGAAGAATAATTTTGACGTTGCACACATGCAGAAATAAATGTCTTTTTCAGAATGAGCTATTAGATAATACCAGGAAAAATTTATCTATCTTCAGAAAGTAATGTAAAATATTTTAAACTAGCCATTGTTTTGTGCTCGTGAATGAACCACGACCATGATCAGCAGTATATTGTGATAGAGTAGTAAATGATCTACAGTTATTTGCTATAAAACATTAAGTCTTTCCTGAACTTCTAATCAAGATTCTTAACATTTGAGATGTGTCCTTTCATGTTCAGTTCAACCAGGGATGTCAGTAAGGCATTGGAGATGCCCTGGTATATTTGACATGCCCACAGCATTCTGGTGACACGGGATGGAAGCCATACAGCTTCCTGGAAAGCGGGCTCAGGACACCCCAAGGCACTTCTGGTAGAACTAGAAACCCTTATTTAGGCAACTGATAAAAGTCTCTGCAGTCCTTGGGCAATAAGGCACGAATCACTCTTGGGCTGCCACTGGATGCTCACTGATATGTCAATGAATTCCTTATGTTCATTTGGATTCGTCTGTTCATGTTCTGTTCGTAAAAATTACAATTTCTTTTGTGACAATTCACTGAAAGTCACCGCCTGACAATGAATTCACATATTTCCTTATGCAGGCAGGCAAGCTGTCAGTTGAAACAGGCCTTGAATTCTTCCATCTAATCCAAATCATTTTAATAATTACCTCTCACTCAGCTTTTCATATTTAATTTAGATTTTAGCCTCAACTTCATGTCACTCAAGTGTTTCCTTCAAAGAGAAAATATCTTGCTAGTAAAAGACTATTTTTTCCTCTTCCTCAAGCTATAATGTTCTTTAGGCATTTCCATAATCTGATATTCTGAAGCTAATGTTCATTTACATATCTGTAGAGATCGTGGTAGGGAATTGAACAGAGCTTGCAGCTAAGTCATATATTTCCTTCAATCAAGATGGAAAGAAAATTGATTGTAGGATAAGGTCTATTGCCAATCCTCAGAACTATGCCAAATACATGCTGAAAGTAAATGGTTTCCTAATTTTGATGTATTCTCTCATCTGTGATATCCGATATTCTGCTCAAAGCAGCCTGGAAAGGTTAGAGGCCACCTGTCAAGTGAAGAGGCCTATCATTGCTACTGTATTACACTAAAGGAACCTCTGTGGCTGAGTTCTTTATAATGCACAGCAAGTCACATGCCTCCCTGGTGTAACTCAACTAGTATGTTCATTGGCAGAGGGGAATTTTTCATCTGCCATCCATGATGATAATCACAGATGGTGAAATTTGTGTTACTAATAAAGAAATTATAAGAGGAATATATGCCATTTATTACAAGTGTCAGTTTAAAAGGCAGCACATATTACAGTAATATATCATTTCTTGACCCCAAAGTCTATTACTGTGTATGCTAAGAAAAGACATTTCTATTCCTTCAGGCTTTCATAGCACTGTGCCATTGATTTTAACATTAAATATGATTACTTAGCATTTTGCTTCTTTCATATGGCCTGCTGCCAAAACGTTTTTATTTTTTGTGCTTAAAATGAAGCAAATCCCACCACATATTCTAAAAGCTTAGCTCAACTTCTTAACCTGGATCTAAGGAATCCTATGTTCTTATTTTTTATGCTAGGTTGTTCAAGCTTTAAATTAAAATTGTATTGCAAATGAATGATTGCATTCTCTCTCTTTGTTCTCAGAAAGGGACTGCATCATGGAATCTAGAGAGACAGCTCAGGTCTTTCTGGAGCTAAATCAGGCAAATACTTCCTCAAACACTGGTTCTCCTAGGTTTGGCTTCCCCAGCTCAGACCAAAGGAAAGATAATACAAGCACTCTGCATGTACTTCACAGCAAAATCACTCATTAACTTCAGTCTCTTCAACAAAGGATCATTTAATTTCATCATTTTGATTTTGCAACATAGTTGAATTAGACACGGTGCCTCAGCATATGGCAATAATAGGCAACATCATCTTTAACTGATAAAGCAGGTTATTTTTTCCAAAGTAATTTGTGCCTCTGTGTGCATCTTGGGTAGTGGATTCATCTGTTTGTGATTTCAGATATAAGTTTTGCATCACTAGTTCATAGATAACCTCCTCCACCTTACCTGCTGGAAGGCCTTTGAATCAGTTCAGAGTCAGCCAGAGTGATGTAGTGGCTACTTATCTTATTTGTGGCTGCCTGTTCTGTGGAAAACAAAGCCATACCCTCTTGTCCCTGATAAATCTTATAAACAGATAGGCCCATTCTCTGAGGTGTTTTATTGAAATCCTGAGAACAAACGAGATAACAGATCCTGAAATTCATGTTGGAGAAAGCAGCACTAAAAATAAAAAAAAAAAATCACTGATGGATTTTTCC